>NC_134358.1:119876088-120176088 GCF_048569485.1 Anomaloglossus baeobatrachus
GTGCCCCGTTAAGCCCCGCCCCCTGCCGCGGGCAGGCGGCGGCGGTCGGCACACATATCAGCTGTTCTCAACAGCTGACATGTGTGCCTGCTAGCTGCGGGTGGAATCGCTTCCACCCGCGGCCATTAACCCCTTAAATCTTGCTGCCAAAGTCTGGCAGCAAGATCTAAATGCGCGCGGCCATGTTTTTTACTTACCGCCGCCCCCACCGGAAGTCACGTGCGTGATCACGTGACTATCGGTGGTTGCCATCGTAGCACAGGGTCATGTGATGACGCCTGCAGCTATGATGTTTCACTTTCGTTTTCCCTCAGCACGGAACAGAGGGAAAAAGAAAGTGACTGTATATGCGATTTACAGCTGTATAGCTGTGATCAGCAGATAGATAATAGCGATCGCTATAGCCCCCTAGGGGGACTAGTAAAATAAAAAAAAAAAAGTAAAAAAAAAGTTTTAAAAAATATAAAAAACAAAAAACCTAAAAGTTCAAATCACCCCCCTTTCCGCCCATTGAAAATTAAAGGGTTAAAAAATAAATAAATATACACATATTTGGTATCGCCGCGTTCAGAAATGCCCGATCAAAATATAAAATCAATTCATCTGATTGGTAAACAGTGTAGTGGCAAAAAAATTCCAAACGCCAAAATTATGTTTTTTGGTCGCCGCAAGTTTTACGCAAAATGCAATAACAGGCGATCAAAACGTAGCATCTGCGCAAAAATGGTACCATTAGAAACGTCAGCTCGAGACGCAAAAAATAAGCCGTCACTGAGCCATAGATCCCAAAAAATAAGAACGCTACGTGTTTCGGAAAATGGCGCAAAACGTGCGCCACTTTTATTGACAATCTTGTGAATTTTTTTAACCCCTTAGATACAAGTAAACCTACACGTTTGGTGTCTACAAACTCGCACCGACCTCAGGCATCATACCCACACATCAGTTTTACCATATAGTGAACAACGTGAATAAAACATTCCAAAAACTATTGTGCCATCACACTTTTTTTGCAATTTTTCCGCATTTGGAATTTGTTTGCTGTTTTCCAGTACACCATATGGTAAAACTTATGGTTTCATTTAAAAGTACAACTTATCCCGCAAAAAACAAGCCCTCATATGGATTGACGGAAAAATAAAAAAGTTACGGCTCTCGGAAGAAGGGGAGCAAAAAACAAAAACGCAAAAACGGAAAGTGCCCCGAGGCTGAAGGGGTTAAGGAGTTATTCTCAGAATAGCAAGAAAACTCCTGATCCCTGGAGGTCCAATCACTCGGATCCCCAGTGATCCCAAGACTGGGGCTCTTGAACCCAGGATCTCGGCTTTGTAGACCCACATCTATAGGATATAGAAATATGTACATAAAGAAATATATATTTAAATCACCACTCTTTTCCCAATACAAAAATAAAAAAAAAATCTGAAAAAGTATAATTGGTATTGAGAAATAAAGATTTTGTGTACTCATCGTAAAATCTTTTTCTCAGAGCCTTCATTGGGGGACACAGTCTCCTGTGTCCCCCAATAAAGTGACAGAGAAATCTGTAAAAGTGCAAGCTATCAAAATATAAATGCATTTAACTCCTACAGTAAATGCCGTAGATAAATAGAAAAGACCTGGAATTGCTGGTTGTTGGTTACCTAACACACACAAAAAGCTCTTATTTAACTCAAAAATAGTTATTAACGCCTATAGAATCATGTTTACAGGTCATTTTTACCATTTATCAGTGTACTACAAGGTAAAGTGAATACTATTCAAAATACCACTTGTCCTGCAAAAAAATAAGCCTTATAAGGCTATGATGACAAAATTAAAATGTCTTAAAAAAAGAGAATTTTGTTTACTTACCGTAAATTCTTTTTCTTATAGTTCCGTCTTGGGAGACCCAGACCTTGGGCGTTTAGCTTCTGCCTCCGGAGGACACACAAAGTACTACACCTTAAAAGTGTAGCTCCTCCCTCTGAGCTTATACACCCCCTGGTGAGCCAGTCCCAGCCAGTTTAGTGCAAAAGCTGAAGGAAAATAGCCACCCACAAGTAGAACAAAGCAAGAGACGGAACAACCGGAGACTCTGTCCACGACAACAGCCGGTGAAAACACGCGGAACAAGGAAATTGCCAACAGGCAACAGGGAGGGTGCTGGGTCTCCCAAGACGGAACTATAAGAAAAAGAATTTACGGTAAGTAAACAAAATTCTCTTTTTCTTTATCGTTCCTTTGGGAGACCCAGACCGTGGGACGTTCCAAAGCAGTCCCTGGGTGGGAATAAACAGAAAAACTAAGAAGTAGGCAAAACCTAACTTCACAAATGGGCGACCGCCGCCTGAAGGATGCGTCTGCCCAGGCTCGCATCTGCCGAAGCATGAGCATGCACTTGGTAGTGCTTCGAGAAGGTATGCAGGCTAGCCCAAGTGGCAGCCTGACAAACTTGTTGAGCCGTAGCCTGGTGCCTAAAAGCCCAAGAGGCACCGACAGCTCTGGTCGAGTGTGCTTTGATCCCTGGCGGGGGAGGCGCCTGCGTTCTCTGGTAGGCGTCCGAAATGGTCGACCTAATCCAACGGGCTAAGGTCGGCTTAGAAGCAGGGAGGCCCTTACGCCGACCTGTGGTTAGCACAAAAAGAGAGGTGCACCGCCTAAGCGCAGCGGTGCGAGACACATAGATCCGGAGAGCACGCACCAGATCTAGAGTATGTAGAGCTTTTTCAAAGCGATGAACAGGGGCCGGACAGAAGGAAGGTAAGGTAATGTCCTGGTTAAGGTGGAAGGGAGAGACCACCTTAGGAAGAAAGTCCGGAGTCGGACGGAGAACCACCTTGTCTTGATGAAAAACTAAAAAAGGTGACTCCGAGGAGAGCGCAGCCAAATCAGAGACTCTCCTGAGAGAAGTTATGGCAACCGGAAAGGCCACTTTCTGTGAAAGACGATACAAAGAAACCTCCCTAAGAGGCTCAAAGGGGGGTTTCTGCAAGACTGTGAGGACCAAGTTAAGGTCCCAGGGATCCAAGGGCCGCCGGTAAGGCAGAATGATGTGAGACGCGCCCTGCATGAAGGTGCGGACCTGAGCCAGCCGAGCGAGACGCCGCTGGAACAGAACTGACAGAGCCGAAACTTGTCCCTTGAGAGACAGTCCTAGCTGCAGACCGGACTGTAGAAAAGACAGAAGGGTCAGCAAGGAGAACGGCCAAGGAGGATGGCCGGTAGAGCGACACTAGGACAGGAAAATTTTCCAAGTCCTGTGATAGATCTTGGCGGGGGAAGACTTGCGCGCCCGAGTCATAGTGGAGATGACTTCAGGGGGGATACCAGAAGCCGTCAAAATCCAGGACTCAAGAGCCACGCTGTCAATTTGAGGGCCGCAGAATTCGGGCGGAAAAACGGACCTTGCGAGAGTAGATCTGGACGGTCCGGGAGATGCCACGGCATCTCTACGGACAGTTGGAGCAGATCCGGATACCAAGCTCGCCTGGGCCAGTCCGGTGCAATGAGGATGACTCGACGACCCTCCATTCTGATCTTGCGCAGGACTCTGGGCAAGAGAGCTAGAGGGGGAAACACGTAGGACAGACGAAACTGGGACCAGTCCTGAACCAGAGCGTCCGCGGCGAAGGCCTGAGGATCGTGGGAGCGAGCCACGTAAACAGGAACTTTGTTGTTGTGACGGGATGCCATTAGGTCCACGTCCGGAGTGCCCCATTTGCAGCAGATCGACTGAATTACTGCCGGGTGCAGGGACCACTCGCCACCGTCCACGCTTTGACGGCTGAGATAATCTGCCTCCCAGTTGTCCACACCTGGGATGTGGACTGCGGATATGGTGGACCTGGAGTCTTCCGCCCATTGAAGAATGCGTTGTACCTCCATCATTGCCAGGCGGCTGCGTGTCCCGCCTTGATGATTGATGTAGGCAACAGCTGTCGCGTTGTCTGACTGGACTCGAATGTGCCTGCCCGCCAGCAGGTGGTGAAATGCTAGGAGAGCTAGAAGCACAGCTCTGGTTTCCAGCACATTGATTGAAAGGGCTGACTTGGACGGAGTCCAAGTGCCCTGTGCTCTGTGGTGGAGACATACCGCTCCCCAGCCGGATAGACTGGCATCCGTGGTGAGAATCACCCAGGACGGGGCCAGGAAGGAGCGCCCTTGGGACAGGGAGAGGGGCCGAAGCCACCACTGAAGAGAGCTCCTGGTCCGTGGCGACAGAGTCACTAACTTGTGTAAGGAAAAAGGTCGCTTGTCCCAACAGCGGAGAATGTCCAGCTGCAGGGGGAGCAGATGGAACTGGGCAAAGGGAACAGCCTCCATGGATGCCACCATTTGACCCAGCACCTGCATCAGACGCCTGAGGGTATAACGGCGGGGCCTCAGGAGAGAGCGCACCGCCAACTGGATTGACAGCTGTTTGTTTAAGGGCAACTTCACAAGTGCCGGCAAAGTCTCGAACTGCATCCCTAGGTACGTGAGACTCTGGGTCGGAGTCAGAGTGGATTTGGGAAGATTGACAAGCCACCCGAATTGGGCTAGAGTGGCGAGAGTGAGCGAGACACTCCGCTGACAGTCTGCACTGGATGGAGCCTTGACTAGAAGGTCGTCCAGGTAAGGGAGCACTGCCAACCCCTGGAGGTGCAGAACCGCAATCACTGCTGCCATGACCTTGGTGAATACCTGAGGGGCCGTGGCTAACCCGAAGGGGAGAGCCAAGAATTGGAAATGATCTTCTCCTATTGCAAAACGTAGCCAACGCTGGTGTGAAACTGCAGTTGGCACATGTAGATAGGCATCTCTGATGTCGATGGACGCCGGAAAATCCCCTTGGGTCATTGAGGCAATGACTGATCGCAGAGACTCCATGCGAAAATGCCGCACCCGAACATGCTTGTTGAGAAGCTTGAGATCCAGGATGGGCCGGAAGGTACCGTCCTTTTTGGGAACTAGAAAGAGGTTTGAGTAAAAACCTCTGAACCGTTCCCGGGCGGGAACTGGTACAATTACTCCGTTGGCCTGCAAGGCTGCCACGGCCTGTGAGAAGGCGGCGGCCTTGGAGCAGGGGGGATTTGAGAGAAAAAATCTGTTTGGCGGGCTGGAAGAGAATTCTATCCTGTAGCCGTGAGAGATGATATCTCTCACCCACTGATCGGAGACTTGTTGAAACCAAGCGTCGCCAAAGTGGGAGAGCCTGCCACCGACTAAGGACGTTTGCTGGAGCCGTCAGAGAGTCATGAGGAGGCTGCCTTAGTGGCAGAACCTCCTGCGGTCTTCTGTGGACGCGCTTTTGGGCGCCAGTTGGATTTCTGGTCCTTAGCTGAGTTAGCGGACGAGGTGGAGGGCTTAGAGGACGACCAGTTGGAGGAACGAAAGGAACAAAACCTCGACTGAGTCCTACCCTGGGCAGGTTTCCTGGTCTTGGTTTGTGGCATGGAAGTACTCTTCCCGCCAGTAGCTTCTTTAATAATTTCATCCAGCTGTTCACCAAACAGCCGGGAACCAGCAAAAGGGAGCCCAGCAAGGTACTTCTTTGAAGAAGCATCTGCCTTCCACTCTCGAAGCCACAAGATCCTGCGGATAACGAGGGAATTACCCGAAGCCACCGCAGTACGGTGAGAAGCCTCTAGCATGGCAGACATGGCATAAGATGAAAAAGCTGAAGCTTGAGAAGTTAAGGCAACCATCTCGGGCATAGATTCCCTGGTGAGGGAATGCATCTCCTCTAGAGAAGCAGAGATGGCTTTGAGGGGAAAACGCGGCCCCCACCGCTTCATACACGGATTTGGCCAGAAGTTCAATCTGACGGTCAGTGGAATCCTTAAGGGAAGTGCCATCAGCCACCGACACAACGGTCCGAGCTGAGAGCCTAGACACCGGAGGGTCTACCTTTGGGGAGTGAGCCCACTCCTTGACCACCTCAGGTGGAAAGGGAAAACGGTCATCAGAACCACGCTTTGGGAAGCGTTTGTCAGGACAGGCCCTGGGTTTGGTCACAGCGGTCTGAAAACTGGAGTGGTTAAAGAACACACTCTTTACTCTCTTAGGCGAGGTAAACTGGTGCTTTTCTGCCAGAGAGGGTTGCTCCTCTGATACTGGCGGATTGAGATCCAGTACAGAATTAATGGAAGCAATCAAGTCACTAAGATCTGAGTCACCCTCGGAAAGATCAATGGGGCACATGGAGTTAGCCTCCGAGCCCCCTGTAAAGGCATCCTCCTCATCTTGCGAGTCAGCTCTTGAATCAGAGCCGCGGGATGAGGAGGGAGAGGAAACCCTGCGGCTCCTCTTAGGAGGACGGGGTCTGTGCCCCGATGATGAATCCTCTGTGAGCTCCGGTGGACGGAGGTCAGATGATAGGGATCCTAAAGGACCCTTAGTAAGAGCATTAGAGGCACCCTGTGAAGGGGGCTGATGCATATTCATCAAAGTCCTGGACAGAAGTCCAATGGACTCAGCAAAAGACTGGGAGTTAGACCTAGAGAAGGACTCTACCCAGGCCGGGGGTTAAGCCACAGGTGCAGAGGCAGCCGGAGAGACCACTGGGGGTGAGACTCCAGGCTGTGGCACCGCCAAGTTAGAGCAGACATCACAATGTGGATAGGTGCTCGGTTCAGGCAGCAGGAGCTTACATGCAGCGCATACAGTATAAAGCTTTGGTGCCTTGCTCCTCGTGTGAGACATACTGCTGGAGTGGGGTCAGCTTCTACAAAGAGAATGAACCCCAGGGAGTATATACAGAGGTCCACAACCAGAGACCGGCTGTGGCTTACCAGACCGCTGGAAGCGGTGTTGTGTGCCCTCCAGATCCCGAAGCCTGGACCTCCAATGCACAGCACCTCAGCAGGGATGCAGAGTGCAGGATGGCCCAGAGAAAATGGCCGCCGGAGCGAAGAGAGGGGGCGGGACGGGGGCGTCCCTGTAGGAAAGCGGGATATGGAGGGCCATAGAGACCTGCAGAGGAGGAGTCACGCCCAAGCAGTGGGGAGTGTCCCTCCCCTGTGCAGGACGGCTGCCGAGAGGAGCCGTGCCCGTCCCTCTGCATGAGTGACATGCGAGGGAATGGCCGCCGGTAACAGAAACTAGACCTCCGGCGAAGCCGGGGCCTAAATTTGAGCAGCGCGGCCGACGCGCAGGCACCATCGGCGTGGTTTTCGGGCGAAAGCCAGAGAACCGCCGGAAATGCCAAAATAAATACAACAAACCCACTCTCCCCATACAGTAAAGAACAGGGACCCCCAACATATGAATGTCTCAGGTACTTAGCTGCTGAGACGCAGGGCCAGGTCCCTGGGGATGAGTGCTCCGGTCCAGCAGAATCCTAAAGGGCTGTGGACGGAGACCGGTGTCCAGCCAGGCATGGAGACCGCGCTGGCTCCCACTTCAAGCCAGAGCCCAGGAGGGATGGTGAAGAAGCACGACATGTAAGGCTCCAGCCTTGGAAATCAACCTTACAACACCACCGACACAGTGGGGTGAGAAGGGACATGCCGGGAGTCCAGACGTGGACCCGCACTTCTTCAATCTCTTTCCAAAAAACAAAAAATCATATGAGAATGCACACAAAGCGATAAACTGGGACTGGCTCACCAGGGGGTGTATAAGCTCAGAGGGACGAGCTACACTTTTAAGTGTAGTACTTTGTGTGTCCTCCGGAGGCAGAAGCTAAACACCCAAGGTCTGGGTCTCCCAAAGGAACGATAAAGAAAAAGTGGAATAAAAAAACAAAACCTGAAAAAAAAATGGCTCCTAAAGTAATGGATTTACCATGTCAGTGGTTATATATGTATGTATATTTGTTTCTTCTTTTTTAACAAATGCAAAAAAGGGGGTGACTTAACCTTATATATTTTATTTTTTAATATTTGTAAACTTTTTAAACACGTTTTTAGCTGTGAGTATTGAACCTGTGATTGCGTGTGTGATTTCCATACTGTGCAGTCCCTTTAGCAATCTCATTTTAACGTGCACCTGTTATTGCAGGAAACTTTTCAAAATACGCTGTCATGTGTGTGTTACATGAGAAATAACACTATTTCTGGCCATTGTATACTGTATTTTCCTCTAATTTTCAGTTCTCCTGAACTAATGGGCATAGTATAACGGATGTTTACAGTTGCCACAAAGTCTGTGCATGTCTTTGCATTTACCAAGAAGGATTTTAGCCATTTTGTCAGAGTGCATTGTGAGTTGATTAGCCAAAGGGAGGGGAAGAAGTGTCCCATATGTGGAGAAAGAAGCAGATTTTGCTACTAAGTTATATAAAAAGGTTTCTTATATTCATATGTACCATTGATTTATGCAAAGTTTGTTGAAACAGCAGCAATCCTTTTAACCCCGTCTGTAGTCATGCATGCACCACACTAACACCAGATAAGAGACTTCATTATAGTCAATACAGTTTCGCCCGTCCCCACACTATTTCTTCCCAAACTTCCAATTTTAGCAGAGATTTCAAGTTAGTGCACACTCCTAATATCAGCTGCTTTGCAGCTAGAGATAACATAGTTTGCTGGATTACAGTAAAGGGGGCTTCGGTACCGATATCGCTAGCGAGCGTACTCCCCCCGTCGGTTGTGCGTCATGGGCAAATCACTGCCCGTGTCGCACAACATCGCTAACCCCCGTCACATGGACTTACCTGCCCTGCGACGTCGCACTAGCTGCCGATCTGCCTCCTTTCTAAGGGGGCGGGTCGTGCGGCGTCACATGGCAGCCGTCCAATAGAAGTGGAGGGGCGGAGATGAGCGGGACGTAACATCCCGCCCACCTCCTTCCTTCCTCATTGCCAGTGGAGGCAGGTAAGGAGATGTTCCTCGCTCCTGCGGTGTCACACACAGCGATGTGTGCTGCCGCAGGAACGACAAACAACCTCGTTACTCACCAGACGATATTTGGTGTTTGGACGACCTCTCCAAAACCAACGATTTTTACCACTTTTGCGATCGTTGTAGGTCGCTCATACGTGTAACACGCTGCAATGTTGCTAACGACGCGGATGTGCGTCACAAACACCGTGACCCCGACGATAAATCGTTAGCGATATCGCAGCGTGTAAAGCCCCCTCAAGTCTGCTTTTTTTCTGCACTTGACCATCAAAAAAATCCCTATCACCGATATGACCATGAGTCTCAAAAGTCCCCTATAACTGAAGGCAAAATCCGCATATAGGGGACAAGGTGACAATGAACAACTAAGATGTAATAAAAAATGTCTTATTTAAATAGAATAAAAAGATTATTTATTTTATTTCCTCTACTTGCTTCTGCACTTGCTGAAATTCTTGCAGGTCTATGTTACTAGCAGATCCAATCAGCACCACCAAAGCTTATAAACCCTCACAATTTCACAAATAAAATAAGGTATGTATTGGGAATCTATAGATGGTTAAATGCAAAATCATCCATCCAGTGTTGATCATACATCATCTTCTTTTGAGCAGCCAGATAAAATCCATTAGTACATACAGTGCCTGACAAATTTTATGTAATGTAGTCCTGTCACAGGCTGTTTAGGGGCACTTACTTATGAGATTTCCCTTCTGATCCTTCAGTGGCGCTCCTCCGCCTCCTTTACCCCACGGGTTATAGTTCTTCATATCTGCTTCCAGTTTAGCGTCATAATGTTCTCTTTCTTCTTTCTCCTTTCTGCGTCTGTCATTTCTTTCCCTTATCTGTACAGAAATCAATGCTTCAAATTAGTCTTATAACAGTGTTATGATTTGCATGGTAAAGTGTTGGAAATACTTTTGAACCATTAAAAGAGTGATTCCTATTTTGGACATTTAAGGTATATCGAAAAGACAGATGCATTTATCTCAAGTATGACCCCCATTGTGCACCAATGGGAATCAAGAGGTGGTTACATACTGTAAGCATAGCCGTCTCTTCATTTGTATGAAATTCCATAATCTGTAGAGCAAGTGTTCAGAAATTTTCCGAATTCCCACTTAAGTTACTGAAGTGAGCAACATATGGCATCTCTGCATTATTGATATCGCAGGTTTAAGCTCCCTATGAAGGCTAAAATTTAAGGTGACACAGTTTTAAAGTTGATTTTATAGTTATTCACCAATCACTAAGCCTTAAAAAGGGGCTAATCAGAATTCAGTCGGGTGCAATCAAGTTCTGGTGACGGTTTATGAGGGCTAGAGCAGCTGAGAGGTTCCCTTTAATGAGGTTGTCCACTACTGATCAACCCTAGCTCAACCGTTCACCCATGGGCGATTTTCCATTTTTTTTTTCCACCCTTTCTTCCAAGAGCCGTAACTTTTTTATTTTTCCGTTAATCTTGCCATATGAGGGCTTATTTTTTGCAGGATGAGTTGTACTTCTGAATGAAATCATTAGTTTTACCATATAGTGCACTGAAAAATGGCAAAAAAAATCAAAGTGTGAAAAAATTGCAAAAAAAAAAAAAGTGCGACTGCCTGATTGTTTTCGGGATATTTTATTCATTGTGTTCACTATATGGTAAAACTGATGTATTGGTGTGATGCCACAGGTCGGTACGAGTTCGTAGGCATGAAACATATATAGGTTTACTGTTATCTAAGGGGTTAAAGAATTCAGAGGTTTGTCCAAAAAAATGGAGCTCTTTTTGCAACATTTTACGCAATCCATAGCAATCTCATTTTTTGGGATCTATGGCTAAGTGACGGCTTATCTTTTGCGTCTCGAGCTGATGTTTTTAACGGTACCATTTTTGCGCAGATGCTACATTTTGATCGCCTGTTATCGCACCATGCACAAAATATACGGTGACCAAAAACAATGTAATTTTGCTGTTTGGAATTTTTTTTGCTGCTACGCCGTTTACCAATCAGGTAATTGATTATATATTTTGATAGATTTGGCGTTTCTGAACATGGCGCTACCAAATGTGTGTATAGTTTTTATTTTTTTAACCCTTTAAGTTTCAATGGGGGCGAATGAGGGGTGATTTGAACTTTTAGATTTTTTTATTTTACTAGTGCCCCCAAGGGGGTTATAAGGATCAACAGTCTGATCACTCCTATTTCTCCAGGTCACAGTTACACAGCTGAGATCTGCAGAGAAGCAGCTCTCCTATTACAAATGGCAGTCTGCCGGGTGTAAGAGGAAAGGACTCATGATATCTACAGGAGTCATCACATGACCCTGTACTACCATGACAACCATCGGATCCATGTGATCAGGTCACGACTTCCGATTGCGCCGGGTAAGTAAATGCTTACAGCGGCGTGCTGCTTCATCTCACTGTCACATTTTGACAGTGAGATGCAAGTGGTTAACAGGCACGAGTGGAACACGGATCCACTCGTGCTTGATAGCCGCACATGTCAGCTGTTCAAATCAGCCGACATGTGCAGGGATCGCTGCTGACTGCTCGCGGGGATTAACCTCACACCATCCATGACGTACCCAGTACTTCATGTGTCGTGAAGAGTTTAATTAACTTCAAGGCCGCATATAACATAGAAACAGCCAACCACAGAGGCCATTCCAGATATGTCTGCGCCACTTCTCACCGACAGTGATATGACATTACTGTGTCATCTTCTGCTGCAGCCTTTCCCATTGGGTTTGTCTAATAATAGACAACCCCTTTAAAATTGTGCCTCCTTGTATGTAAAACCGTTACGAAGTCATCAAGACGGTACAGTACCCTGGCCAAGGAACTGAGTTACCCTTACAAATACGCTGATTCTCTTTGGTTGATTGCTCCACAGCCTGGGGATGTTAGTGCAGATGTCTTTGATATCCTGCACATGCTCTTTTAGGGTTCAGGCACAAAACATCTCTGTCATGTGTCGCCAGGCTGTGCAGTGATCAAAAGATAATGGAGTGTTTACAAGGATGACTAGGTGACTCGGCCAGGATCCTGTACCGCACCGATGACTCGGGGTAAAGGTTTTACAAACAAGGAGGCAAATTTTCAATTTATAACTATGACAAAACAACTAATTGTGCAGCTTAGCCACAAATACCAATGTTATTATCATTCAATTGTATGCAAAATCATGGTGTCATATTAATAGACAATTTGATTATGTCATCCTTTTAAACTGCAGTAGATTTCTGCTATAATTTACATCACTTTCTGGCGCAGAGTATACATTTCATGGGGCTAAAGATGGCTAAGCCCTACACACAGAAAACTTGAGATTAAAATCGAAATAGTCCTTAAATTTTAAAAAAATATATTGAGATTATATTTTTTGCCAGGAGTAGCATTGCAGGCATACAAAACGTCAGCGTCTTTAATAAATTTGAGAAGCAGGCACATCCCCAGCTCCATCCATTTTAGTGGAGTTGCATTAAACTGGCGCGAAAACACTAAAACTTGCAAAACAACACTGTGCAAAAAAAATGTGCGCGTTTTCATATTTTTTATGCCAATTTTCTAATATAAAAGCTTTGATGAATCGGCCCCTAAGAGTTTGGTAGCACCGTAATCGCACTGACCAGGTGTATTATCTTACCACAAAAATGAACACAAAACCAACAAAGTTGGCAGAATTCTGAATTTTTTCAGTACTTTATATGATAAAGCGAATAGTGTCCATCAAAATTACAGCTCATCCGACAAAAAAAAAAAAATAGATTTTGGGTACTCACCGTAAAATCTCTTTCTTGGAGCCTTCATTGGGGGACACAGAGACCATGGGTTGTATGCTGCTGCCACTAGGAGGCGACACTAAGCAAAACAAGGAAAACTCCTCCTATGCAGTGTACACCCACCAACTGGCAATCATTCCTCAGTTAGTGAGAAAGCAATAGGAGACAACAGTGAAGAACGAACAATCTTACAGAAGTGAACCTTGAACTCAACATTCAACAGTAACATTGAACAGTAACATATGTCCAACACAAGGGCGGGTGCTGTGTCCCCCAATGAAGGCTCCAAGAAAGAGATTTTACGGTGAGTACCCAAAATCTACTTTTCTTTATCGCTTCATTGGGGGACACAGAGACCATGGGACGTCCTAAAGCAGTCCCACGGGTGGGTCTAATGTTACTCTCAGGGCTGGCCTCGGTCCACTGCAGCCTGCAGAACTCGTCTACCGAGGCTCGCATCGGAGGATGCGAAAGTGCTGACCCTGTAGAACTTTGTGAAAGTGTGGAGCGAAGACCAGGTGGCCGCTTTGAAAAGCTGCTACGCTTGAGCGTGGTGACGGAACCGCCCACGAGGCTCCCACCACCCTGGTGGAATGGGCCGTAATCCTGAGTGGCAGCGTTCTGCCTCTTACCCGGTAGGCTTCCAGTACGGCAGAGCGAATCCATCGCGTAATGGAGGACTTGGAGGCAGGTAGGCCTCTGCGCGGGCCGGACGAAAGCACAAAGAGGGAATCCGACCGTCTGAAATGAGACGTCCTTGAAATGTACAAGCGGAGAGCTCTGACCAAGTCCAGCTTGTGGAGAAGAACCTCACGAGGGTGCGAAGGGTTCGGACAAAAGGAGGGAAGAACAATGTCCTCGTTAAGATGGAAAGAGGAGACCACCTTGGGCAAAAAGGAAGGTACCGGACGGAGGACTACCTTATCCTGGTGGAAGACAAGATATGGAGAGCGGCAGGAAAGCGCCGCTAGTTCAGATACCCGCCTGATTGACGTGATGGCAACTAAGAAGGTGACCTTCCAAGAGAGGAACGATAGAGACACCTCCTGCATAGGTTCGAAGGGGGAATGCTGGATAGCAGACAGAACCAGGTTGAGGTCCCAGGGCTCCACCGGAGGCTGAATGGGGGGCACCGCATGATCAGCCCCCTGAATGAATGTGCGAACCTGTGAGCGAGAGGCAATCCTCTTTTGAAAGAGAATGGAAAGAGCAGACACTTGGCCCTTGAGGGAGCTGAGTGCTAACCCAGCATCCAGACCAGACTGCAGGAAGGACAACAGAACTGGCAAGGAGAAGGTCATGGCTGTGACCTGGTTAGCTTCGCACCAGCGGAAATAGGCCTTCCACGTACGGTGGTAGATGCGGGAAGAGGAAGGCTTCCGTGCTTTGATCATTGTCTGGATGACCCTTTCTGAGAATCCTGAGGAAGTTAGTACTGCGGCTTCAACAGCCATGCCGTTAAATTGAGCGACTGTGAATTCTGGTGAAGAAAAGGTCCCTGAGTGAGAAGGTCCTGGACGTCTGGAAGTCTCCACGGAACGTCGGCGAGAAGGTGCACGAGCTCTGCATACCACGGGCGACGGGGCCAATCTGGGGCCACGAGAATCACCGGAACTCCTTCCGCCTTGATCTTCTTGACTAGCTTGGAGATAAGCGGAAGCGGAGGAAAGAGGTACAGCAGAGAGAACTGCGACCAGGGGATCGCTAGGGCGTCCGTTGCGAGCGCCAGTGGGTCTCTTGCTCTGGAGACGAACTGGGGCACCTTGTGATTCCACCAGGAGGCCAGGAGATCCACGTCGGGGGTCCCCCACCTGGAACAGATCTGCTGGAAGATTCTGGGATTGAGGGACCACTCTCCCGCGTCGAGGCCTTCTCGGCTGAGGAAGTCGGCGGCCCAATTGTCCACACCCGGGATGTGGACCGCCGAAATCGCTGGGATGTTCTGTTCGGCCCAGTCGAGGATTTGAGATACCTCTCTCATCGCCGCTCGGCTGCGTGTTCCGCCCTGATGGTTTATGTAGGCCACAGTGGTTGCATTGTCGGACTGCACCCGAACTGGGTGTCCGCGAAGCAGAGCCTTCCAATGAAAGAGAGCTAGGCGAACTGACCTGAGTTCCAAGATGTTGATGGGAAGCTTGGTTTCCGGCTCGGTCCAGCGACTCTGAACTGTGAGGTCCTGGAATGTGGCTCCCCATCCTAGCAGGCTGGCGTCTGTCGTGATGACCTTCCATCGAAGGGGAAGAAATGATCTCCCTTGGAGGGTGAGAGGAGAGCGTTTCCACCATTCCAATGACTCTCTGACTCGAGGAGGGATCGCAATTGGCCGATTCAGGGAGTGAAGACACTTGTCCCATGTTGCTAGAAGGAGACCCTGAAGAGGGCGACTATGGAATTGACTGTAGGACACCGCTTCCATTGATGCCACCATCTTCCCGAGAATGCTCATGCAGTATCGAAGGGAGCAACGGGGTGCGCGTTGGAGCTTCCAAATCCCCCTGAGGATAGCTGATAGCTTGTCCTTGGGCAGAAGAACCCTCGCCTGCGTGGTGTCGAAGATCATGCCGAGGAATGAGATGCGTTGAGCCGGGATCAGAGATGACTTTTGTCTGTTGATCAACCAGCCGAGACGGGTTAGAGTATCCAGAGTGATGTTGAGACTGTCGCGGCACTCCGACGCCGAGGGAGCCTTGATCAAAATGTCGTCCAGGTACGGGATGGCTATAATTTCCCGGGTCCGAAGAATAGCCATGACAGTAGCCATCACCTTGGTGAAGACTCTGGGAGCTGTCGAGAGCCCGAATGGGAGAGCATTGAACTGAAAGTGTTGCTCCTGGACCACGAAGCGTAAGAATCTCTGATGAGCTGGAAAGATTGGGATGTGGAGATAGGCGTACTGGATGTCCACCGAGCAAAGGAACTCCCTGGGTTCCATGGACGCTATCACTGAGCGCAGAGACTCCATGCGGAATCGCCGGAGACGGACCCGCCTGTTGAGGCGCTTGAGATCCAAAATGGGGCGGACTGTGCCATTCTTCTTCGGTACCATGAAGAGGTTTGAATAAAAACCCCGGAATCTGTCTTGAGGGGGGACGGGGGTGATGACCCCAGAGTCTCGCAAGGACTGGATGGCTGCGAAGAAGCCCTTGGTGAGGGAGGGATCCTTGGGGGGTTTGGACTTGACGAAGCGTGAGCATGGGAGAGAAGAAAACTCTATCTTGCAGCCGTGAGAGACGACGTCTCGAACCCAGGCGTCGTCTATCACGGAAAGCCACGTGCTTCTGAACATGCGGAGACGACCGCCGACCCTGGATGAGGATCCGGGGACGGGAGCCCAGTCATGCGGAGGAGAATCTGTTGGATCTGGAGCTGGAGGGCTTGGACTGCTGGCCACGGGAACGCCAGGACCGCCAGTGGGGTGTTGCCTTAAAGGAGGGCTTCCGTCTCTCCTGACGTGCTGGGGACCGCTCCCGACGTGTGTTGGAGTTGGTAGAAAATTGACGAAAAGGGCGAAAGGGAAAAGCCCGCCGCTTTGGAGGGGCACGGGTGATCCTCTGTTGGGGAAGGAAGGTACTCTTTCCCCCCGTAGCCTCAGAGATGATCTTGTCCAGCTTTTCTCCGAAGAGTCTGGCCCCAAAAAAGGGAAGACTGGAGAGAGACTTTTTGGATGCTGAGTCCGCGTTCCATGCTTTAAGCCACAGGGCTCTGCGGATTGCAGTAATGTTGCCGGCTGCCAGGGCAGCGGAAGCAGCAGAGTCGAGGGACGCAGCGACTAGATACTTTCCGACATGTGCGATCTGATCTGCCAGATCTGCCAGCTCGGGGCTGGGAGCGTCAGCCAGGATACCACGCCGAAGGAGCTTTGCCCAGGCGGAGACAGCCTTGGAGACCCAGGTGGATGCAAAGGCTGGAGTGATGGCAGAGCCGGAGGCTTCAAAGGCCGACCTGGCTAAGGTTTCTCTGGTCCTGTCCGAGGGATCCTTCAGGGAGGCGCCATCGGACAGCGGTAGGGTGGTGCTGGACGAGAGTCGGGAGATCGGAGGATCCACTGAAGGGGCCACTGACCACTTCTGAAGAAGTTCCGGTGGAAAGGGATAAAGGACCTGTGCCTGCTTGCGCTTCTGGAAACGCTTGTCGGGATGTTCCCACTGTCTGGAGAAAACATCCTCAAACTCCCTGTGGTTGCCAAAGCTTCTTGGCAGCTTCTTGGCCCTTTTGAAAGGGACTGATTGACTGGTAGGAGCCGGATCTACATCCTTCACCTCTAGGGTCTGATTGACAGCAATGACCAGACTGTCCATCATACCGGTCAGCTTGGAGATATGTTCAGAGTCCAGATCGGAGTCAGAAGCAGAGTCCTGGTCCGAATCTGGGGCTGCCACAGAAGAGGTAGGAGACAGAGAGCGTGATGCTCTGGAGGCCATAGCGGGGCTAGGGGAGCTGGAGGATTACCCCGATAGGGACCGCTTCCTAGACCTCCTGTGTGTTCTGCCCTGCCGGGCTGGAGGCGCTGCGGGCTCAGACTCGCTCTGGGTCACCGGGGGGACTCCAGAGGAGGAGGCGGGCAGACGCTCTATGGCCGAGGCTAAGGTTTGAGACATCTTAGTTAGGTTGTCCACGGACTGAGAAAGAGCTGAGGCCCACCCAGGCATGGGGGCCGAGTCCTCGTTACGGGCGGTGGGGGGCTCCGTAGTAGTCATGCTAGGGGTGCTACAGGCTAGGCAGATGGGGGAGGACTGCCCTGAGGGAAACTTTTTTAGACAAGAGGTGCAGGCGAAGTGAAGCACTATGGCCTGTGGCTGAGAGCGGGTCACTCTTGTGCTGGACATGGGACAGCAGGGAGAGAGAAAGGATAGAGCAGAGGATGCCAGGCGGATGGGGACTGGGGAAGGAGCTGCCTCCCAGTGGCAGAGCTTACCCAGACTCTGGCGTCCTGTGTATGCTGGTGCTGCTGTCTGAAGCTGGCGCTGTGTCCTGAAGCTGCAGGCTGAGGGAGCAGAGGTGGGGGCTCCGGAGGGCTGCAGGTTAGTCTGTGGGGAGCTGCACCGGAACGCTGCCGCTGCCCAGAAGGGTCTCAGGCTGTGATGGGCTGAGGAGTCCGGGCTGGGGGAGGAGCGGTAAAGAAGCGCGAAAAAACGGCGCGCTGCAGGGAGCCGGGATTGGCTGGGTGTAAGGAGAGCCGGGAGTGGGCATAAAGAGCGCGCAGAGGCCTGCAGGGAATGGCTGCTAGAGCGGGCGGGCCTGCTGGAAAGGAAGGACCCGTGCGATAGGCCGGCCGGGAGGGGGCGTGGCCGGATGGGAGCTAGGCCTGAAGAGAAATCGGGGGCTAAATTTTTGGGATGAGACCGCAGGGGGAGCCGAGAACGGCGCCGAGGACAAGAGCGGGGACAGAGCCTGTATAAAGGAGGATCTGACCAGGGGTAAGCTAAAGCTATGGGTCCTAATCCCTTCTTTTACCTCCTTTTTTTTTTTTTTTTTTTAGAACGGAGCCCCCCATGACCCGGGACAAGGGATGGGTACCTGTCCCGAAGGCTGATAGTCCTCCTGATCCTGGCTTGATCCTGGCGTCCTGGGAAATACATAGGGAGACGAGTATCTTCCGGTGATTTTTCGTCTCCCCTCCCTGATCAGGCCGGCTATGGAGGGCGAGCATGCAGGGGGAGGGGGGCAAGGACCATCCGCCTGTCCCTCTGTGCGGATGCACCCCAAACAGTCTTGAGAGTGTTAGGGGGGTAGGGTCCTGCCAGACAGACACGGAGGACAACGGAAGTGGCGGACGGACCCCACTTCTGTGCGACCGGTCTCTAGGGGGGAGAGCAGGGTGAGCTATTACACCCTGTCGCCCGACGAGCTGTGTCTGAAACGAAAAAGGGGAGAAATTAAAAATACAAACCTAAGGGGCTGGGAGCAGCCCCAAGTGTGTCCACCTCCTATGGACACTAAGCTTATTCTGGGGAACAATTGCCAGTTGGTGGGTGTATACTGCATAGGAGGAGTTTTCCTTGTTTTGCTTAGTGTCGCCTCCTAGTGGCAGCAGCATACAACCCATGGTCTCTGTGTCCCCCAATGAAGCGATAAAGAAAAAAGAGGCCAATGTACGGCTACAGCTATGAAAACATATTAAAAGTAATGGCTCTTGGAAAAAGGGAAGGGAAAAAAAATTGGTGGAAATCAGAAAAATAAAAATGGGCTGTCTTTAAAAGGTGCATTCTCAAGTTGTTCAACTGCTTTAATTAGTTAAACAGCATGAAAATAAGCAAGTTTGCAATTGACTTGCTTTTTCTATCTGCAGTCATTTTCCTCCAGTGAGAGAATTTATCATTTATAGAGTACAGCTGGTTTCTATGGAGCCTGGCCTTAAGTGCTTGGCCAAGAGTGCACAGGAGAGGGGTTAACTCTTAACATCCTAGTCAACTCTCTCTTGTCCATTGATTTAATCACTGCTCTCACTGTCCAGACCTGTGTGCTTGTTCAAATGCCTTCATATATTAAAGTGTAAATATAGTGATAATCGTTTAGATTCAGAACAAACCACTGAGAGCTAAATGTGTTATAGCAGGACTTGTGCTGGACTTTAAGCTACATTCCCACAAATGCTGAAGATTTTCTTTAGTATTTCTGCACTTATGTAAATTAGGTTACTGCGTTTTGTATTTTTTCTTCATTGTGTTTCGATCACGTTTTTGCAGCTGCAGTTTTTGTCCTGTTTTGGTATGTTATACTTTAAATAAAGCTGCTTTGTTTTTGATACTTCCTGGTATTTGGCTTTGAAAAAACATTATTGATACAGTCGTGTGAGTATTACATGCATTTATTATGTGTGTCGACAGCAAAAATGCGCTAAAAATGCATGTTCGTTTTTAGCTGCGGATTTTCTGCATCTGATGCTAGTTTATGGGAAAAATCAGTTCTATTCACCAGAGCTGTCACTCCAGGAGTAGAGCCCACACGGCTAGATACCAGGAAGTAGGAAGACTGTAAAGTGCTTGTCAGTAACATACTGCCATGTGGTCCATGAGCTAAGGGGGCCCAGAGCCAGCGCCCTGCACACCCATTCAACTGTGTCGGCATCCTGGATGCGGACACTATTGAAATCAATGAGGAAAAAGTGAGATCTGCGCTTCCTCCTCGCTCATTCACCCTTGACGTCTGACATCTCAGCGTAGGGAGCACGATGACGTCACTACAGCACTCCCGCTGTGCTGAGATAAGCAGAACTGCAGACCTCTCACAACAGGCAGGAGCAGCGGGGGAACAGTAGGAGGTGAGTATTTTATTTCATTTTTTTTATCAATTAATACACTTGTGGCCATAATGATATACTGTAATGAAGACTGTGAGGCGTGCAATATACCATATGGAGGAATATGGGATGTGCATAATACGATATGCAGGACCTTGCAGTGCGTAATATACGATAATGGTGCAATGAAAGGGAATCTAGGGGCTTCAGTAGGAGGGACATTACTTTGTAAGGGCTGCAAAGTTGTGAAATATCCTCTGCTGTGACCCAGCAGAAAATTATTATTATTATTTATTTTTTTTGGGGGTGGGAGGTTGGCAATTAGAATTTTCTGCAATAGGGACCTATGATTTCTATGTATGCTCCCTGAGGATGTATTACTTTGAACTGCAAGAGAAAACATGAGAATACCCTATAAGTGGTTAAAAGACAAACCTGACGTTCCAGATCTTCCTGATACGAAAGAACAGCCTCTCGGGTCTGCCGAGGCCTTTCTTCTGGAAATGTTCCTAAACTGGCCCCTCTTCCAGCACCCGGCCTCTGTTTATTATCCCTGTGAGACGTAAAAATTATTTCTTCCCTACTATGTTTTCATTGACTTTACATTTTTAGAACATAAAAAAAAAAGTAAAAAAAACAAATAAAAAGTGAAAGCATAAAAACATACACCAACCAAATAGGAGTTGTGGCCAATAGAAAGACACGTAATCTGGTAACGTGACAGCAATGTGACACTTGCTTTAGGTGTGCCAGGCAGATGGAATAACATATATTTCTCAATAAAACCTTAAAAGGTCCAATAATAAAGAGGCTCATACTTGGAGCATCTGTATCACTTCATGTCCTCATATATATGTATGATAACTTGTCCATTGTGTTATGAAGAAGAGCTGTCAAATTCTCCAGACACATCTTTAGAATGTGAATATAGGTCATCTTTGGAAGATGGGGCTCAGCAGCACTGGAAGAGTGTTATTACTTAGCCGCTGTTAGGATGAGGAAGAACAGTCTGGCAACCCCCCATATGCTTCGGGGGGTATATTTAAAAGTTAGGTGGCCAAATCCAAACGTTCAATAGACATTGGAATCCCCCGCAAACCAAAATGAATATCAACTACTGTTGAAGCAATGCTCCATTAAAGCCCAGAACATTGTGTATAATCAAAGCTGTGAAAATGTGAGCTAGAGATAAAATAGGACTTAGAACATAGTTACTTACGGAGGGTGATGCCCTGGATAAAGCGGGGTGACATGTGTGGCAGGCATGTTAATACCTACAGGAGCCTGCGTAGCCATCATACCTGGAGCATCTATGTAAAGAGCAAGAAATTCATGAATTGAGTAACAGATTATCTGAAATTTCACAAATCAGGGGGTGGAAAAAAGAGAATTTTGTTACTTACCGTAAATTCTTTTTCTTATAGTTCCGTATTGGGAGACCCAGACCATGGGTGTTTAGCTTCTGCCTCCGGAGGACACACAAAGTACTACAATTAAAAGTGTAGCTCCTCCCTCTGAGCTTATACACCCCCTGGTAGCCAGTCCTAGCCAGTTTAGTGCAAAAGCTGAAGGAGAATAGCCACCCACAAGTAAAACAGAGCAAGAACCGGAACAACCGGAGACTCTGTCCACGACAACAGCCGGTGATAACACGCGGAACAAGAAATTGCCAACAGGCAACAGGGAGGGAGCTGGGTCTCCCAATACGGAACTATAAGAAAAAGAATTTACGGTAAGTAACACAATTCTCTTTTTCTTTATCGTTCCTTTGGGAGACCCAGACCAGGGAACGTTCCAAAGCTGTCCCTGGGTGGGAATAAACAGAAAAAACTAAGAAGTAGGCGGAGCCTAACTTCACAAGTGGGCGACAGCCGCCTGAAGGATGCGTCTGCCCAAGCTCGCATCTGCCGAAGCATGAGCATGCACTTGGTAGTGCTTCGAAAAGGTATGCAGGCTAGTCCAAGTGGCAGCCTGACAGACTTGTTGAGCCGTAGCCTGGTGCCTAAAAGCCCAAGAGGCACCGACAGCTCTGGTCGAGTGTGCTTTGATCCCCGGCGGGGGAGGCACCTGAGTACTCTGGTAGGCGTCCGAAATGGTCGATCTAATCCAACGGGCCAAGGTCGGCTTAGAAGCAGAGAGACCCTTGCGCCGCCCTGTGGTTAGCACAAAAAGAGAGGTGCACCGCCTAAGTGCAGCGGTGCGAAACACATAGATCCGGAGAGCACGCACCAGATCCAGAGTATGCAGCGCTTTCTCAAAGCGATGAACAGGGGCCGGACAGAAGGAAGGCAAGGAAATATCCTGGTTAAGGTGGAAGGGAGAGACCACCTTAGGAAGAAAGTCCGGGGTCAGACAGAGAACTACCTTGTCTTGGTGAAAAACCAAAAAAGGTGACTCCGAGGAGAGCGCAGCCAAATCAGAGACTCTCCTGAGAGAAGTTATGGCAACTAGAAAGGCCACCTTTTGAGAAAGACGATACAAAGAAACCTCCCTAAGGGGCTCGAAAGGGGGTTTCTGCAATACCGTGAGGACCAAGTTAAAGGGAACCTGTCATCAGAAATTTCGCCCAAAAGCTAAAAGATTCCCCCTCTGCAGCTCCTGGGCTGCATTCTAGGAAGGTCCCTGTTATTATTGTGCCCCATGTGAGACCAAAATAAAGCCTTTATAAAGTTCTACCTTTTTGTATGCAGCTTCTGTAAATCTGTCACGGGGGCGGGCTCTCTGCCGTCCGTTATTTTGCCCCCTGGTCCTGTACGCCGCCCCCATCGCTCCTTTCCATATCTGATGCACCGCCCACTGCTCCAGCCATCCCCACGCATGCCCAGTGCCAGTCTCACAGGACTGAGCAGAGTGAACGCTGGTGACGTGTGCGCAGGCAAGTGATTATGGACGGGACTGTGACATTTATCAGCAAGTACCCGGCCATAATCTCGTGAGCGCGCAAACCTCTCCAGCATTCACACTGAGCTCAGTGTAGATGCTAGACTGTATGGGCTGCTTCCAGGGATGACGTCCCTTTGTCACGTGATAGGGGCGTGTTCGAAATACTATCACATGACAAAGGGACGTCATCCCTGGAAGCAGCCCATACAGTCTAGCATCTACACTGAGCTCAGTGTGAATGCTGGAGAGGTTTGCGCGCTCACGAGATTATGGCCGGGTACTTGCTGATAACAGTCACAGTCCCGTCCATAATCACTTGCCTGCGCACACGTCACCAGCGTTCACACTGCTCAGTCCTGTGAGACTGGCACTGGGCATGCGTGGGGATGGCTGGAGCAGTGGGCGGTGCATCAGATATGGAAAGGAGCGATGGGGGCGGCGTACAGGACCAGGGGGCAAAATAACGGACGGCAGAGAGCCCGCCCCCGTGACAGATTTACAGAAGCTGCATACAAAAAGGTAGAACTTTATAAAGGCTTTATTTTGGTCTCACATGGGGCACAATAATAACAGGGACCTTTCTAGAATGCAGCCCAGGAGCTGCAGAGGGGGAATCTTTTAGCTTTTGGGCGAAATTTCTGATGACAGGTTCCCTTTAAGGTCCCAGGGATCCAAGGGCCGCCGATAAGGCGGAATGATGTGAGACGCACCTTGCATGAAGGTGCGGACCTGAGCCAGCCGGGCGAGACGCCGCTGGAACAGCACTGATAGAGCTGAGACTTGTCCCTTGAGAGAGTTGAGGGACAGTCCTAGCTGCAGACCGGACTGTAAAAAAGACAGAAGGGTCGGCAACGAGAATGGCCAAGGAGAATGGCCGGAAGAGCGACACCAGGACAGGAAAATTTTCCAAGTCCTGTGATAGATCTTGACGGAGGAAGACTTACGGGCCCGAGTCATAGTGGAGATGACTTCAGGAGGAATACCAGAAGCCGTCAAAATCCAGGACTCAAGAGCCACGCCGTCAATTGGAGTGTCGCAGAATTCGGGCGGAAAAACGGACCTTGCGAGAGCAGGTCTGGACGGTCCGGAAGATGTGCAATGAGGATGACTCGACGGCCCTCCATTCTGATCTTGCGCAGGACTCTGGGCAAGAGAGCTAGAGGGGGAAACACGTAGGACAGACGAAACTGGGACCAGTCTTGAACCAGAGCATCCGCGGCGAAGGCCTGAGGATCGTGGGAGCGAGCCACGTAAACCGGAACCTTGTTGTTGTGACGGGATGCCATTAGGTCCACGTCCGGAGTGCCCCACTTGCGGCAGATTGACTGAAACACTGCCGGGTGCAGGGACCACTCGCCACCGTCCACGGATTGACGGCTGAGATAATCTGCCTCCCAGTTTTCTACGCCAGGGATGAGGACTGCGGATATGGTGGACTTGGAGTCCTCCGCCCATTGAAGAATGCGTTGGACCTCCAACATTGCCAGGTGGCTGCGTGTCCCGCCTTGGTGATTGATGTAGGCAACCGCTGTCGCATTGTCTGACTGGTCTCGAATGTGCCTGCCCGCCAACAGGTGGTGAAAGGCTAGGAGAGCTAGAAGCACAGCTCTGGTTTCCAGCACATTGATTGAAAGGGCTGACTCGGACGGAGTCCAAGTGCCCTGTGCTCTGTGGTGGAGATGTACCGCTCCCCAGCCGGATAGGCTGGCATCCGTGGTGAGAATCACCCAGGACGGAGTCAGGAAGGAGCGCCCTTGGGACAGGGAGAGGGGTCGAAGCCACCACTGAATAGAGCTCCTGGTCCGTGGCGACAGAGCCACTAACCTCTGTAAGGAGGAAGGCCGCTTGTCCCAACAGCGGAGAATGTCCAGCTGCAGAGGACGCAGATGGAACTGGGCAAAGGGAACCGCCTCCATGGAGGCCACCATTTGACCCAGCACCTGCATCAGGCGCCTGAGGGAATAACGGCGGGGCCTCAGGAGAGAGCGCACCGCTAGCCGGAGAGACTGCTGTTTGATTAAGGGCAACTTCACAACTGCCGGCAAAGTCTCGAACTGCATCCCTAGGTACGTGAGACTCTGGGTCGGAGTCAGAGTGGATTTGGGAAGATTGACAATCCACCCGAATTGGGCTAGGGTGGCGAGAGTGAGCGAAACACTCCGCTGACAATCTGCGCTGGATGTACCCTTGACCAGAAGGTCGTCCAGATAAGGAAGCACTGCTAACCCCTGGAGGTGCAGGACTGCAAGCACTGCCGCCATGACCTTGGTGAATACCCGAGGGGCCGTGGCTAACCCGAAGGGGAGAGCCACGAATTGGAAATGATCCTCTCCTATCGCAAAACGTAACCAACGCTGATGTGACACTGCGATTGGCACATGCAGATAGGCATCTCTGATGTCGATGGACGCCAGGAACTCCCCTTGGGTCATAGAGGCAATGACTGATCGCAGAGACTCCATGCGAAAATGCCGCACCCGGACATGCTTGTTGAGAAGCTTGAGATCCAGGATGGGCCGGAAGGTACCGTCCTTTTTTGGAACTAGGAAGAGATTTGAGTAAAAACCTCTGAACTGTTCCTGAGCGGGAACTGGGACAATCACTCCGTTTGCCTGCAAGGACGCCACGGCGTGCGAGAAGGCGGCGGCCTTGGAGCAGGGGGGAGTTGAGAGAAAGAAGGGAATTTTGTTACTTACCGTAAATTCCTTTTCTTCTAGCTCTTATTGGGAGACCCAGACGATTGGGTATAGCTACTGCCCTCCGGAGGCCACACAAAGCACTACACCAAAAAGTGCAAGGCCCCTCCCCCTCTGGCTATACCCCCCCGTGGTATCACGGGTTCTCCAGTTTTAGTGCCAAAGCAAGAAGGAGGAAGCCAATAACTGGTTTAAACAAATTAACTCCGAATAACGTCGGAGAACTGAAAAACCGTTCAACATGAACAACATGTGTACCCGCAAACAACCAAGAAATCCCGAAGGACAACAGGGCGGGTGCTGGGTCTCCCAATAAGAGCTAGAAGAAAAGGAATTTACGGTAAGTAACAAAATTCCCTTCTTCTTCAGCGCTCTATTGGGAGACCCAGACGATTGGGACGTCCAAAAGCTGTCCCTGGGTGGGTAAAGAGATACCTCATGTTAGAGCTGCAAAAACAGCCCTCCCCTACGGGGATGTCACTGCCGCCTGCAGGACTCTTCTACCTAAGCTGGCATCCGCCGAAGCATAGGTATGCACCTGATAATGTTTGGTGAAAGTGTGCAGACTCGACCAGGTAGCTGCCTGGCACACCTGTTGAGCCGAAGCCTGGTGTCGTAGCGCCCAGGACGCACTCACGGCTCTGGTTGAATGGGCTTTCAGCCCTGAAAGAACCGGAAGCCCTGCAAAACGGTAGGCTTCCAGAATTGGTTCTTTGATCCATCGAGCCAGGGTGGCTTTAGAAGCCTGCAACCTCTTGCGCGTACCAGCGACAAGGGCATCGGAACGGCGTACGGGCGCCGTGCGGGAAATGTAGATTCTGAGTGCTCTCACCAGATCTAGCAAACGTAAATCATTCTCATACCGGTGAACCGGATGAGGACAAAAGGACGGTAAGGAGATATCCTGATTAAGATGAAACGAGGATACTACCTTAGGGAGAAACTCCGGAATGATGCGCAGCACTACCTTGTCCTGGTGAAACACCAGGAAGGGAGCCTTGGATGACAGAGCTGCCAGCTCAGACACTCGCCGAAGCGATGTGATCGCAACGAGAAACGCCACCTTCTGTGACAGGCGAGAAAAGGAAACTTCCTTCAGAGGCTCGAAAGGCGGCTTCTGGAGAGCAACTAGAACCCTGTTCAGATCCCATGGATCCAACGGCCGCTTGTACGGGAGTACGATATGACAAACCCCCTGCGGGAACGTGCGCACCTTAGAAAGACGTGCTAGACGCTTCTGAAAAAACACGGATAGTGCTGAGACTTGCCCTTTGAGGGAGTCTAGCGACAAGCCCTTTTCTAACTCCTATTGTAGGAAGGAAAGAAAGATAGGCAATGCAAATGGCCAGGGAGACACTCCCTGAGTAGAGCACCAGATTAAGAAAATCTTCCACGTTCTGTGGTAGATCTTAGCAGACGTGGGCTTCCTAGCCTGTCTCATGGTGGCAACGACCCCTTGGGATAATCCTGAAGACGCTAGGATCCAGGACACACAAGCCACACAGTCAGGTTCAGGGCCGCAGAATTCCGATGGAGAAAAACGGCCATTGAGACAGTAAGTCTGGTCGGTCTGGTAGTGACCCCGGTCGGCCGACCGTGAGATGCCACAGATCCGGGTACCACGATCTCCTCGGCCAGTCTGGTGCGACGAGTATGACGCGGCTGCAATCGGATCTGATTTTTGCGCAGTACTCTGGGCAAGAGTGCCAGAGGTGGAAACACATATGTGAGCCGGAACTGCGACCAATCTTGCACTAAGGCGTCTGCCGCCCAGAGCTCTGTGATCGCGCGATCGTGCCATAAATGCCGGGACCTTGTTGGTGTGCCGAGACGCCATTAGGTCGACGTCCGGCCCCCCCCCATCGGCAACAGATTTCCTGAAACCCCGTCCGGGTGAAGGGACCATTCCCCCGCGTCCATGCCCTGGCGACTGAGGAAGTCTGCTTCCCAGTTTTCTACGCCCGGGATGTGAACTGCGGATATGGTGGATGCTGTGTCCTCCACCCACAAGAGGATTCGCCGGACTTCCTGGAAGGCTGCTGACTGCGTGTCCCTCCTTGGTGGTTGATGTATGCCACCGCTGTGGAGATGTCCGACTGGATTCGGATCTGCTCCCTTCTAGCCACTTTTGGAAAGCTAATAGGGTAAGATACCCTGCCCCGATTTCCAGCACATCGAACTGAAGGGTGGACTCCTGCTGAGTCCACGTCCCCTGAGCCATGTGGCGGAGACAAACTGCTCCCCACCCTGACAGACTCGTATCTGTCGTGACCACTGCCCAGGATGGGGGCTATGGCAATGAGGTGGGAATAAGCCACTATTGCAGAGAGTCCTCGGCCGTCAGGGAAAGGGAGACTTCCCGTCCAGGGAGGTTGACTGCCCATCCCATTGGCGGAGAATGTCCCATTGCCGTTGGTGCAGATGAAACTGCGCAAAGAGAACTGCCTCGATGGCTGCCACCATCTTCCTTAGGAAGTGCATGAGGCGCCTTAAGGGGTGCGACTGGCCTTGAAGGAGAGACTGCACCTCTGTCCGCAGTGAACGCTGCTGGTTCAGCGGAAGCTTCACTATGGCTGATAGAGTATGAAACTCCATGCCGAGATACGTTAGTGATTGAGTCGGAGACAGATTTGACCTTGCCAAATTGATGATCCACTCGAAAGTCTGGAGAGTCTCCAGCGTAACATTCAGGCTGCGTTGTCATGCCTCGAGGGAGGTTGCTTTGACGAGTAGATCGTCCAAGTACGGAATCACCGGGTGTCCGTGAGAGTGCAAGACTGCTACCACTGCTGCCATGACCTTGGTGCCCACCCGTGGGGCTGTCGCCAGACTGAATGGCAGAGCTACGAACAGAAGATGTTCGTCTCCTATCACAAAACGTAGAAAACGTTGGTGCTCCGTAGCAATTGGCACGTGGAGATAGGCATCTTTGATGTCTGTTGAGGCAAGGAAGTCTCCTCGAGACATTGAGGCAATGACGGACCGGAGGGATCCCATCCGGAACCGCCTGGCGTTCGCATGCTCGTTGAGCAGTTTCAGAACCAGAACAGGACGGAAGGAACCGTCCATTTTTGGAGCCACAAAGAGATTGGAGTACAAACCCTCGCCCTCGTTCCTGAGGGGGGACAGGGATCACCACTCCTTCTGCTCTTAGAGCGTCCACCGCCTGCAGCAGGGCATCTGCTCGGTGGAGAGGTGGGGGCCGTTCTGAAGAATGGAGTCGGGAGGACGAGAACAGAACACTGTCCTGTGCACGTGAGCACAATGTCCGTCACCCACCAGTCAGTGACCTGTGGCAGCTAAATGTCGCCAAAGGCGGGGGAGTCTGCCATCAACCGCGGATGCGGAGAGAGAGAGAGAGAGCTGAGAGTCCTGAGGAGACCGCCTTGGTAGCGGTTCCTCCGACTGCCTTCCTTGGGCGAGATTGAGCCCGGCCGGAATCTGAGCCCCGTCTGAGGTTTTGTAGCCCTTTTGCACGAGGACAATTGGGACCTGCCGGAGCTTGGGAAGGACCGAAACCTCGACTGTACTTTTAGGACAGTATTAACAGGGTAAGTCGCAGTGCAGACATTGCGGGGTTACGGACGCCTCTGCGGTACAGATGTCCCTGCTCAAGGTCAGCTGCGCAAGAACAGCAGAAAAGGTTAGGTTGCCAATACGGCTGTGGATGCCGGAGCAACCGACACGCCGATAGCCTCCTAGACAGATTTCAACCAGAGTCCATCTGTCTGTGAATGGCATCTTGAAGTGAAGCCCCATCTCCATGCAACTATGGCTCTATATGCAAGCCTGGAGATTGGAGAATCCACCTTTGGACCCTGGGTCCAGCGCTGACCACGTCAGGGGAAAAAAGGGATAACGTGTATCCTAAAAACGTTTGGAGAAGACGCTTATCTGGTAAGCGTGGTGTTCCTGGACTGCTTCTCTGAAGTCAGCGTGGCCAGAAAAATACTCAATATCTGCGTGAGACACTGAAAAGGAACTTCTCCTGTTCGTCTCCTATCTCCACTGAGGGAGCTGAGGGAGAAAGATCCAACCTTCCATTGATGGACGGTATAGGATCATTCCGTATGGCGTTACCACCCGGTGTATCCGGATTGAGAGCGATGTCAGTATCAAAGCCCTGAAGAGCTGCCTTTTGGTCAAGTAGATTGCCCATGGGTGCAAGTCTCTATATTATGACTACTCCGTCCCTGCCCATGGACAGGGTTGACAGGAGGTTTCTTTGGCCACAACTAGTAGAGCCCGCGGCAGACGAAGTGCTAGAGACCCCGGCAGACGACGTGCTACAGGGGAGCATGCACACAATGGGACGGTGTCATGAACAGCATCCCATGTAGTAAAAACAGCACTGAAATCTGTGTTGCTTTTTTGCCGCTGCCGACTAGCTATCTAGAAGTATATAGCCAAGATTGGTGACCGTACATTGCAATTACAAATGACCACTGCAGCACAAGCAATACAAGCAGCATAGAAGCCTGTGCCCTGGCACCCCTGCTCTTCTGCTGCTGTATACTAGTCATCTAGGGGAATATTCCAGAAGAGTGACCCTACAGTGCAATGTATAGCATACAAGCACAAGTACAAATGAACACTGCAGCACATGCAATCCAAGCAGCATAGAAGCCTGTGCCCTGGCACCTCTGCTCTTCTGCTGCTGTAGACTGGTCATCTAGGGGAATATAGCCCAGAAGAGTGACCATACAGTGCAATGTATAGCATACAAGCACAAGTACAAATGCACACTGCAGCCCATGCAATACAAGCAGCATAGAAAAAAACCTGTGCCCCAGCACCCTTGGTTTTCTGCTGCTGTAGTCTAGCCATTCCAGAAGAATATAGCTAAGACTAGCGACTGTACAGTGCAATGTATAGCATATCAGCATAAACACAAATGAACACCTCAGTCGTGCAAAACAAGCAGCCTAGAAAGCCTGTGCCTTAGCACACCTGCTTTCCTGCTGCTGATGTGTCGCTCCCCAAGCGGGCATATAGCGACCTATGTAGTTAAAAACAACACATGTATACACTGCCGTTATAGCGTGGTCAGCACTATGTGTGCCTCTTACCGCCCGCCTATAAGCGGGTGTATGATCGCCACCGTCCTGCCTTGGAGCCGAAAGTCCGAGCTCTGCAGTAATGGCTGCCGGCTTCTTCCCCAGCTCGTGTGAGTAGGGGCGGGCCGTGGGCGTGCCCCCAAGGCAGAGCGGGAATCCGGCGTCCGACAGAGTGCAGTGAGAGGGCTGGAGCATGTAAAAAGGCTCCAGCCCTCGGCGCTGCTGATTGCTCAGCGCCTGTCCCCTTCCCTGAGTGACAGGGAGGGGGCGGGAACGAAGCGGCACTAGGCCGCAGAAGCCGGGGACTGGAGTTATAAGCGCCGCCGCCGTAAAAGCGCGGTCGGCGCCCAGTCCCCGGCGAACTACAAGTCCCAGCCGCGCCGCCGCTCCCGGAGCGTCCGGCGCGGTAGTTCCCAAAACACAAAGTCACTCAGCAAAGCTGCAGTGACTGTAACCCTTTACTGTCCCCGGCGCACTAGCACACCCAGCAAGTCTGGAGTGTGCTGTGCCTGTGTGTACGGGGACACAGAGTACCTGTAATGGTGCAGGGCCATGTCCCTGAACGGTACTCCAGCTCCGTATCCAGCAGGTTCAAATGGGTCTGTGGATGGAGCCCGGCGTCAGAGCTTTGAGGCCGGCAGGATCCCACTTCCTCAGAGCCCCCCAGGGGGATGTGGAAGGAAAACAGCATGTCAGGCTCCAGCCCTGTACCAGCAATAGGTACCTCAACCTTACAACACCATCCAGGGGTGAGAAGGGAGCATGCTGGGGACACTATATGTGTCCTCTTTTCTTCCATCCGAAATAGTCAGCAGCTACTGCTGACTAAAATCTGTGGAGCTATGCGTGGATGTCTGACCTCCTTCGCACACAAAGCTAAAACTGGAGAACCCGTGATACCACGGGGGGGGTATAGCCAGAGGGGGAGGGGCCTTGCACTTTTTGGTGTAGTGCTTTGTGTGGCCTCCGGAGGGCAGTAGCTATACCCAATCGTCTGGGTCTCCCAATAGAGCGCTGAAGAAAAAATCTGTTTGGAGGGCTGGAAGAGAATTCTATCCTGTAGCCGTGAGATATGATGTCTCTCACCCACTGTTTGAAGACTTGCTTTAACCAAGCGTCGCCAAAGTGGGAGAGCCTGCCACCGACTAAGGACGTGGCTGGAGCGGGCCGAGAGTCATGAGGAAGCTGCCTTAGTGGCAGAACCTCCTGCGGTCTTCTGCGGACGCGCTTTTGTGCGCCAGTTGGATTTCTGATCCTTGGCTGAGTTAGCAGACGAGGCGGAAGGCTTAGAGGATGACCAGTTGGAGGAACGAAAGGAACGAAACCTCGATTGATTCCTACCCTGGGCGGGTTTCCTGGTCTTGGTTTGTGGCATGGAAGTACTCTTCCCGCCAGTAGCTTCTTTAATGATTTCATCCAGCTGTTCACCAAACAGCCGTGAACCAGCAAAAGGGAGCCCAGCAAGAAACTTCTTGGAAGAAGCATCTGCCTTGCACTCTTGAAGCCACAAAATCTTGCGGATAACAAGAGAATTAGCTGAAGCCACCGCAGTGCGGTGAGCAGCCTCTAGCATGGCAGACATGGCATAAGATGAAAAAGCTGAAGCCTGAGCAGTTAAGATAACCATCTCAGGCATAGGTTCCTTGGTGAGGGAATGCATCTCCTCTAGAGAAGCAGAGATGGCTTTGAGAGCCCACACTGCTGCAAAAGTCGGGGAAAACGCGGACCCCGCAGCTTCATACACAGATTTGGCCAGAAGGTCAATCTGACGGTCAGGGGAATCCTTAAGTGAGGTGCCGTCAGCCACCGACACAACGGTCCGGGCTGATAGCCTAGACACCGGAGGGTCTACCTTTGGGGAGTGAGACCACTCCTTGACCACCTCAGGTGGAAATGGAAACCGGTCATCAGAACCACGCTTTGGAAAGCGTTTGTCAGGGCAGGCCCTGGGTTTGGTCACAGCGGTCTGAAAACTGGATTGGTTAAAGAACACACTCTTCACTCTCTTAGGCGAGGTAAACTGATGTTTTTCTGCCAAAGAGAGTTGCTCCTCTGACACTGGCGGATTGAGATCCAGCACAGAATTAATAGAAGCAATCAAATCACTAAGATCTGAGTCACCCTCAGAGAAAACGATGGGATACATAGCCTCCGAGCCCCCAGTGAGGGCATCCTCCTCATCTTGAGAGTCAGCTCTTGAGACAGAGCCGTGGGATGGGGAAGGGGAGGAAACCCTGCGCCTTCTCTTAGAAGGACGGGGTCTGGGATCAGATGATGAATCCTCCGTGAGCTCCGATGGACGGAGGTCAGAGGATAGGAGTCCTCTGTCAAGAGTATTAGAAGCACCCTGTGAGGGAGGCTGATGCATATTCATCAAAGTCTTGGACAAAAGTCCCATGGACTCAGCAAATGACTGGGATATGGACCTAGAAAAGGACTCTACCCAGGCCGGGGGTTCAGTCACAGGTGCAGCAGCAGCCTGAGAGACCACTGGGGGTGAGACTGCCAAGTTAGAGCAGACATCACAATGTGGATAGGTGCTCGGCTCAGGCAGCAGGAGCTTACATGCAGTGCATGTAGAATAAAGCTTTGGAGCCTTGCTCCTTGTGTTGCTGCTGGAGTGGGGGCTTTGCAGAGAATGAACCCCAGGGAGAATATACAGAGGTCCACAACCGGAGACCGGCTGTGGCTTACCAGACCACTGAGCGCGGTGTTGTGTGCCCTCCAGATCCCGAAGCCCGGTCCCCCAGTCGCATCACCTCAGCAGAGATGCAGAATGCAGGATGTCCCAGAGCAGAGTGAACTCTGCCTGAGAAGAGGGCGTTCCTATAAAAGAGCGGGAACTGGAGGGCTATAGAGACCTGCAGGGAAGGTGGGACGCCCCAGCAGTGGGGAGTGTCCCTCCCCTGTGTAGAACGGCCGCCGGGAGGAGCCGAACCTGTCCCTCTGCATGAGTGACATGCGAGGGCAGGAAAATGAAACTAGGCCTCCGTCGAAGCCAGGGCCTAAATTTAAGCGGCGAGGCCGACAAGCAGGCACCATCGGCGCGGTTCTCAGGCAAAAGCTAGAGAACCCGCCGGAAAAGTTAAAACAATCACATACAGCATACTCTCCCCTTACAATAAAGAACCGGGACCCCCAACATAAACGTCTCAGGTACTTAGCTGCTGAGACGCAGGGCCATGTCCCTGGGGATGAGTGCTCCGGTCCAACAGAATCCTCAAGGGGCTGTGGATTGAGACCGGACTCCTGCCAGGCATGGAGACCGTGCTGGCTCCCACTTCAAGCCAGAGCCCAGAAGGGATGGTGAAGGAGCGAGGCATGTAAGGCTGCAGCCTTGTAAATCAACCTTAACAACACCGCCGACACAGTGGGGTGAGAAGGGACATGCCGGGAGTCCAGACATGGACCCGCTTTTCTTCAAACTCTTTCCAAAAGTCAAACAAATCAGATGAGAATGCATGTGTGGATGTATGCCTCCTGACACAAAGCAATAAACTGGCTAGGACTGGCTACCAGGGGGTGTATAAGCTCAGAGGGAGGAGCTACACTTTTAAGTGTAGTACTTTGTGTGTCCTCCGGAGGCAGAAGCTAAACACCCATGGTCTGGGTCTCCCAAAGGAACGATAAAGAAATGGCACACAACTACTGTATATATATATAATTACTGACAACAGAATATCTTACTTTGAATGTGTTATATATCACCAGCATTACATTTTCCCTATTAAACAACATGATTGTTCCTTACAATAAGCAAGGTTTGGATCCAGTGGGTTGCGAGCACCATAGTAGTAATAAGCATCATCGTAAGGGGTTCGGTAGTTATCTACGAGAACTGGCGGTTGAGGTGGAGGTACGGCTGAAATCCTATAAAATATAGGGAAAATAAGTAATAAGGATGAAGCAGAATTGGTCTTCACTTGACTTTAAAGGCAGCCGGACAGCTGATTTATGCTGTGGACCATGGGAAGCATACGTCAGAGTCTGGCTCTGTTATTGCAGCCATGCAGGTTATACTTTCAAATGCTGCAGTGTGTGTATAGAGACCTGTCAGTCATGGGAGCAGGGACTGGGACCAGTCATCAGAGAAACATAGTCCTCGTCCAACTGTTAAAAGTATGTAAAACATGTATTGCTTCAATAACAAAGCTGCTGCTGGGCAGCATGAATCAGCTGTCAGGCTCCCTCTAAGGATAATATCATGCAGGGTTTTGCCATTATACGATTTTTATAATAGACCTCATGTCAGGATTCAACTCTGGAGATATTGCATTATGGACTGACCATTCAATAGAGACTGTGCTATCTTCTATTATATAAGCCCTCAGTGTGGCTTTAATTTAATATCGTTTATAGAAAACCCAATTGTTAAAGCGCACCAATCCCAAGGATTTTCCTATCTAATCTAAAGCCAGTGCTATACTGGCACTATCAGGCTGATTCCATACATACCTTTAGTGGTCAGCTCGGATGTATAGGTTTTAAAACACAAGCAAGTAAAGTTTGTAAAAAACGGATTTTTGTGCACTCACTGTAAAATCGTTTTCTCTTAGCCATCATTGGGGGACACAGGACCATGGGTGTTATGCTGCTTATGCATAGGAGGACAATAAGTAGATGCAAAGATGTTAGCTCCTCCCCTGCAGTATAAACCCCCTGGCCCAGCCAGGCTACTTCAGTTTTAGTACACAAGCAGTAGGAGAATAAGTAACAAAAAACGTGAGTGAATACTCCTAACAAAAAAGTACTGAGAAAGAAAAAACTAAGGCCCAACAGGGCAACAGGGAGGGTTCTGTGTCCCCCAATGATGGCTAAGAGAAAATGATTTTTCTGTGAGTACACAAAAATCCGTTTTTCTCTGACGCCTCATTGGGGGACACAAGACCATGGGACGTCCTAAAGAAGTCCCTGGGTGGGTAAACAATAAACAACACAACCCAAGGACTGGAACCAGTCCCAGATAGCCAAGAGTGCCTACTGAGATAGGTGCTCCACTGTCGTTTGCTGAATTTTCCTACCTAGGTTCGCCTCAGCCGAAGCCTGGGTATGGACTCGGTAATGTTTTGAAACAGTATGTAGACAAGACCAGGTCGCAGCCTTACACCCCTGTTCCACTGAAGCCTGATGCCTAATGGCCCAAGAGGCGCCAACTGCTCGCGTGAAATGAGTCCGCAGCCCACTAGGAAGGGGCTTGAGTTGCAAGCGGTAGACCTCCTGGATCGCAGAGCGAATCCAGCGAGTCAGCGTTGCCTATGAAGCTGCCTCTCCTTTCTTAGGCCTTTCAGGAATGACGAACAGGAGTCCATGTTCCTAAAGGGGCTGTCCTGGATATGTAATATCTGAAAGCCCTCACAAGGTCTAGCGAATGTAGGGACCTATCCACCCTATGGACTGGGTGAGGACAAAAGGAAGGCAGAACTATGTCTTCGTTCAAATGAAACGGGGAAGGTCCTTCTAGCCACTCAGTAAAACAATTCTATAATAAAATTAGCTTACATAACAGGGGGAGGATGGACAGAAAGGGGGGCGAGAATCACTATGAATACCCACCCTAGCTATCAGCTGATCGGCAGCTTCTGTCCTTCAAAAATCTGCTCATTTTACAAACTTTACTTGCTTGTGTTTCAAAACCTATACCTCCTAACTGACCACTAAAGGTTTGTATAGAATCAGCCTGATAGTGCCAGTATAGCACTGGCTTTAGGTTATATAGGAAAATCCTGGTGATTGGTGCGCTTTAACAATACCTGGTAATGGCGCAGGTTTTGTTTCCCATTCTGCGTTACATGTAGTGGAGAAGGATCATGTATTTTAACATCCCTGCTACTTTGCTATTGCAGGAGGTGCTGATTTTGAGACAGCTCAATTATCTATAATCAAGGACACATCTTCACTGATTTTTGTATACAAGAAAAACACAAATAAAGATGGGCTCATATATTTACCTGGGGGCAACTATTTCTCCAAGGATGTTGGATATTCCTCGATGGTATTCTTCGTTGGCTGGATTGAAAGTTGTGGGAAAGACATTACCATTGACAGCGGACTCTGGAATAGGAGTCTGAAAAGCCACTCTTGGTCTTTCCGGTGGGGACTTTTCTTCTATGAGAGGCCTATTTTCTGTAGCTGTTCTGCTAGTCTTCTGGGGGTCAATAAGTATTCCAGGTCGATAGGGGACATTTCGATCTGATATTTCCTGTTGGCGGTTTATTGCTCCAAACTGTCGTAAGCGGTCAGGCTTTTCAAAAAATACAAACATATTTTTCAGAATAGGTTTTAATGTTATTTTTACATTCTAGTGAAAGGGTTTTAAGCATTGTTAAAAGATCCTTTAAAAAAAGTAAAAGGGTAAGTTATTTCCAAATTTTCTTGTGATTTGTGCCACAGCTCCAAGCAGATTTAGGGTGCGTGCTCACGATCAGTGTTTGTAGCGTTTTGGATGCATCGTGTTTTCGCTGCGTCCAAAACTCTGCGTTGTACAGTACAAGCACAGTGGATGAGATTTCTAGAAATCCCGTGCCCACTGTGCTTGTATGACCTGCGGCGAAAACTGAGCTGCGGTGCGGCTTTCCGAGCTGCAAGTATGTAAATTCTTTGCTGCGGAGTCACAAGCGTCCTCCGTAGGGAGAACAAAAGCAAGTGAACGCAGCGCCCCAAACCCTGATCGTGGGTACGAGCAGCTTCAGTCTCCTGCAAAGGAGACTTGCAGCCCCACAGGTCAGGACCCACCGTGTCCAGGACGCAGCTGGTCCTGATGCTAGGCACAAAGCCTTACAATGTTTGGTTTGCTGTGAATTTAAAGGGTGAAAATCCAAAGTGAAAAGTTGTAGCATTAACGGACATGTTGAGGATTAGAAATGCATCTCAGAATGATTTCTGTTCAAAGTTTTTGCCTCTTCTGTAACACTGCAGATTTCCCGCCAGTAAATCAGATACAAAAACCACAGCATATTTGCAATACGGGAACATATCCCATGAGATATCACTAATATGCTTTTCACAAACTCAAGGGAATTTATAGAACTGAATGAAAAACTGAATAATCAAAAAAGTATCAAAATAAAAAAAAAAGTTTGAAAGCTAATGCCACTGATTCGAAATTAGATGTAGAAAGTTGGTAAAATTTATACAAAATACCCATAGAAGAGAAATACAAATAAAAGGCATTGGCTTATTCATTTTGTTTCAGTGCATCTAAAAAACGGACAGAAAAATCTTGTTTTTAAAAACAAAAAGGGCAGTGGCAGTCCTGAAGAAGGCCTAGAGTGAAGCAGGTTATCAGGTAGGGTATCAGGACATGGTATCAGGACATGGTATCAGGACATGGTATCAGGACATGGTATCAGGACATGGTATCAGGACATGGTATCAGGACATGGTATCAGGACATGGTATCAGGACATGGTATCAGGACATGGTATCAGGACATGGTGAGGACTCCTGAAGCATCTGAGACAACTGGCTGAGAAGCTGTTACACCCCCAAAGAAAGACAGCAATGCCACTCTGAAGGACAGCTGTATAATAACACATGGTTTAAGCTGCTTCCTTCTGGTGTGTTTCAAACTAATTCCACATGCATGCAAATGTTAAGAAACGTGCTCAGGTCTACATTATCCAAACTACTACTACCAGGCAAGCAAAAGAATAAAGTAGAAAGCTATTAAAGTTTGTAAAGCATCCCTGCAGAGGAGAAATGCAAAAAATAAAAAAAGAAAACAGTTTAAAAAAAATGTGTTAAATTTACCTCCACTTCATTAAGCTAGAAAAAGCATGTAAGAATAAATCAGCAAAGTAATACACAAGGGGAAAACATTGCACAAGAGATATAGTGAAGCACCCAGTGTAAATTACTTTCTCGTTTGTCTCATTGGGGGGGACACAGAAGCCTGGGATAGTCTACTGCCACCAGTATTACATAGCATTAAAGCTTGGCTTCACCTCAGGAGACTATACCTCGCCAGCTAGCATCAGGCCTCCTCAGTTTTGTCTAGTGTCAGTTGGAGGCAACTGATGTTTAAGTCTAAAGGGGTGTTACACACAGCGATATCGCTAGTGATATCGCTGGTGACAGCACCCGCCCCCGTCGTTTGTGCGTCACGGGCAAATCGCTGCCCGTCACAGCGGCGTCACAAAGCGGCCGCCCAATAGAAGCGGAGGGGCGGAGATGAGCGGGACGTAACATCCCGCCCACCTCCTTCCTTCCGCATTGCCAGCGGCCGCAGGTAAGCTGCAGTTCGTCGTTCCCGAGGTGTCACACGCAGCGATGTGTGCTGCCTCAGGAACGACGAACAACCTGCGTGCTCAACAATTAACGATTTTTAAAAAAGTAACGACGTGTCAACGATGGACGATAAGGTGATTATTTGCCATCGTTAACGGTCGTTCCTTGCTGTCACACGCAACGACGTCGCTAACTATGCCGGATTTGCGTCACGGAATCCGTGACCCTGGTGATAAACGGGGCCTTAAAGCCTTTTTAGGCGTTTAGAGGCTAGATTAGGCGTTCACATTTCTCTAGTTTCTTTTTCAGATGGATCGTTTATAAGGTCACAGGGTGTAATTGCTCACTCTGTTTCACCCACATAGCGGCGAAGAGTACAGGCTGTAATTTATCAGTTGGTATCTTCTTGAAGATGTACAGTTAGACCATGCAGCTTGACACTGTCGGTGATCAGGTACCAGTGTGGTGGTTCTTTTAGCCTTGTAGTCTCCTGCCCACCTGCCCCTCATAGTGCGCGTTTGCATGGAGCAGTAGATGGAGTCCAGACTCCACCAACTTTTAGACATAGGGGTTAGGTAGGTTCCTTACTATAGCCCTGTGCTGCGCTGCCTTTCAGGGTAGTTTTTTGGTGTGGTGTCCTCTTTCTCTCTTCTCACCCCTCCGCGCCCTCCTTCTCACCCTCAACTCTTCAGGTGTTTTCCCTGAAGCTAGGGGGTGTGAGTGAAGTAGGGCTCCTTTCCATGTGAAGGGTGCATGCGGCTCTTGGGGTGGAGGTAGAGGTCCTGTACGGTGGTGGTGGTGTTGTGTGCTTGTCATATTTGGTGTTTAATCTCACTGCTTAAACATGGGTGTAGCCTTCCACTATCACATGCTATATTACTTTTTACGATTAGTTTGTTTAGTGTACTCACACCTCAAGCTAATCACCATAGATGGTGGGTACCATACGCCGGTTAATCAGTAGTGCTGACATGTGTCCGTCTGCCAGACAATCCGGCCGGTCAGTGCAAGGGGATGGACCAGCCCGCTGGACAATCAATGGGGCCTGCCTGCATCCGGCCTCTGACCATCCAGAGTGTGGTTAGGCACAGGCCACGCCCATTCAAGTTGTGGCAACGCTCCATCTTGCAATCGGCCCTGCCCCTTTCTCTTCCTATGGGCAGCGCCATTTTGCCTGTATATTTACCCAGGATAGTTCTCCTACGATCACTCCTCGGCTTGCCTCACATACCTGCACCTGCCGGCTGCCATGCTCTCTGTCACAATCCTGTCAGTCTCACCACATACTCAAAACAAGAAAGCCTGCGGAGACACCATCACATGTTTCTCAACGCTGGCAGGAAAATAGCCAGGTCTTTCACCGGGAAGGAACAACCACGGGAAGGGCAGTCTCCAGTCAAGGAGACGACCTATGCCAAACATGGTATCCATCCACAGACAGCTGTTTCGGGGTATTTGCCCCTCATCAGTGTGGAGTAGGAAACTGGCTAGTGGGAGCAATGCCTAGTAGAAAACTACATAAGCAAAGATGGTTGACCTTAGGGAGATCAACATCCAACACCGCGGAGACACCATCACGTGTTTCTCAACGCAGTGATTCTAGAGCAATGCCCCCTGGGAAATATTCAAAACAAGAAAGCCTGCGGAGACACCATCACATGTTTCTCAACGCTGGCAGGAAGAGAAACACGTGATTGTGTCTCCGCGGTGTTGGATGTTGATCTCCCTAAGGTCAACCATCCTTGCTTATCACCACATACTCAGACCTTAGTGCAGCTTGGATCATGTAGGCTGTTTGTTTTTGAGGGGGCTTGACACTTGTAGTGCCAGCTGCTCCAGCTCCCTTCTATCACCATTTGGGCAGTCCCTTTCCGCTGTGGGGGTTTTGGTCTTTATGTGGTGGGAGTGCAGAGCCTTATGTGGGGAGGGGGTGCAGAGCCCTATGTGGGGAGGGGGTGCAGAGCCCTATGTGGGGAGGGGGTGCAGAGCCCTATGTGGGGGGGGTACAGAGCCCTATGTGGTGGGGGTGCAGCGCCCGATGTGGTGGGGGTGCAGCGCCCGATGTGGTGGGGGTGCAGCGCCCGATGTGGTGGGGGTGCAGCGCCCGATGTGGTGGGGGTGCAGCGCCCGATGTGGTGGGGGTGCAGCGCCCGATGTGGTGGGGGTGCAGCGCCCGATGTGGTGGGGGTGCAGCGCCCGATGTGCTGGGGGTGCAGCGCCCAATGTGCTGGGGGTGCAGCGCCCGATGTGCTGGGGGTGCAGCGCCCGATGTGGTGGGGGTGCAGCGCCCGATGTGGTGGGGGTGCAGCGCCCGATGTGGTGGGGGTGCAGCGCCCGATGTGGTGGGGGTGCAGCGCCCGATGTGGTGGGGGTGCAGCGCCCGATGTGGTGGGGGTGCAGCGCCCGATGTGGTGGGGGTGCAGCGCCCGATGTGGTGGGGGTGCAGCGCCCGATGTGGTGGGGGTGCAGCGCCCGATGTGGTGGGGGTGCAGCGCCCGATGTGGTGGGGGTGCAGCGCCCGATGTGGTGGGGGTGCAGCGCCCGATGTGGTGGGGGTGCAGCGCCCGATGTGGTGGGGGTGCAGCGCCCGATGTGGTGGGGGTGCAGCGCCCGATGTGGTGGGGGTGCAGCGCCCGATGTGGTGGGGGTGCAGCGCCCGATGTGGTGGGGGTGCAGCGCCCGATGTGGTGGGGGTGCAGCGCCCGATGTGGTGGGGGTGCAGCGCCCGATGTGGTGGGGGTGCAGCGCCCGATGTGGTGGGGGTGCAGCGCCCGATGTGGTGGGGGTGCAGAGACCGATATGGTGGGGGTGCAGAGACCGATGTGGTGGGGGTGCAGAGACCGATGTGGTGGGGGTGCAGAGCCCGATGTGGTGGGGGTGCAGAGCCCGATGTGGTGGGGGTGCAGAGCCCGATGTGGTGGGGGTGCAGAGCCCGATGTGGTGGGGGTGCAGAGCCCGATGTGGTGGGGGTGCAGCGCCCGATGTGGTGGGGGTGCAGCGCCCGATGTGGTGGGGGTGCAGAGCCCGATGTGGTGGGGGTGCAGAGACCGATGTGGTGGGGGTGCAGAGACCGATGTGGTGGGGGTGCAGAGCCCGATGTGGTGGGGGTGCAGAGCCCGATGTGGTGGGGGTGCAGAGCCCGATGTGGTGGGGGTGCAGAGCCCGATGTGGTGGGGGTGCAGAGCCCGATGTGGTGGGGGTGCAGAGCCCGATGTGGTGGGGGTGCAGAGCCCGATGTGGTGGGGGTGCAGAGCTCGATGTGGTGGGGGTGCAGAGCTCGATGTGGTGGGGGTGCAGAGCTCGATGTGGTGGGGGTGCAGAGCTCGATGTGGGGGGGGTGCAGAGCTCGATGTGGGGGGGGTGCAGAGCCCTATGTGGGGGGGGTGCAGAGCCCTACTGGGGCTGTTATTTCCAATTCTGTAGTGATGAGAGGTCAGTGCTGGGCAGAATACTGACAGCCAATGAGTGTGCAGAGAGTGGGCAGAGGGTGGGGCTAGACACTGAGGTCAGGCTGTGCCAGATTTGGCTGTGAAGTTTGGCACAGGAAAATGTCATGTTTGGTTGAGCTGCAGGTAAATGAAGAGCTGCAGAGAATAAAAAGATAATTCAAGAGGCACAAGAATTAGAAAACAAAAAAAAAAAAAAATGTAGGGGTATTTTATATGACAATACAGCACAGATTAGCTTAACATTTTTTTTTAGTTTATGTTGGACAACTCCTTTAATTCTATATAATACTAGTGTCAGCCTCCAGGTGGCAGCAGAATATCCCATGGTTCTGTGTCCCCCAACGAAGACTACGAGAAACAGATTTTACAGTGAGTACCAAAATCTACTTATCCACAGATAGGTGATAAATGCTCCAGTAATGGTACTGGGAATACAAGTGTATTTTTTCATTGGCATCTCCACAATGAGAGAGTGGCGTGACTCTCAATAATGGCACAAATATACTACATGCTAAACTTGAAAGAGGTATTCTGTGGTGTGTGTTATACTAGACAGCTGCAGTATCTTTTATAAGAACTCTACATCATACTGTTACTCTTCTTAGAAATATATAAAAATAAATTGACAAAGGGGTGTGACTGTCAGAACGTATTAAGATAAATGGAAAGTAGCAATAAAGCTCGTCATACGCATTAGACAGCTGTTATCTGAATGATTGCTCAGCCGACAGCTGCCTCTCCCGACTCCTCCATATGCTGGAAGGCTCGAGTGCTAAGTGCTCATGTTCCTTATGAGACTCGTCTGGCAGCGGCTTATCTCAGTGCCAAAGAAAAGGATCAGCGCCTGAAATTTCAGTGGCTGGATCCTTCTCTCTCTTTATATACCCTGTTAGAGGAGAGCCGGGAAACCCCAATACAAATTCACTTTTATCTAGTGTATAATGGGATCTTAAAGGGGGTTGTCTGAATCATAATATTCCCCAAAGTAAAATAACAGCCTGTACTCACCTCCGGTCCTGGCACTAGTCCAGTGACGTCAGTGCCAGGTCTCCAGCGGCTGGAGATGAGCCCTGCAACTAATCAGAGGCAAATAATGGTCCTCTTTATTCTCACTTCCTCTGGACGATCTGCTGGCGATCACTAACGTCTCCTGAATGTCAGGTACGTCCGAAGGAAGAGAAGTGAAGTGGTCCGTAAGCAGCCACAGACTGGCTGCAGGGCTCCCGTTATATATTGCCATGCAAGCCCCAGCGGCAAGTCACTGATATGGCCCCAGAGGTGAGGAGAGGCTGTTATTATTTTATGTTAGAACATGGTAATTAAGAAGGCGTTGTATGAAACCTTGAAGATGTCAATTTATCCATAACTTTCTAGGAGGAATAACAAAGGAACAGCATAAAACAGGGCTCCAGGAACAGATACAATTCTTGTTTTAGTAGTAAAACAAACAATTACTAAAATAATCATACCAGGCGAACTGACAGATCCTCTTAAAATGGAGGGAAGGCATTAGAATTTGCTTTAAAACAATGGTGCATTTTACAGCCACAAAAGCAAATAAGTCCAATCGCAAAGCATGGCATTATAGTCCAGATGAACATGTGACAATGTCAGGAAAGGGAAAGCAGGTAGCAGGTCTGGAGTATAAAGCTTAAAAAAAAAAAAAAAAAAAAAAGAAAAGAAAGAAAATCGAGTTACTCACTTGCTTTTCAGGATCTATGGCTCCAGTAGCAGCAACTTTTAGTTCCAGTTCCTTCTCTCTGGAAAAATATGTCCCCATGAATATAAACATGAAAAACGGATTTTTGTGTACTCACCGTAAAATTGCTTTCTCTTAGCCATCATTGGGGGACACAGGACCATGGGTGTTATGCTGCTTATCCATAGGACGACACTAAGTAGATGCAAAGATCCTTCCCTGCAGTATACACCCCCTGGCCCAGCCAGGCTACTTCAGGTTTAGTACACAAGCAGTAGGAGAACAAGTAACAAAAAAACGTGAGTGAATACTCATAACAAAAAAGTACTGAGACAGAAAAAAGCTAAGGCCCAACAGGGCAACAGGGAGGGTGCTGTATCCCCCAATGATGGCTAAGAGAAAACGATTTTACGGTGAGTACACAAAAATCCGTTTTTCTCTGACGCCTCATTGGGGGACACAGGACCATGGGACATCCTAAAGCAGTCCATGGGTGGGTAAACAATAAACAAAGCAACCCAAGGACTAGGAACCAGTCCCAGATAGCATGGAGCGCCTACTGAGATAGGTACTCCACTATCGTTTGCAGAATTTTCCTACCTAGGTTCGCCTCAGCCGAAGCCTGGGTATGGACTCAGTAATGCTTTGAAACAGTATGTAGGCAAGACCAGGTCACAGCCTTACACCTCTGTTCCACTGAAGCCTGATGCCTAATGGCCCAAGAGGCGCCAACTGCTAGCGTAGAATGAGTCCACAGCCCACTAGGAATGGGCTTGAGTTGCAAGCGGTAGACCTCCTGGATCGCAGAGCGAATCCAGCGAGCCAGCGTTGCCTATGAAGCTGCCTCTCCTTTCTTAGGCCTTTCAAGAATGATGAACAAGGAGTCTATGTTCCTAAAGGGGCTGTCCTGGGTACATAATATCTGAGAGCCCTCACAAGGTCTAGCAAATAAAGAACCCTTTCCACCCTATGGACTGGGTGTGGACAAAAGGAAGGCAGAACAATGTCCTCGTTCATATGAAACAGGGAAGTAACCTTCTGAAGAAAATCCGGAAGGGGGCGTAGAACCACCTTGTCCTGATGAAAGATCAGAAAGGGTTCGCGGCAAGAGTGCTGTCAGTTCCGAAACTTGTCTGATTGACGTAATCGCCACTAAGAATGTTACCTTCCAGGAGAGAAGAGCAAGAGAAGATTCCTTAAGAGGTTCAAAAGGGGACCTCTGGATACCGTCCAAAACGAGATTGAGGTCCCATGGGTCCAGCGACCGTTTATACAGGGAAACTAGATGGGAAACACCCTTGAGGAAAGTCTTGACTTGTGGATTGCAAGCTAGGCGGTATTGATAGAATATTGAGACAGATGAAACCTGCCCCTTAAGGGAGCTGAAGGCCAACCCCTTTTGCAACCTGACTACAAAAAAAAGAAATCAAGAATTCTGGGGATCGCCAGAAGCATAGGTTGGACATTAGATTCCCTGCACTGGGAAAGGAAAGTTTTCCACGTACGAAGGTAAATACGGGATGAAGGCTGGCTTTCGGGCACTGTACATGGTGGAGATGACCGCAGGAGAGAATCTCGCTCTTGTTAAAGTCCAGGTCTCAATGGCCAGGCCGTCAGCTTCAGGGCTCTGGAGTTCTGATGGGAAATGGGCCCTTGGGTCAGCAGGTCTGGGATGCTTACGAGGTGCCATGAGCAATTGTACTAATTCAGCATACCAGGCGCACCTGGGCTAGTCCGGTGCTATTAGTATCACCAGGACTCCTTCTGCCTTGATCTTCCTGATTACTCGCGGCAGCAGGGGAGAGGCGAAAAACATGTAAGGCAGACGGAAACGACTTCAGGAGACTAGAGCATCCGCGCCAATGGACTGTGGATCATGTGACCTGGCTAAGAACGCGGTTACCTTTGCGTTCAACCTTGAGGCCATTAGATCCACGTCTGGTGTACTCCAGTGAGTGCAGATGTGTGGGAACACTTCTGGGTGGAGAAACCACTCTCCGGCGGCTAGGCCTTGGCGACTTAGAAGGTCCGCCGAACAGTTCTCTACTCCCGATATGTGTAACGCTGAAAAACACGGACCCCCGTCGATTAGGCCCAGGTGAGGATCCTGAGGACCTCGAGATGAGCTGTCTTGCTGCTGGTACCTCCCTGCCGATTGACATAGGCCACAGCTGTTGCATTGTCCAACTGGACCCGAATCAAATGACCTGCTAGCAGAAGGGGGAAATGACCTGAGCGCGAGAAGATCGCGCTGATTTTCAGGATGATTTCTGAGAAGGGAAGACTCCTGGGGTGTCCAACGTTCTGAAGCAGTGTGGAGCCAGTACGCTGCTCCCCAGACTAAGAGGCTGGCGTCCGTGGTCAGGAGTAGCCAGTCCACTTGGGGGAGAAAAACTCCTTCTCGATATGGAAGAGGACTGAAGCCACCAGCAAAGCACATACCTGACTGAAGGTGTCAGGTGAAAAGTTCGTCCAAGAAAAAGGGGCTCTTGTCCCAGGCAGCTAGAAGCGCAAGCTGCAGTGGGCGGTGGTGTGGCTAAGCGAGCAGCACTGCCTCTATAGTCGCCGCTATCCTACCTAGCACTCTCATACTGAATCGTATAGAGCGAGAGGAGTACGTAGAGGGCAGTGTACCGCTTGTTGTAGAGTGGTCGCCTTGTCTTGAGGGGAAAATATCAAGCCCCGAAGAGTGTCCATGGACATGCCCAGGGAGGTGACGGATTTTGACGGGACCGGGGATGATTTGACTGGAGTCAGAAGCCGCCCTAAGTGGGATAGGGTGCCCACAGAGATCTGCACGCTGGTTGAGCCCTTGATGAGGAGGTCATCCAAGCAAGGCAGAACAGCCACTCTCCTGGCGTGAAGGGCACTCATGGTGGCCACCATGACCTTAGTTAAGACCCTTGGTGCTGTGGCAGAGCCGAGGGTAGGGCCACAAATGAAAAAAAAAAAAGAAGTCCTGAACCGCGAAGCGGAGGAACTTTTGGTGAGCTGGAGCGATGGGTATGTGCAGGTACGCGTCGCTTATAGCTAGGGAGGCAAGGAATTCTCCTTCGACTATAAAAGGTAATAATGGACCCTAGGAAGTCCATTCTGAATCTCCTTATGTGCACATGTTTGCTCAGGTGTTAGAGGTCCAGGATGGGACGAACTGACCCGTTCTTTCGTCCTTTTTTGAGGACCACGAGAGGATAGAATAGAAGGCCTTGAACCTCTCGCCGTCCGGAACAGGTACCATCACCCCCGCCGTTTGGAGGGAGTGGATCGCTGAGGAGAAGGCCTCGTGGTGTTTTGGAGCCTTTGGGGGGGGTTTGAGAGAAAAGACTGACCAAGAAATCAGGTCCAGAATTCAATGTGATAACCGGAAGGAACAAGGTATCACACCCATTTGTGGTCTGAGGCGGCGGCCCAGATGGAGGACGACGAGACTCCTCGGTCTTTGTCTAGACTGCCAGGACTTGGTGGACTCGGGGAGGGCTGAGAAGGTCGGGCCCTGCGTGTCTAGTAAAAAACATCCTGGGCTAGAGTTGGGGGAGGGAGGTACTCTTTTCCTCCCGTGGCGTCAGACAAAAAAAGAGCCTGTCCAGACGATCGGCAAACCATCGGTCTGGAAAAGAGTACTGTGAGAGGCTTCTTAGAGACAGAGTTCGCTCTCCATTATCGGAACCAGAGGGCCTTACGGATGGCTATGGTATTTGAGGCGGCAATAACTGCGCAGGTAGCAGCGCCGAGGGAGGCCTGCATGAGGTACTCTGCCACCGCAGCAATGTGGACTGTTACATCTGTGAGGGTCTGAGGGAAACTGGTAGTCCTGGTGCCTGTACGACCCACACGGAAGGGGAGAGGGACCCGCAGCCTCGAGGCAGAGCGATCGAGCTGCTCCACTTGTTTGTCTGTCGGGTCTTTGAAGGAGGATCCATCAAGTAAAAGACAGGAGTGGTCCTTCAGGCAGGCGGAACCCGGGTGAGGGTCCACCGAGGCCGGATCAGCCCAGCCCTTAGAGACAGCTAAGCCAAAGGGGTACCAGGACTCCATGAGTTTACGGATACCGAAGCGGCGTTAAAAAAACATTTTTTTAATTTTTTTTGAGGTTTCTTCACCCTTTTAAAGGAGACCGCAGGGTCAGTAGTAGTGGATGGGAGATCTTCCACATGCAGAGTTTTGGTTGATTCTGCAATAAGGGAGTCCATCGCAGCTTGATCGCTCGGGGACGTTGAAACCAAGGAATCATCCCGGTACAAACATCATTCCCCTTCCTCCGGCTCCTCAGAGAATGCGGAACATGTGGGAGAACCCCATCTGTGTACCCCAGAGGGAGAACAATGGGGGTCATGCCCTTTTTCTGATTTGCAACCGGTGAAGCAGAGGGATGATTCTTATCAGAAGGACCCTTTATAGAGGTGTCATCAGGCTGCGTTCTGTCCAGGGGCCCCGAGGGGTGTGAGGACAATGTTGCATAGCCAGCACCAGGTTCTGGGAACTGTGCCCATTCCGGGGGACTGGGAGCCGTAGGCTCTGGGCTGGCAGCGGTTGCTGCGGTGGTGGCGGGGGGAAGGTAAACTACAGGGGCACCGGACTCACAGAAGGAAGAGGTGCTATCCTCCCCTAGTAGCTCAGCGTCTTATAGTTGTTGCTGTAGTTGTGCAGGGCAAAAAACATGTGACTGCAGCCCCTGGCTGATGAGCCACAAACTCTGATTGTAATGAGGGAGCAATGCTCTGCAGAGCTAATATGCAAGTGAGGCTATAACTCACCCAGAACCCTGATGACCCCCTCCCCCCGCGTCCCAGTTCTGGGAAGGAGGAAGCCATTTCTGAGACACGCCCACAGGCTCTGATCACAACAAGAGGGAGCAATGCTCTGCAGATCCTGTGTGAGGAGGGTTACACGCGCTTTCTTATCGAGTGTCGGAGGGGACGGGGCTTAGCTCTGACAAGAAGGCATGAGAAAATATAATAAACAAAAAAATGGTGGGAAGGGACTCCCCTTCCCTCCTCCAGCCCTGCACAACAATGGTGGACAGAAAAACCTCTATAAGTGCAGCGCAGCTGCGGGAGCACTGAGTCCTGGGGGCTCTTCCCCTCCCCCCGCCACAGGTGGAATGCTATGCAGGAGTCTGCAATCACAGATCATGTGCATCCAAGTCAGTGTGAGCTTTGCTCCAATTCAGTGTGGAGAGTCTGACGCCTGCTGGCAGAACTTGTATCAACTCAGAGCCTGCCAGAGGGACTGACGAAGTTTTCATCTGCTCTGGGGCTCTGGAAAAATCGGAATGATCTCACCTCAGCTCCTGTGGAGATGGCAGTCTGGTCACACTTGGTGCAGAACGTGTATCAACTCAGAGCCTGCAAGAGGGGCTGAGGAAGTTTTCATCTGCTCTGGGCTCTGGAAAATCAGTGCCATGAGACCTGTCATCCAGTGAGTAATAGCCCAGGATCCAGCATTGCAGGAGGGGTACGGGGAGGCGACACTCCGCGTTCCCGCCTGTTGATGGTTTTGGGAAATCGGTCCCCGAAGGAAACCGTCGCCCTCTAAAACAAAAAATTCTTGCTGCAGTAGTCTGCAGAGATGTGCCTCCTATAGACACTAAGCTAAAACTTAAGTAGCCTGGCTGGGCCAGGGGGTGTATACTGCAGGGGAGGAGCTAACATTTTTGCATCTACTTAGTGTCCTCCTATGGATAAGCAGCATAATACCCACGGTCCTGTGTCCCCCAATGAGGCATCAGAGAAATATTAATTATAAATATTATAAATTACTTCAGATCAAACACAGTGAAGAATTGTAATTGATGGCAAGACAGCATTATTAGTGCAGAGTAGGTGCTATCACAAAACAAAGTTATATCACTCCATCATTATATCACCACCTTTAGTAGGAAAGCACTTAATAAGAAGCAAACATTTAAAGGGAATCTGTCACCAGGATTTTGCCACCTTATCTGAGAGCAGCATAATGTAGAGACAGAGACCCCGATTCCAGCGATGTGTCACGTACTGGGCTGCTTAGTGTAGGTTTTTGTTTTTTGTTTCTTTTTTAGAAAGTCAATGTTTAATCAGCAGATTATCATTAGAGGACTAATTGGCACGCTGCCAGGTAGTCCTGCATATTCACAAGTGCAGTATAACCTGCCCCCACTAATGATTGGCAGCTTTCTATGTACATATACATGGGCAGAAAGCTGCCAGTTAGTGTTGTGGGAGGGGTAATAGAGCTCCACATTCAAATAACTGCTAGATCTGCAGCAGAGAAAACAGTGATTTTATTAAAATGACAGCAAAGAACGCTGGAATCAGGGTCTCTGTCTCTACATTGTGCTGCTTTCAGATGGAAGAGCAAAAAGCTGGTGACAGATTCCCTTTAAAGGGAATCTGTCACCTTCTTTGACTGTCTTAAGCTCTTATTATGGACATACAGGTAATAGGATGCCTCATAGCAAATGCCTTGTTCCAAAAATGTTACCTTAGATCGCCATGTGCAACTTAGTCTACCAGGCTACTGGGCATTGTGCTTCGGCTACTGGGTGTTTGCTTCCCTGGAAGACATCCCCGCATCCCTGCTTCATTATCCTTCCGGTCACCTCCTCTCAGCGTCACAGTGTGTCTGTGACATTTTCTTTAAGCAGCAAATCCCGCGCATGTGCAGTAGAGTGTTCTTCAACCTGACTTTTCACCCCCATAGAATCTACTGCGCATGCGCCAGTGACTTAGCTCCACTTCTGTTATCGGTGCACTGTTGAAAGTCCTCCTGAGTCCTGACTTCCTGCCTGCAGGATCGCCCATTACTTTTAAAAATACATTTTTGAATGAGGGCTGTAGTCGGGCGGATTGGGGGGTGGAAGGGGGGACAAGGATGGGACCTTACTACACCATGAGGACAAGGATGAGGACAATACTACAAGAAACAGACCAGGATGAGCAAATTACTACAAGGGGACCAGGATGGGGCATTACTAAGCTGTAGGGATAAGGATGGGGCATTACTAAGCTGTAGGGATAAGGATGGGGCATTACTAAGCTGTAGGGATAAGGATGGGGACATTACTACAAAGGGGAAAAGGATGAAGCATTACCAGAAGATGGGGACCAGGATGGGGAAATTATTACAAGATTGGGACTAGAATGGTCACATTACTACAAGATGTGGACCAAGATGGGAAAGAAGGGAATTTTGTTTACTTACCGTAAATTCCTTTTCTTCTAGCTCCAATTGGGAGACCCAGACAATTGGGTGTATAGCTTCTGCCTCCGGAGGCCACACAAAGTATTACACTTAAAAGTGTAAAGCCCCTCCCCTTCTGCCTATACACCCCCCGTGCCTCACGGGCTCCTCAGTTTTGGTGCAAAAGCAAGAAGGAGGAAAAGTTATAAATTGGTTTAAAGTAAATTCAGTCCGAAGAAATTTCGGAGAACTGAAACCATTGAACATGAACAACATGTGTACACAAAGAACAACAGCCCGAAGGGAACAGGGGCGGGTGCTGGGTCTCCCAATTGGAGCTAGAAGAAAAGGAATTTACGGTAAGTAAACAAAATTCCCTTCTTCTTTGTCGCTCCATTGGGAGACCCAGACAATTGGGATGTCCAAAAGCAGTCCCTGGGTGGGTAAAGTAAAACCTCGAAATAGAGCCGTAAAACGGCCCCTTCCTACAGGTGGGCAACCGCCGCCTGAAGGACTCGCCTACCTAGGCTGGCATCTGCCGAAGCATAGGTATGCACCTGATAGTGTTTCGTGAAAGTGTGCAGGCTCGACCAAGTAGCTGCCTGACACACCTGCTGAGCCGTAGCCTGGTGCCGCAAAGCCCAGGACGCACCCACGGCTCTGGTAGAATGGGCCCTTAGCCCTGAGGGAACCGGAAGCCCAGAAGATTGGTAAGCTTCGAGAATAGGTTCCTTGATCCATCGAGCCAGGGTTGATTTGGAAGCCTGTGACCCTTTACGCTGGCCAGCGACAAGGACAAAGAGTGCATCCGAGCGGCGCAGGGGCGCCGTACGAGAAATGTAGAGTCTGAGTGCTCTCACCAGATCTAACAAGTGCAAATCCCTTTCACATTGGTGAACTGGATGAGGACAAAAAGAGGGTAAGGAGATATCCTGATTGAGATGAAAGGGGGATACCACCTTAGGGAGAAATTCCGGAACCGGACGCAGAACCACCTTGTCCTGGTGAAACACCAGGAAAGGGGCTTTGCATGACAGCGCTGCTAGCTCAGACACTCTCCGAAGTGATGTGACTGCTACTAGGAAGGCCACTTTCTGCGAAAGGCGTGAGAGAGGAATATCCCTCATTGGCTCGAAAGGTGGTTTCTGAAGAGCCATCAGCACCCTGTTCAGATCCCAGGGTTCTAACGGCCGCTTGTAAGGAGGGACTATGTGACAAACCCCCTGCAGGAACGTGCGGACCTGTGGAAGTCTGGCTAGGCGCTTCTGAAAGAACACAGAGAGCGCTGAGACTTGTCCCTTAAGGGAGCCGAGCGACAAACCTTTTTCCAATCCGGATTGAAGGAAGGAAAGAAAAGTGGGCAAGGCAAATGGCCAGGGAGAAAAACCCTGATCAGAGCACCAAGATAAGAATATCCTCCACGTCCTGTGGTAGATCTTGGCGGACGTTGGTTTCCTAGCCTGTCTCATAGTGGCAATGACCTCTTGAGATAACCCTGAAGACGCTAGGATCCAGGACTCAATGGCCACACAGTCAGGTTGAGGGCCGCAGAATTCAGATGGAAAAACGGTCCTTGAGACAGCAAGTCTGGTCGGTCTGGTAGTGCCCACGGTTGGCCCACCGTGAGATGCCACAGATCCGGGTACCACGACCTCCTCGGCCAGTCTGGAGCGACGAGGATGGCGCGGCGGCAGTCGGACCTGATCTTGCGTAACACTCTGGGCAACAGTGCCAGAGGAGGAAACACATAAGGGAGTTGAAACTGCGACCAATCCTGAACTAAAGCGTCTGCCGCCAGAGCTCTGTGATCTTGAGACCGTGCCATGAATGTCGGGACCTTGTGGTTGTGCCGGGACGCCATTAGGTCGACGTCCGGCATCCCCCAGCGGCAACAGATCTCCTGAAACACGTCCGGGTGAAGGGACCATTCCCCTGCGTCCATGCCCTGGCGACTGAGAAAGTCTGCTTCCCAGTTTTCTACGCCCGGGATGTGAACTGCGGATATGGTGGAGGCTGTGGCTTCCACCCATAGCAGAATCCGCCGGACTTCCTGGAAGGCTTGCCGACTGCGTGTTCCGCCTTGGTGGTTGATGTATGCCACCGCTGTGGAGTTGTCCGACTGAATTCGGATCTGCTTGCCTTCCAGCCACGGCTGGAACGCCTTTAGGGCAAGATACACTGCCCTTATCTCCAGAACATTGATCTGAAGGGAGGACTCTGGCTGAGTCCAAGTACCCTGAGCCCTGTGGTGGAGAAAGACCGCTCCCCACCCTGACAGGCTCGCGTCCGTCGTGACCACAGCCCAGGATGGGGGCAGGAAGGATTTCCCCTTTGACAGAGAAGTGGGAAGAAGCCACCACTGAAGGGAAGCCTTGGCTGCCCGAGAAAGGGAGACGTTCCTGTCGAGGGACGTCGACTTCCTGTCCCATTTGCGGAGAATGTCCCATTGAAGTGGACGCAGATGAAACTGCGCAAAAGGAACTGCCTCCATTGCTGCTACCATCTTCCCTAGGAAGTGCATGAGGCGCCGCAAGGGGTGTGACTGGCCTTGAAGGAGAGATTGCACCCCTGTCTGTAGTGAACGCTGTTTGTCCAGCGGAAGCTTCACTATCGCTGAGAGAGTATGAAACTCCATGCCAAGATATGTCAGTGATTGGGCCGGTGTCAGATTTGACTTTGGAAAATTGATGATCCACCCGAAACTCTGGAGAGTCTCTAGAGCAATGCTCAGGCTGTGTTGGCATGCCACTTGAGAGGGTGCCTTGACAAGCAGATCGTCTAAGTAAGGGATCACCGAGTGTCCCTGAGAGTGCAGAACTGCTACTACTGTTGCCATGACCTTGGTGAAGACCCGTGGGGCTGTCGCCAAGCCGAAAGGCAGTGCCACGAACTGAAGGTGTTCGTCCCCTATGGCGAAACGCAGGAAGCGCTGATGCTCTGGAGCAATCGGTATGTGGAGATAAGCATCTTTGATGTCGATTGATGCTAGGAAATCTCCTTGGGACTTTGAGGCGATGACGGAGCGGAGCGATTCCATCCGGAACCGCCTGGTTTTTACATGTTTGTTGAGCAGTTTTAGGTCCAGAACAGGACGGAAGGATCCGTCCTTTTTCGGCACCACGAACAAGTTGGAGTAAAAACCGTGACCCTGTTGCTGAAAAGGAACAGGGATCACCACTCCTTCTGCCTTCAGAGTGCACACCGCCTGAAGAAGAGCATCGGCTCGCTCGGGGGGCGGAGATGTTCTGAAGAACCGAGTCGGAGGACGAGAGTTGAACTCTATCCTGTAACCGTGAGACAGAATGTCTCTCACCCAACGGTCTTTTACCTGTGGCAGCCAGGCGTCGCAAAAGCGGGAAAGCCTGCCACCGACCGAGGATGCGGTGTGAGGAGGCCGAAAGTCATGAGGAGGCCGCTTTGGGAGCGGTTCCCCCGGCGGTCTTTTTAGGACGTGACTTAGACCGCCATGAATCGGAGTTCCTCTGATCCTTCTGAGGCCTTTTGGACGAGGAGAATTGAGACCTGCCCGCGGACCGAAAGGACCGAAAACTCGATTGTACCTTCCGTGGTTGAGGTCTGTTTGGTTTGGACTGGGGTAAGGACGAGTCCTTTCCCTTGGATTGTTTAATGATTTCATCCAATCGCTCACCAAACAGACGGTCGCCAGAAAATGGCAAACCGGTTAAGAACTTTTTGGAAGCAGAGTCTGCCTTCCATTCACGTAGCCACATGGCCCTGCGGACTGCCACCGAATTGGCGGATGCTACCGCCGTACGGCTCGCAGAGTCCAGGACAGCATTAATGGCGTAGGACGCAAACGCCGATGCCTGAGAGGTTAAGGACACCACTTGCGGAGCAGACGTACGTGTGACTGCATTAATCTGCGCATGACAAGCTGAGATAGCTTGGAGTGCCCATACGGCTGCGAATGCTGGAGCAAAAGACGCACCGATAGCTTCATAGATGGATTTCAACCAGAGCTCCATCTGTCTGTCAGTGGCATCTTTGAGTGAAGCCCCATCTTCCACTGCAACTATGGATCTAGCCGCCAGTCTGGAGACTGGAGGATCCACCTTGGGACACTGAGCCCAGCCCTTGACAACGTCAGGGGGGAAGGGATAACGTGTATCCTTAAGGCGCTTGGAAAAACGCTTATCTGGACAAGCTCGGTGTTTCTGGACTGCCTCTCTGAAGTCAGAGTGATCCAGAAACGTACTCAATGTACGCTTGGGAAACCTGAAACGGAATTTCTCCTGCTGAGAAGCTGACTCCTCAATTGGAGGAGCTGGGGGAGAAATATCCAACACCTGATTGATGTTCGCTATAAGGTCATTCACTATGGCGTCACCTTCAGGTGTATCTAGGTTGAGAGCGGCCTCAGGATCAGAATCCTGATCTGCTACCTCCGCTTCATCATCCAGAGAGTCCTCCTGTTGAGACCCCGAACAGTGTGATGAAGTCGAGGGAATTTCCCAGCGAGCCCGCTTAGGCGGCCTGGGACTGCGGTCCGTGTCAGAGACCTCACCCTGGGACCTATGGGTCACCCCAGGAACACTTTGCTGCTCCAACTGAGGGGGGCCTGGGGTCAATGATTCAACAGTGCCCGTAGCCTGAGTCACCGGTCTGGACTGTAAGGCTTCTAGTATCTTAGCAGACCATTTATCCATACTCTCAGACAGTTTGTCAGCAAATACTGCAAACTCCGTCCCTGTCACCTGGACAGTGGTAGCAGGTGGTTCCACCTGGGCCACCAGTAGCAGAGGCTCCGGCTGAGTAAGTGCCACAGGGGCCGAGCATTGCACACAATGAGGATCGGTGGAACCTGCCGGTAGTATAGCCGCACATGAGGTACAGGTTGCAAAGTAAGCCTGTGCTTTGGCACCCTTGCTTTTTGCGGACGACATGCTGTTGTCTCCTCTGAGTACAATCCAGGAGGGTATATAGCCAAAAATCAACAGTGCGATCGTACAGTGTAAATGTATAGCATATAAGCATATATATATATGTACACTTCGGCACTCAGTGGGGCTAGCACCCAGGTGCTGCTTACCGACCGCTCAAAGCGGTTGTGTGATCACCAGATTCCCTGCCTGGGCCTCCCAGAGCCGTGTTGTCTCTCCTCTCCAGCGTCAGAAGTGCTGACAGGAATGGCTGCCGGCGTTCTGTGGGGAGGAGGGGGCCGTGGGCGTGCCCCAGAAAGTGCGGGAATCTGATGCCCCACTGTGCTGAGTGAGGGGGGAGGAGGATACAAAGTATGCTCCAGCCCTCAGCGCTGACGTCCTGTGCAGCGTCCCGCCCTTCCCCTGACTGGCAGGCCTGGGGGCGGGAATATGCGATACTAGGCCGCAAAAGCCGGGGACTAAAGTTATAAGCGCGGCCGGCAAATAAGCGCGGCCGGCGCGGTAGTCCCCGGCGCACTAACACACCCAGCAGTGCTGCAGTGTGTATGGCACAAGCGCTCCATGCGCGGTCCCCCAGGGGGACACAGAGTACCTCACAGTAGCAGGGCCTTGTCCCTGACGATACCCGGCTCCTGTCCAGCAGATTCCCCAGGGGCTGCGGAGGGAGCACGGTCCCAGTGCCTGGAGACCGATTAGGATCCCACTTCACCCAGAGCCCATTAAGGGATGGGGAAGGAAAACAGCATGTGGCTCCTGCCTATGTACCCGCAATGGGTACCTCAACCCTAACAGCACCGCCGACCAGAGTGGGGTGAGAAGGGAGCATGCTGGGGGCCCTGTTATGGGCCTTCTTTTCTTCCATCCGACATAGTCAGCAGCTGCTGCTGACTAAGATGTGGAGCTATGCGTGGATGTCAGCCTCCTTCGCACAAAGCATAAAAACTGAGGAGCCCGTGAGGCACGGGGGGTGTATAGGCAGAAGGGGAGGGGCTTTACACTTTTAAGTGTAATACTTTGTGTGGCCTCCGGAGGCAGAAGCTATACACCCAATTGTCTGGGTCTCCCAATAGAGCGACAAAGAAATAACTAAATGATGAGAACAAGATTGGCACATTAATACAAGGAGACCAGGATGGGGCATTATTACAGGATGGGAGTCATTGCAACAAGATGCGGAAATTAGTACAAGATGGAGACCAGGATGGGCACATTATTACAAGGGGACCAGGATGGGCACATTAATACACTATGGGGAAAACAATGGGCACATTAGAAAAAACGGGGAAAGGATAGGGCACATTATTACAAGAAGTGGACAAGGATGGGTACATAACTACAAGATGCGGACCAGGATGGAGACATTATTACAAAGGGATTAGGATGAGGATATTACGACAAGAAGAGGACCAGGCTGGGGATATTACTTCAAGGGGACAAGTATTGGCCATTCCTACAAAATGGGGACATTACTACAAGATGGGGTGCATGACTACAAGATAGGAACCATGATGGGGACATTACTTCAAGATTGGGACCAGGATGGGGCATTACTACACTATGGAGACAAGAATGGGGACATTACCACAAGGGGAACAGGATGGGAACATTACTACAAGGGGACCAGGATGGGGCATTACTACACTATGGGAACAAGGATGGGAACATTACTACAAGATGAGGACCAGGATGAAGATATCACTGATGAGTCGTTGTCCCCTAAAAGTCCCAAACACATAAATTGACTGTATATATAACCAGGTCATGACAGGTTTTTTAATATAGGCTGTATTATGCACACTTTGATTAACTAATGACTGAATAAGAATTTGAAATAATACAGTAAAAAGGTGCTCAACTTTTGACAACCATTTTTACCCAAAATAAAAGCTGTTTGTAGGGATTTCCATTGTTTTTCTCCCAGGCCATCACTGCAGCATCTTCAGGATATATTCCCATGACCGTTATCTGCAGAGTTTTTGACGCTGCACCATCTCCGCACCTTCGTGTACTTGGCGCTTTTTTCATTGCATTTTTGTGTGCATTTTTATTGCGTTTTTGACACTACGTCTCATGTCCCTGTTTTTTTTTAACTTCGTTTTATTAATTCCAAAAACATGTGGTACAGAATAAATCACACATAGCATTACTCAAGTACTTTCCAGGAATATCGGTCAATAGCATGAACAAATAGTAACATTAACGGATAAGATAATAAGATTTTCATAGCACTATCTGCACCTCTGTCAACTTTGTCAACTGCATGCTACAACACTGATCCTGCCAGTACATACTGATATATAGCATGTAGTCAATTTTAATCAATGTAGTCTGTAGTCTCTAAACCTAAAGAAAACGAACATTAGTAACAATAACTATTCCTATTCTATACCGCCTAGCTGTGCCACTGGAATGCGCTTCATTATCCAATACAGAGTATGAATCTATTATTGTAACAGTAATAAACCTGAGGCTTCTTCGAGTGTGCCGGGGGAGGAGTTCCACATATCCCAAATTTTCCTGAATTTTTCCGGATGTCCTCTATTAAAGTATACCACCCGCTCATATGGAATTATCGAGTTAACCAGTTTAATCCAGGCTCGCACAGTTGGATTTGAACCCCCCATCCACCTCAAGGCAATTAATTTCCTGGCCAGGAACAATGTCTCTCTAAGAAGTATTCTTATGTAGTGATCTCCCATCCCGTCCTCCATTACTCCAAATAGGCACAACAGAGGGTCGCATGGAACAGGCATCAACACCATTGAGGACAACTGGGAAGTCACTTCCTGCCAATACGTGTGTATGATCGGGCAACTCCATACCATGTGCAGAAAGTTTGCGTCCGGTCCATGGCATCGTGGGCATTCCGACGATCGGCGCTGGCCCATAGTAAATAAGCGAGTGGGAGTTAAGTATGCCTGATGTATAAAATAGCATTGTATCAATCTATTGTTGATGGACGGAGATACCATAGTTGGAGACTCCAGTACCTCATCCCACTCCTCTCCCTGTAGAGAGGGAATTAGGAGCCTCCATTTATCCTGTACCGGCAGCGGCACCGATTCCACACCAACCGATAACAGGTGTGTATAGATAGCTGAAATCATACCCCGGGGCCCCTGTGACTTCAGTATGCCTATCATTGGAAACGATGATATCAATGCCCCAGACCCTGTCCTCCGCAGGTGAGATTGAATCGCTGTACGCAGCTGCAGATACCTAAAGAATTGTGAGTGTGGAACATTATAATCGGTTTGTATCTGCCCAAAAGATTTAAAAACAGCAGTTCCCGAGACATAAAGATTTCCCAACTCAAGAACTTTATGAGCTATCCAAAACTGTGCCGACGGGTGGTCCTTTAGGGTGGGAAAGTAACCATTGCCCCATAACGGAAGCTCTGCCACTGCCCCCTCAAAGCGCGTTACTTTTTTGGCTTGTCGCCACACTGATCGTGCCAACCTTAAAATAGGCAACAGCCTCGGGACATTCGCCCTGTCCGACTCCAGAAAGCCCAACAGACAGTCTGCTCCTACCGCACGTGCCAAATGATCCTCCGAGTTAGGCAGCTGGCAGTCCAGCATCCATGTACCCAGCATCTTGAGTTGTCCTGCTAAATAGTATAGGAAAAAGTCTGGTAAGGCCATCCCTCCCAATGACTTAGATCTCTGTAGGATAGACATCCGGAGTTTAGGCCGAGCCTTCCCCCAAATAAAGGATGAGGTGAGTGAGTTAAGTGTGGAGAAGAAGGACCTGGGCACCAGCACCGCACTATGTTGCAGAGCATAGCTAAGCTTAGGAAGCAAAATCATTTTAATTAAATTTATCCTTCCGACCACTGAGAGTGGCAATTTTCCCCATAAGTTATACTTAAGTTTGACATGATCTAAAAGTGGTAATATATTCATCTTAAGATCCATTGTGTGGTCTTTCTGAATATGTATACCTAGATATTTGAAGCTAGATACAACAGGCAAGGGTGACACATCATCCATCGGGACCTCTGACCCATGTGTTAATGGCATTAGGGCTGACTTGTCCCAGTTAATATAAAGGCTGGAGAATTCTCCAAATCTATTTATAACTTCAATGACGACTGGCAAAGTGGCACGTGCCCTATCCATGAAGACAACTATATCATCTGCGTATAGGCCAATAGTGTCTGTGCGATCTGCTATGGTAATTCCCGTGATAGATGGATGAGTACGGATCCGAATTGCCAAGGCCTCGATAACTAAGGCAAATAGGGCAGGAGACAAAGGGCACCCCTGACGTGTACCCCGTCCCAAAGAAAAAGGTGCAGATGATACGTTATTGACTATGAGTCTAGCTGTAGGGGATCTATATAACATGTGAATCCAGTTACTGAACTTTGGGCCAAAAGCAAACCTCTGGAGACAAGCTGATAAAAAAGGCCATTCCACCGAGTCAAATGCCTTGGCCGCATCCAGCGAAGCCAAGGCCCACTCGTTATCTGGAACCAATGTACTGTACTGCACTATAGACTGGACCCGTCTAATATTTATAGAGGTATTTTTCCCTGGCATAAAGCCGGTCTGATCCGGATGTACTATGTCCAGTATGACAGAGTTGAGCCGGGATGCCAATATTTTGGTGAAGATCTTATAATCAACATTAACTAATGATATAGGTCGATAGGATCCACACTCCAAAGGGTCCTTTCCCTCTTTCTTCAAAACAATAATATGTGCCTCATAGAAGGAAGCAGGCAACAAGCCACCATCAGAGAAATGCGAGAAAACTTCCAGAAGAACCGGGGCCAGGGTCTCAGAATACTTGACATAGAATTCTATAGGAAAGCCATCCGGGCCCGGGGCCTTCCCCCTTGCCATCTCAAATATGGCCGTAGTTATCTCTTCTATTGTAATATCTGCATCTAGGAGCTCGCGCTGTGCCTGACTCAAAGTGGGGAACTCTAAATCTGCAAGATAGTCTAAGCAGTCCTGGGTTCCATGAACGCTTCTGGAGCTATAAAGTGTTTTATAAAAGGTGCAGAAACTTTGTAAAATGTCTGCTGGGGATGTGACAATCGTACCATTAGCTTCTCGTATACCCAGGACTGTATTAGAGGCGTTATGCTGTCTAACCATATATGCCAACAATTTACTTGACTGGTTCCCCAACTCAAAATATGACTGCCGAGTAAAAAACAGTTTACGCTTAGACTTGGTCTCTGAGTGTTGCACATGCGATCTATATGAATGTAACCATTCCGTCCTATTCCCCTCTGTCGGGTTTGATATATACCTTGCCTCTAGGGTCCTAAGTCGCCCCTCAATTTCTTCGTCTTCTTGTTTAGTCAGCCGTTTTATATATGTAATAGTCGAGGACAGACACCCACGAAGATAAGCTTTGAGGGTATCCCACACCAAGTTATTTCGGGGTTTAGGGTGGGCTGCCAAGAATTCCTCTAGTTGAAGCGGGGTTCTGTCACTTTGATCAATTAATTTGAGCCAAAAGGGATTTAGCCGCCAGGAAGGTCTATTAATAGTCTGGTCAAATTTAAGAGTCAGGGTCACCGGACAATGGTCTGAAATACCCCTTACCCCATGGACCACATTATCCACCCAGGTTGCTACGTTGCTCGACCCAAAAATATAGTCCAGACGGGACAACGTGCGTCTCGTGGAAGAATGGCAGGTGAACTCCCGTGTATTAGGATGTCGCAGCCTCCAGAGGTCCACCCACCCTCCTCCCTCTATGCACTGTCTTAGGTCAGTCAAAGTCGAGGTCGCGGACTGCCCCCCCCCATCTAGCCTAAACCTATCCAAGTCCTCGTCGACCACTAAGTTAAAGTCCCCCATACATAGGATATACGCATCCGGATAATTAAGGGCGAAGCTTAGCGCTTGTTTGAGAACTGAAGTACGGGCAGGTGGGGGATTATAAATACATAATAGAACATAGTCCCTGGAATCTATAGATGCAAATACAAATACAAACCTCCCTTCCGGGTCTCTTCTAACCACCTTGGCTTCCCACCGGACAGATCTATGTACCAAAAGGGAAACTCCCCTAGAATAGCTGGTGTGAAATGTATGTGCCACCCATTGTACCCATGGTTTCTTCACCATCTTAGCCGTGTCCCTTGTGAGGTGGGTTTCGACCAACGTCACCAGCTGAGCCCCACAACGCCTGATTTGGGAAAAGATCTTAACCCGCTTTTTGGGTGACCCAAGGCCACGGACGTTCCATGTTGTAAAAACTAATTCTGGCCCCATGTTATACGTCTTGCCTCTATATGACCAGAATCACAGATACAAGTATGTAGATCTTGTATGCCGCAGAAAGGACTCCTCCCCCAGCATTCAGCCTCTTTTTCAGATTTCTCTCGGCCACATCTTATCTTACAATAAAATATATTTAGCACACCAGCAGCATTATGGATATCCCTGTAAAAAAGCGGGGTTAATAACCATATAACTGTTAACCAAAAAAACCAGCAACAAGCTCCGGAGCCTCTTCTCGGAGTCCTATTAAGCATCCCAATTACCAATGGGGATACCGTCACTGAACACAGTGTCCTAGTATAGGTGGTGTGGGAACGCAAGATTCAGGGCTCCCATTCTGCCAGCATCCAGACCCCAACACATTTCTCCAGCCCAGAGACACAAAAAAGTCCAGAATAGCTTAAGAGAAACGACAGTAGAGAGAGGGAGTCACAGTAAGGAGGGAGCCCCAAAGGAAAAAAACCCTCCGCCATTTGAGCACAATCTCAACGTCCTTTGTTCCCCGACCCCGGGTGGAGCCGGAGCCAGTCCTCTGCTTCCGAGGGAGTGGAGAAAAATAATGAGGATCCTTCATGTACTATGCGGAGCCGTGCAGGGTATAGCATGGAATATGCAATGTGTCTGTCTCTGAGCTTCTTTTTCACCTCCAGGAAATTAGCTCTTTGTTTCTGGAGGTCCACAGAGAAGTCCGGGAAGATTGAAAGAGTGGTGTCGTTGTATTTGAGTGGGCCCTTCAGTCTAGCCAAACGGAGAGTTGTATCTCTGTCCTTACAATTGAGAAGTCGTGCTAAGAATGGCCGCGGTGGCGCACCCGGAGGAAAGGGCCTGGTCGGGACCCTATGTGCTCTCTCAACCGCGAAGGTGGATGAAAACTCGTCCCCAAGAGTAGATTTGAGCCACTCCTCCAGGAAGTGTTCCGGTTGTTGACCCTCAGATTTCTCAGGCAGCCCAATTATTCTGATGTTATTGCGGCGCATACGATTTTCCAAGTCATCCGCTTTCTGGCGCCACGAATTCATGGACCCAGCCACCTTTGTCAGTTTAGTGTCCAGTGGTGTAATTTTATCCTCTAGGTCAGATACCCTTGTCTCGACTTCAGTGGTACGTGTTTTCAGGGTCTGCAGATCCTGACGTAAGAAGCCCATCTCCATGCGTACCTCCTCAATCTTCCCCGAAAGAGAGGTTTTACACGTGGATATCGCCTGTAACAATTGTTCATATACTTGTCTCAGGGTCAGATCATCTTGGCCTCCTTTATCCTCTGCTGTTGATTTCTGATCCCCATGGTTCTCTGAACCCTTGTGAGAAGTAGCCCTCATAGCTCTGGGGGTGTCTGAGGGGTTCCCTCTAGCAAATTCCTTGAGCTTGTCAGCGGCTCCTGAGTTCTTGGGGGGACTCATGATACCTCTCCTGGTATATATGTAATCAGGGAGAGGGTGTTTGTGGCCTCCTGCCCACCTCCCAGTAGCTGGATGACAACAATGGAGTTAGGTATCAGCGATGAGGGTCCCCAATCCAAGCCCCTGTATTATATGTGGCTAGCAGTTTGTAGCTGGGTTATACTGTGGGGGATGGGAGGGGGGAGAGGAATTCTTAGAGGTGTACTGTGTGTCTGGGGAAGAGCCGTGGGTCCCTTTTTTCAGGGCACACACCACAGATCCTCCAGCACATATGGGGTTAAAGTCCCTTCACCGCTGCTAGGCTGTGTAAAGCTGCCTCATGCTGACTGCCAGCCTGAGGCCTGTAATGCAAATATCCTCCAGCACTCACTGTGTCTCCGGTTTCAAGGCCACCCACTGCTCTCCTGAGCACAGCTAATTGCTCCAGTCGGATCCTTTTTATCTCCGTGGGGAGTGGGTCTCCAATTGTCAGATCTGGAGGACGCTGCACACACTCTGCAGAGCTGGCAGCATGCAGGCAAAATGGCCACCGTGTCTCCCTCTCCAGACTCACAGATCTTCACCACCACTGCCAGAAGCCTGGGGAAAGTTCCAGTGGAGTTGCTGGGCTGTAGGTGAGTTTCTCCTTGCAGGAGGAAGAGCTGGCTGTCGATTGGGGACTGATTGCCAGGTATATTGCAGGATTTTAAGTCCAGATCATGGGAGCCCCTCTAGCCTGCGACCGTTCTGCTTGGCTACATAGCCACGCCCCCCCTCATGTCCCTGTTTGATATGTCATTCTGTTTTGTTTTTTAAACTTCATGGAACTGGCATTATTAGGTGCGAATTACATGCGTTTTTGTTGCGTTTCTGCTGTGGAAAAACACCAAAATCTCGTGAACATTTTTTACCTGCGGAATTTCCGCATCTAATGTAAGTCTATGGGGATATTCCGCCACATAAAACTCAACGTACCAGAAAGCGAAATTGACATGCTGCGGCTTGTAAAAACTGACTGCTGGTGAGTTTACGCTGCGTAAAACCCCCCCACAGTGGATATGAGATTTCTATTAATCTCATCCACTTGCTTATACTGTAAAACACAGTGTTTCTTATGAAGTAAAAATACACAGTAGCAAAAAAGAGAATTTTGTTACTTACCGTAAATTCTTTTTCTTATAGTTCCGTATTGGGAGACCCAAACCATGGGTGTTTAGCTTCTGCCTCCGGAGGACACACAAAGTACTACACTTAAAAGTGTAGCTCCTCCCTCTGAGCTTATACACCCCCTGGTAGCCAGTCCTAGCCAGTTTAGTGCAAAAGCTGAAGGAGAATAGCCACCCACAAGTAGAACCGAGTAAGAACCGGAACAACCGGAGACTCTGTCCACGACAACAGCCGGTGATAACACACGGAACAAGAAATTGCCAACAGGCAACAGGGAGGGAGCTGGGTCTCCCAATACGGAACTATAAGAAAAAGAATTTACGGTAAGTAACAAAATTCTCTTTTTCTTTATCGTTCCTTTGGGACACCCAGACCATGGGACGTTCCAAAGCTGTCCCTGGGTGGGAATAAACAGAAAAACTAAAAAGTAGGCGGAGCCTAACTTCACAAGTGGGCGACAGCCGCCTGAAGGATGCGTCTGCCCAAGCTCGCATCTGCCGAAGCATGAGCATGCACTTGGTAGTGCTTCGAAAAGGTATGCAGGCTAGTCCAAGTGGCAGCCTGACAGACTTGTTGAGCCGTAGCCTGGTGCCTAAAAGCCCAAGAGGCACCGACAGCTCTGGTCGAGTGTGCTTTGATCCCCGGCGGGGGAGGCACCTGAGTACTCTGGTAGGCGTCCGAAATGGTCGATCTAATCCAACGGGCCAAGGTCGGCTTAGAAGCAGAGAGACCCTTGCGCCGCCCTGTGGTTAGCACAAAAAGAGAGGTGCACCGCCTAAGCGCAGCGGTGCGAGACACATAAATCCGGAGAGCACGCACCAGATCTAGAGTATGCAGCGTTTTCTCAAAGCGATGAACAGGGGCCGGACAGAAGGAAGGCAAGGAAATATCCTGGTTAAGGTGGAAGGGAGAGACCACCTTAGGAAGAAAGTCCGGGGTCGGACGGAGAACTCCCTTGTCTTGGTGAAAAACCAAAAAAAAGGTGACTCCGAGGAGAGTGCAGCCAAATCAGAGACTCTCCTGAGAGAAGTTGTGGCAACTAGAAAGGCCACCTTTTGAGAAAGACGATACAAAGAAACCTCCCTAAGGGGCTCGAAAGGGGGTTTCTGCAATACCGTGAGGACCAAGTTAAGGTCCCAGGGATCCAAGGGCCGCCGGTAAGGCGGAATGATGTGAGACGCACCTTGCATGAAGGTGCGGACCTGAGCCAGCCGGGCGAGACGCCGCTGGAACAGCACTGATAGAGCTGAGACTTGTCCCTTGAGAGAGTTGAGGGACAGTCCTAGCTGCAGACCGGACTGTAAAAAAGACAGTAGGGTCGGCAACGAGAAGGGCCAAGGAGAATGGCCGGAAGAGCGACACCAGGACAGGAAAATTTTCCAAGTGTTGAGGAAGACTTACGGGCCCGAGTCATAGTGGAGATGACTTCAGGAGGAATACCAGAAGCCGGCAAAATCCAGGACTCAAGAGCCACGCCGTCAATTGGAGTGCCGCAGAATTCGGGCAGAAAAACGGACCTTGCGAGAGCAGGTCTGGACGGTCCGGAAGATGCCACGGCATCTCCACGGACAGTTGGAGCAGGTCCGGATACCAAGCTTGCCTGGGCCAGTCCGGTGCAATGAGGATGACTCGACGGCCCTCCATTCTGATCTTGCGCAGGACTCTGGGCAAGAGAGCTAGAGGGGGAAACACGTAGGACAGACGAAACTGGGACTAGTCTTGAACCAGAGCGTCCGCGGCGAAGGCCTGAGGATCGTGGGAGCGAGCCACGTAAACCGGAACCTTGTTGTTGTGACGGGATGCCATTAGGTCCACGTCCGGAGTGCCCCACTTGCGGCAGATTGACTGAAACACTGCCGGGTGCAGGGACCACTCGCCACCGTCCACGGATTGACGGCTGAGATAATCTGCCTCCCAGTTTTCTACGCCAGGGATGTGGACTGCGGATATGGTGGACTTGGAGTCCTCCGCCCATTGAAGAATGCGTTGGACCTCCAACATTGCCAGGCGGCTGCGTGTCCCGCCTTGGTGATTGATGTAGGCAACCGCTGTCGCGTTGTCTGACTGGTCTCGAATGTGCCTGCCCGCCAACAGGTGGTGAAAGGCTAGGAGAGCTAGAAGCACAGCTCTGGTTTCCAGCACATTGATTGAAAGGGCTGACTCGGACGGAGTCCAAGTGCCCTGTGCTCTGTGGTGGAGATGTACCGCTCCCCAGCCGGAAAGGCTGGCATCCGTGGTGAGAATCACCCAGGACGGAGTCAGGAAGGAGCGCCCTTGGGACAGGGAGAGGGGTCGAAGCCACCACTGAAGAGAGCTCCTGGTCCGTGGCGACAGAGCCACTAACCTCTGTAAGGAGGAAGACCGCTTGTCCCAACAGCGGAGAATGTCCAGCTGCAGAGGACGCAGATGGAACTGGGCAAAGGGAACCGCCTCCATGGAGGCCACCATTTGACCCAGCACCTGCATCAGGCGCCTGAGGGAATAACGGCGGGGCCTCAGGAGAGAGCGCACCGCTAGCCGGAGAGACTGCTGTTTGATTAAGGGCAACTTCACAAGTGCCGGCAAAGTCTCGAACTGCATCCCTAGGTACGTGAGACTCTGGGTCGGAGTCAGAGTGGATTTGGGAAGATTGACAATCCACCCGAATTGGGCTAGGGTGGCGAGAGTGAGCGAAACACTCCGCTGACAGTCTGCGCTGGATGTACCCTTGACCAGAAGGTCGTCCAGATAAGGAAGCACTGCTAACCCCTGGAGGTGCAGGACCGCAATCACTGCCGCCATGACCTTGGTGAATACCAGAGGGGCCGTGGCTAACCCGAAGGGGAGAGCCACGAATTGGAAATGATCCTCTCCTATCGCAAAACGTAACCAACGCTGATGTGACACTGCGATTGGCACATGTAGATAGGCATCTCTGATGTCGATGGACGCCAGGAACTCCCCTTGGGTCATAGAGGCAATGACTGATCGCAGAGACTCCATGAGAAAATGCCGCACCCGGACATGCTTACAATCACTCCGTTTGCCTGCAAGGACGCCACGGCCTGCGAGAAGGCGGCGGCCTTGGAGCAGGGGTGAGTTGAGAAAAAAAATCTGTTTGGAGGGCTGGAAGAGAATTCTATCCTGTAGCCGTGAGATATGATGTCCCTCACCCACTGATCGGAGACTTGCTTTAACCAAGCGTCGCCAAAGTGGGAGAGCCTGCCACCGACTAAGGACGTGGCTGGAGCGGGCCGAGAGTCATGAGGAAGCGGCCTTAGTGGCAGAACCTCCTGCGGTCTTCTGCGGACGCGCTTTTGGGCGCCAGTTGGATTTCTGATCCTTGGCTGAGTTAGCGGACGAGGCGGAAGGCTTAGAGGATGACCAGTTGGAGGAACGAAAGGAACGAAACCTCGATTGATTCCTACCCTGGGCGGGTTTCCTGGTCTTGGTTTGTGGCATGGAAGTACTCTTCCCGCCAGTAGCTTCTTTAATGATTTCATCCAGCTGTTCACCAAACAGCCGTGAACCAGCAAAAGGGAGCCCAGCAAGAAACTTCTTGGAAGAAGCATCTGCCTTCCACTCTCGAAGCCACAAAATCCTGCGGATAACAAGAGAATTAGCTGAAGCCACCGCAGTGCGGTGAGCAGCCTCTAGCATGGCAGACATGGCATAAGATGAAAAAGCTGAAGCCTGAGCAGTTAAGGTAACCATCTCAGGCATAGATTCCTTGGTGAGGGAATGCATCTCCTCTAGAGAAGCAGAGATGGCTTTGAGAGCCCACACTGCTGCAAAAGACGGGGAAAACGCGGACCCCGCAGCTTCATACACAGATTTGGCCAGAAGGTCAATCTGACGGTCAGTGGAATCTTTAAGTGAGGTGCCGTCAGCCACCGACACAACGGTCCGGGCTGATAGCCTAGACACCGGAGGGTCTACCTTTGGGGAGTGAGACCACCTCAGGTGGAAATGGAAACCGGTCATCAGAACCACGCTTTGGAAAGCGTTTGTCAGGGCAGGCCCTGGGTTTGGTCACAGCGGTCTGAAAACTGGATTGGTTAAAGAACACACTCTTCACTCTCTTAGGCGAGGTAAACTGATGTTTTTCTGCCAAAGAGTTGCTCCTCTGACACTGGCGGATTGAGATCCAGCACAGAATTAATAGAAGCAATCAAATCACTAAGATCTGAGTCACCCTCAGAGAAATCGATGGGATACATAGCCTCCGAGCCCCCAGTGAGGGCATCCTCCTCATCTTGAGAGTCAGCTCTTGAGGCAGAGCCGTGGGATGGGGAGGGGGAGGAAACCCTGCACCTTCTCCTAGAAGGACGGGGTCTGGGATCAGATGATGAATCCTCCGTGAGCTCTGATGGACGGAGGTCAGAGGATAGGAGTCCTCTGTCAAGAGTATTAGAGGCACCCTGTGAGGGGGGCTGATGCATATTCATCAAAGTCCTGGACAAAAGTCCCATGGACTCAGCAAATGACTGGGATATGGACCTAGAAAAGGACACTACCCAGGCCGGGGGTTCAATCACAGGTGCAGCAGCAGCCTGAGAGACCACTGGGCCTTGCTCCTTGTGTAAGACATGCTGCTGGTATACAGAGGTCCACAACCGGAGACCGGCTGTGGCTTACCAGACCGCTGAACGCGGTGTTGTGTGCCCGCCAGATCCCGAAGCCCGGTCCCCCAGTCGCAGCACCTCAGCAGAGATGCAGAATGCAGGATGTCCCAGAGCAGAGTGAACTCTGCCTGAGAAATTACTAGGGGGCGTTCCTATAAAAGAGCGGGAACTGGAGGGCTATAAAGACCTGCAGGGAAGGAGGGACGCCCCAGCAGTGGGGAGTGTTCCTCCCCTGTGTAGAACGGCCGCCGGGAGGAGCCGAACCTGTCCCTCTGCATGAGTGACATGCGAGGGCAGGAAAATGAAACTAGGCCTCCGGCGAAGCCGGGGCCTAAATTTAAGCGGCGAGGCCGACAAGCAGGCACCATCGGCGCGGTTCTCAGGCAAAAGCTAGAGAATCCGCCGGAAAAGTTAAAACAATCACATACAGCATACTCTCCCCTTACAATAAAGAACCGGGACCCCCAACATAAACGTCTCAGGTACTTAGCTGCTGAGACGCAGGGCCATGTCCCTGGGGATGAGTGCTCCGGTCCAACAGAATCCTCAAGGGGCTGTGGATGGAGACCGGACTCCTGCCAGGCATGGAGACCGTGCTGGCTCCCACTTCAAGCCAGAGCCCAGAAGGGATGGTGAAGGAGCGCGGCATGTAAGGCTGCAGCCTTGTAAAGCAACCTTAACAACACCGCCGACACAGTGGGGTGAGAAGGGACATGCCGGGAGTCCAGACATGGACCAGCTTTTCTTCAAACTCTTTCCAAAAGTCAAACAAATCAGATGAGAATGCATGTGTGGATGTATGCCTCCTGACACAAAGCAATAAACTGGCTAGGACTGACTACCAGGGGGTGTATAAGCTCAGAGGGAGGAGCTACACTTTTAAGTGTAGTACTTTGTGTGTCCTCCGGAGGCAGAAGCTAAACACCCATGGTATGGGTCTCCCAAAGGAACGATAAAGAAAATGCAAGTAAAACTCATCGTGGGCACTTACCTTTACAGCTCAAATGGAAGCATGACATGCGGCTCATTGAAAACAGTGGTCCGTCTATGTCAGTGGTGCTTACATAGAGAGGTGCCCCAAAATTGTTGGTGAGGATCAGTTGGGGAGTCAGTGTGACCAATTCAGAAGAAAAACTCTAGTTGTCAGTATGTTCATTCATTTGCAGGGGGATAAAAGAAGAATGGTACAATGTAGATACAATACACGTTACTCAAGCATTAATAATACATAGGTTTACTAGTTCATATGTTAGCTGCTATTTAGGTTCCTGCGTTGGAGTATAGTCATTAGATGACACGTACCGTTTTTTGTTCCTTTGCTGCTCAGCCATCTGCTGAATTAGCTCTTCTCTATAACGCTCTTTCCTTCTCTTCTGAGCCTCATCTTTATCTGCCCCACCTATGATGCCAATAAAAAAGTCACACCGCCCTGATGATCCAATCTGTCTTACACTTTAGAACAATATCTATCAAAATTATGGATTGCGTCTGAAATGTACTTACAGAAGCACTTTACAACACGGCCATACACGGAATACAGAATTGTAGTTGTTCTAACAGCCAGTCCATCTCAACTCTGTTATTTGGAGTCCAGATAAAAGGGAATCTGTCACCAGGTTTTTGTTATGTAATCCGAAAGCAGCATAATGTAGGAGCTGAGACCCTGATTCCAGCGATGTGTCACTTGCTGGTTTACTTGCTGTCTTTTTGATAAAATCGACGTTTCCTCTGCTGCAGATCTAGCAGTGCTAAGAATCTTGATAAACCAGAACACACCACTGATAGCAGCTTTCAGTGTGCACTGTGCATAGGCAGAAAGCTGTTAATCAGTGGTGGGGGCAGGGTTATAAAGAGAAGTTGACTAGGAGCCATAAGGCAACTAGTCCTGTAATTATAATCTCCTGCTGATAAAACACTAATTTTATTGAAACAAAACACAGCCCAGTAAGTGACATCACTGAAATCATGCTCTCAGCCCCTACATCATATTGCATAGCAAAACTCTGATGACAGATTCCCTTTAAGAAGTATGAGTAAAAGTGGTTTTGTCTCTATACACCTCTCTCTCTCTTATCCCCAGATTCCACTCCCCTTTGACATATATGGGGCCGAACTCCGGATCGGATCCGGACTTCTTTCTCAACCTGCCGGGTTGCCGCCGGACCCGGATTCTTCACTATCCGCTCAACTCTAATATTGACCTTTACAGAGCACCACATGGAGGTTCACAGTGGTCTGTGCGTTTGTCTTTTCCATATTCACACATGTATAGCCCCCATACTAACCAGTCTGCATTAATTTGGAATAAAAATATACAAAACATTATGTATATGATATTGCAATTTGGCTTTCTGTATGTAAGTGTGTCTTACCAAGCATAAGGCCTGTGGAGAAACTTTCATCTTTGATGTAGGCAGACTTTGAGCGCTCCATTTGTTGACCCGGGTTTTCAATTTTTGCCCTGTAAATACAGAAAAAAAAGCATCACCAAAACCGGGCAAAACAAATATGGTTAGAATTTACAAATCACAATAGGCCTTAAAGAGAATGCAGCAAGTTTTTGCTATTTAATCTAAGAGCAGCAACATGTAGGGGTAAAGAACCTGATTACAAGGATATATCACTTGCTCAGTAGTTGGCTGTAGTTTCAATGCAATCAGTGTTTTAACAACTGAAAATTACCAATACAGGACTAGATGTCGTGTGCAAGCCAGATCAGCTAATCTGTGTCAGCCCGCCCCATCACTGATTGGCAGCTTGCTTAGAATGCACAGTGCACACACGAAGCTGCCAGTCAGTGGTGTGGGGTTGATATCTCTGCTGTATCTACGGCAAATAAAACAAGGATTCTATGAGAACTGCACCAAGTAGCTCAGTAAGTGAAATCACTTGAATCAGGCTCTCTTCCCTACATCATGCTGCTGTCAGAATCCATAGCAAAACCAACTTGATGAGATTCTCTTAAAGCTTTTCCTACATTTCCCATAGTCCACAAGAGACCAAAACAGATGTAATGGAATGGTAAAAAACAATGTTTCAAAAGCTGCAATGAGGTTCAGATTTAAACCACAACTAGTTTAAAGATGACCCGTCAGAAGTGGCCAGGTTGTGCTATTAGCTATTATTTTTCCCACTGCTTAGCTAATGAAGGCTCATTGATTCAGAGCCAAATATTTTGTACAAATACCTCCAAATAAATTATTTTTTACTATTTATTCCATATAGAGCATTGCCCCACAGATATGGTGCATTTTTTGCTATAGTATTCAGATAACAAATAATACAGTAACAACTTGGTAAAAACCTTTCTAAAATTAACACTGAAAGAAGGGAATTTTGTTTACTTACCGTAAATTCCTTTTCTTCTAGCTCCAATTGGGAGACCCAGACAATTGGGTGTATAGCTTCTGCCTCCGGAGGCCACACAAAGTATTACACTTAAAAGTGTAAAGCCCCTCCCCTTCTGCCTATACACCCCCCGTGCCTCACGGGCTCCTCAGTTTTGGTGCAAAAGCAAGAAGGAGGAAAAGTTATAAATTGGTTTAAAGTAAATTCAATCCGAAGAAATTTCGGAGAACTGAAACCATTGAACATGAACAACATGTGTACACAAAGAACAACAGCCCGAAGGGAACAGGGGCGGGTGCTGGGTCTCCCAATTGGAGCTAGAAGAAAAGGAATTTACGGTAAGTAAACAAAATTCCCTTCTTCTTTGTCGCTCCATTGGGAGACCCAGACAATTGGGACGTCCAAAAGCAGTCCCTGGGTGGGTAAAGTAAAACCTCGAAATAGAGCCGTAAAACGGCCCCTTCCTACAGGTGGGCAACCGCCGCCTGAAGGACTCGCCTACCTAGGCTGGCATCTGCCGAAGCATAGGTATGCACCTGATAGTGTTTCGTGAAAGTGTGCAGGCTCGACCAGGTAGCTGCCTGACACACCTGCTGAGCCGTAGCCTGGTGCCGCAAGGCCCAGGACGCACCCACGGCTCTGGTAGAATGGGCCCTTAGCCCTGAGGGAACCGGAAGCCCAGAAGATCGGTAAGCTTCGAGAATAGGTTCCTTGATCCACCGAGCCAGGGTTGATTTGGAAGCCTGTGACCCTTTACGCTGGCCAGCGACAAGGACAAAGAGTGCATCCGAGCGGCGCAGGGGCGCCGTACGAGAAATGTAGAGTCTGAGTGCTCTCACCAGATCTAACAAGTGCAAATCCCTTTCACATTGGTGAACTGGATGAGGACAAAAAGAGGGTAAGGAGATATCCTGATTGAGATGAAAGGGGGATACCACCTTAGGGAGAAATTCCGGAACCAAACGCAGAACCACCTTGTCCTGGTGAAACACCAGGAAAGGGGCTTTGCATGACAGCGCTGCTAGCTCAGACACTCTCCGAAGTGATGTGACTGCTACTAGGAAGGCCACTTTCTGCGAAAGGCGTGAGAGAGGAATATCCCTCATTGGCTCGAAAGGTGGTTTCTGAAGAGCCATCAGCACCCTGTTCAGATCCCAGGGTTCTAACGGCCGCTTGTAAGGAGGGACTATGTGACAAACCCCCTGCAGGAACGTGCGGACCTGTGGAAGTCTGGCTAGGCGCTTCTGAAAGAACACAGAGAGCGCTGAGACTTGTCCCTTAAGGGAGCCGAGCGACAAACCTTTTTCCAATCCGGATTGAAGGAAGGAAAGAAAAGTGGGCAAGGCAAATGGCCAGGGAGAAAAACCCTGATCAGAGCACCAAGATAAGAATATCCTCCACGTCCTGTGGTAGATCTTGGCAGACGTTGGTTTCCTAGCCAGTCTCATAGTGGCAATGACCTCTTGAGATAACCCTGAAGACGCTAGGATCCAGGACTCAATGGCCACACAGTCAGGTTGAGGGCCGCAGAATTCAGATGGAAAAACGGTCCTTGAGACAGCAAGTCTGGTCGGTCTGGTAGTGCCCACGGTTGGCCCACCGTGAGATGCCACAGATCCGGGTACCACGACCTCCTCGGCCAGTCTGGAGCGACGAGGATGGCGCGGCGGCAGTCGGACCTGATCTTGCGTAACACTCTGGGCAACAGTGCCAGAGGAGGAAACACATAAGGGAGTTGAAACTGCGACCAATCCTGAACTAAAGCGTCTGCCGCCAGAGCTCTGTGATCTTGAGACCGTGCCATGAATGTCGGGACCTTGTGGTTGTGCCGGGACGCCATTAGGTCGACGTCCGGCATCCCCCAGCGGCAACAGATCTCCTGAAACACGTCTGGGTGAAGGGACCATTCCCCTGCGTCCATGCCCTGGCGACTGAGAAAGTCTGCTTCCCAGTTTTCTACGCCCGGGATGTGAACTGCGGATATGGTGGAGGCTGTGGCTTCCACCCATAGCAGAATCCGCCGGACTTCCTGGAAGGCTTGCCGACTGCGTGTTCCGCCTTGGTGGTTGATGTAAGCCACCGCTGTGGAGTTGTCCGACTGAATTCGGATCTGTTTGCCTTCCACCCACGGCTGGAACGCCTTTAGGGCAAGATACACTGCCCTTATCTCCAGAACATTGATCTGAAGGGAGGACTCTGGCTGAGTCCAAGTACCCTGAGCCCTGTGGTGGAGAAAGACCGCTCCCCACCCTGACAGGCTCGCGTCCGTCGTGACCACAGCCCAGGATGGGGGCAGGAAGGATTTCCCCTTCGACAGAGAAGTGGGAAGAAGCCACCACTGAAGGGAAGCCTTGGCTGCCCGAGACAAGGAGACGTTCCTGTCGAGGGACTTCGACTTCCTGTCCCATTTGCGGAGAATGTCCCATTGAAGTGGGCGCAGATGAAACTGCGCAAAAGGAACTGCCTCCATTGCTGCTACCATCTTCCCTAGGAAGTGCATGAGGCGCCGCAAGGGGTGTGACTGGCCTTGAAGGAGAGATTGCACCCCTGTCTGTAATGAACGCTGTTTGTCCAGCGGAAGTTTCACTATCGCTGAGAGAGTATGAAACTCCATGCCAAGATATGTCAGTGATTGGGCCGGTGTCAGATTTGACTTTGGAAAATTGATGATCCATCCGAAACTCTGGAGAGTCTCTAGAGCAATGCTCAGGCTGTGTTGGCATGCCACTTGAGAGGGTGCCTTGACAAACAGATCGTCTAAGTAAGGGATCACCGAGTGTCCCTGAGAGTGCAGAACTGCTACTACTGTTGCCATGACCTTGGTGAAGACCCGTGGGGCTGTCGCCAAGCCGAAAGGCAGTGCCACGAACTGAAGGTGTTTGTCCCCTATGGCGAAACGCAGGAAGCGCTGATGCTCTGGAGCAATCGGTACGTGGAGATAAGCATCTTTGATGTCGATTGATGCTAGGAAATCTCCTTGGGACTTTGAGGCGATGACGGAGCGGAGCGATTCCATCCGGAACCGCCTGGTTTTTACATGTTTGTTGAGCAGTTTTAGGTCCAGAACAGGACGGAAGGATCCGTCCTTTTTCGGCACCACGAACAAGTTGGAGTAAAAACCGTGACCCTGTTGCTGAAAAGGAACAGGGATCACCACTCCTTCTGCCTTCAGAGTGCACACCGCCTGAAGAAGAGCATCGGCTCGCTCGGGGGGCGGAGATGTTCTGAAGAACCGAGTCGGAGGACGAGAGTTGAACTCTATCCTGTAACCGTGAGACAGAATGTCTCTCACCCAACGGTCTTTTACCTGTGGCAGCCAGGCGTCGCAAAAGCGAGAAAGCCTGCCACCGACCGAGGATGCGGTTTGGGGAGGCCGAAAGTCATGAGGAGGCCGCTTTGGGAGCGGTTCCCCCGGCGGTCTTTTTAGGACGTGACTTAGACCGCCATGAATCGGAGTTCCTCTGATCCTTCTGAGGCCTTTTGGACGAGGAGAATTGAGACCTGCCCGCGGACCGAAAGGACCGAAACCTCGATTGTACCTTCCGTGGTTGAGGTCTGTTTGGTTTGGACTGGGGTAAGGATGAGTCCTTTCCCTTGGATTGTTTAATGATTTCATCCAATCGCTCACCAAACAGACGGTCGCCAGAAAATGGCAAACCGGTTAAGAACTTTTTGGAAGCAGAGTCTGCCTTCCATTCACGTAGCCACATGGCCCTGCGGACTGCCACCGAATTGGCGGATGCTACCGCCGTACGGCTCGCAGAGTCCAGGACAGCATTAATGGCGTAGGACGCAAACGCCGACGCCTGAGAGGTTAAGGACACCACTTGCGGAGCAGACGTACGTGTGACTGCATTAATCTGCGCATGACAAGCTGAGATAGCTTGGAGTGCCCATACGGCTGCGAATGCTGGAGCAAAAGACGCGCCGATAGCTTCATAGATGGATTTCAACCAGAGCTCCATCTGTCTGTCAGTGGCATCTTTGAGCGAAGCCCCATCTTCCACTGCAACTATGGATCTAGCCGCCAGTCTGGAGACTGGAGGATCCACCTTGGGACACTGAGCCCAGCCCTTGACAACGTCAGGGGGGAAGGGATAACGTGTATCCTTAAGGCGCTTGGAAAAACGCTTATCTGGACAAGCTCGGTGTTTCTGGACTGCCTCTCTGAAGTCAGAGTGATCCAGAAACGTACTCAATGTACGCTTGGGAAACCTGAAACGGAATTTCTCCTGCTGAGAAGCTGACTCCTCAATTGGAGGAGCTGGGGGAGAAATATCCAACACCTGATTGATGGTCGCTATAAGGTCATTCACTATGGCGTCACCTTCAGGTGTATCTAGGTTGAGAGCGGCATCAGGATCAGAATCCTGATCTGCTACCTCCGCTTCATCATCCAGAGAATCCTCCTGCTGAGACTCCGAACAGTGTGATGAAGTCGAGGGAATTTCCCAGTGAGCCCGTTTAGGCGGCCTGGGACTGCGGTCCGTGTCAGAGACCTCACCCTGGGACCTATGGGTCACCCCAGGAGCACTTTGCTGCTCCAACTGAGGGGGGCCTGGGGTCAATGATTCAACAGTGCCCGTGGCCTGAGTCACCGGTCTGGACTGTAAGGCTTCTAGTATCTTAGCAGACCATTTATCCATACTCTCAGACAGTTTGTCAGCAAATACTGCAAACTCCGTCCCTGTCACCTGGACAGTGGTAGCAGGTGGTTCCACCTGGGCCACCAGTAGCAGAGGCTCCGGCTGAGTAAGTGCCACAGGGGCCGAGCATTGCACACAATGAGGATCGGTGGAACCTGCCGGTAGTATAGCCGCACATGAGGTACAGGTTGCAAAGTAAGCCTGTGCTTTGGCACCCTTGCTTTTTGCGGACGACATGCTGTTGTCTCCTCTGAGTACAATCCAGGAGGGTATATAGCCAAAAATCAACAGTGCGAACGTACAGTGTAAATGTATAGCATATAAGCATATATATATATGTACACTTCGGCACTCAGTGGGGCCAGCACCCAGGTGCTGCTTACCGACCGCTCAAAGCGGTTGTGTGATCACCAGATTCCCTGCCTGGGCCTCCCAGAGCCGTGTTGTCTCTCCTCTCCAGCGTCAGAAGTGCTGACAGGAATGGCTGCCGGCGTTCTGTGGGGAGGAGGGGGCCGTGGGCGTGCCCTAGAAAGTGCGGGAATCTGATGCCCCACTGAGCTGAGTGAGGGGGGAGGAGGATACAGAGTATGCTCCAGCCCTCAGCGCTGACGTCCTGTGCAGCGTCCCGCCCTTCCCCTGACTGGCAGGCCTGGGGGCGGGAATATGCGATACTAGGCCGCAAAAGCCGGGGACTAAAGTTATAAGCGCGGCCGGCAAATAAGCGCGGCCGGCGCGGTAGTCCCCGGCGCACTAACACACCCAGCAGTGCTGCAGTGTGTATGGCACAAGCGCTCCATGCGCGGTCCCCCAGGGGGACACAGAGTACCTCACAGTAGCAGGGCCTTGTCCCTGACGATACCCGGCTCCTGTCCAGCAGATTCCCCAGGGGCTGCGGAGGGAGCACGGTCCCAGTGCCTGGAGACCGATTAGGATCCCACTTCACCCAGAGCCCATTAAGGGATGGGGAAGGAAAACAGCATGTGGCTCCTGCCTGTGTACCCGCAATGGGTACCTCAACCTTAAAAGCACCGCCGACCAGAGTGGGGTGAGACGGGAGCATGCTGGGGGCCCTGTTATGGCCCTCTTTTCTTCCATCCGACATAGTCAGCAGCTGCTGCTGACCAACATGTGGAGCTATGCGTGGATGTCAGCCTCCTTCGCACAAAGCATAAAAACTGAGGAGCCCGTGAGGCACGGGGGGTGTATAGGCAGAAGGGGAGGGGGTTTACACTTTTAAGTGTAATACTTTGTGTGGCCTCCGGAGGCAGAAGCTATACACCCAATTGTCTGGGTCTCCCAATGGAGCGACAAAGAAATATAGGCTAAAATCTCTAAACTGTATGGTAGATTTATTTAACAAAAAAAATAATTTAAGAAACAAATAAGGGTATACTCAGGAGAGCAGTGGAAAAAGGAAAAAAAATTATAATGAAAACTGGCCACTTTTGATTAAAAGCCGATGGTCTTTAAATCTTGGTAGAGACCAAAGGAAATATTTCCTAAAGATGTTTCCCCATATCCCTTCTCCCCTATGCCTCAAAACTACTGGAACAGCATGTCCATCTTGAACTGTCCTCATACATCTCCTCCTGCTCCCTCTTTGACCAGCTACAATCTGGCTCCTGACCACATCACTCTACTGAAACTGCCCTAACCAAAGTCACCAATGATCTACTAACCGCCAAAGCCAAGCGACACTACTCTATCCTCCTCCTCCTGGACCTGTCCTCTGCCTTCGACACAGTAGAGCATTCCCTCCTACTACAGATCCTCTCATCTCTGGGCATCACAGACTTGGCCCTATCTTGGATATCCTCATACCTAACCGACCGAACTTTCAGTGTCTCCCATTCTCACACCACTTCCTCATCTCGTCCCCTATCTGTCGGTGTCCCCCAAGGCTCAGTTCTTGGACCCCTGCTGTTCTCCATCTACACCTTCGGCCTGGGACAGCTCATAGAGTCCCACGGCTTCCAGTATCATCTCTATGCTGATGATAAACAGATCTACCTCTCTGGACCTGACATTACCTCTCTACTAACCAAAATTCCACAATGTCTGTCTGCTATTTCATCCTTCTTCTCTGCGCGATTCCTAAAGCTTAACATGGACAAAACAGAGTTCATTCTCTTTCCTCCTCCTCACTCATCTCCTCCAACAAGCCTTTCCATCAAACTCGATGGTTGCTCACTCTCCTCAGTCTCACAAGCTCGTTGCCTTGGAGTAACCTTCGACTCTGCTCTATCCTTCAAGCCACACATACAAGCCCTCTTCACCTCATGCAGACTACAACTCAAAAATATCTCCCGGATCCGTGCTTTCCTTAACCAAGAATCAGCAAAAACATTAGTGCATGCCCTCATCATCTCCCGCCTCGACTACTGCAACCTCCTGCTCTCTGGCCTCCCTTACAACACTCTTGCACCCCTCCAATCTATCCTTAACTCTGCGGCCAGCTTAATCCAACTCTCCCCCCGCTATTCCCCAGCCTGGCCACTCTGCCAATCCCTTCACTGGCTTCCCATCGCCCAACGACTCCAGTTCAAAACATTAACCATGACATACAAAGCCATCCACAACCTGTCTCCTCCTTACATCTGTGATCTAGTCTCCCGGTACCTACCTGCACGCAACCTCAGATCCTCACAAGATCTCCTTCTCTACTCCTCTCTTATCTCCTCTTCCCACAATCGTGTACAAGATTTCTCCCGTGCCTCCCCCATACTCTGGAACGCTCTACCTTGGCATATCAGACTCTCCCCTACCGTGGAAAGCTTCAAGAGGAACCTCAAGACCCACCTCTTCCAACAAGCCTACAACCTACAATAGCCCTCAGTCCAGTAGACCACTGCGCAATCGGCTCTGTCCTCACCTATTGTACCATCACCCATTCCCTGTAGACTGTGAGCCCTCGCAGGCAGGGTCCTCTCTCCTCCTATACCAGTCTGTTTTGTACTGTTAATGATTGTTGTACGTATACCCTCTTTCCCTTGTAAAGCGCCATGGAATAAATGGCGCTATAATAAATAATAATAATACTTTGTGATGAGATCTCATCCTTATTTAGATAAGACACAATTTACCGATTCCTCATAAGTGAAGTAGCAGGCCTTCGATCTGATTGCTCTCGAAAATTTTCTTCATAATCCATTGGATATTCTTGAGCATTCCTGTCTTTATGTGGCCTGTATTTCAGAAGAAAAAAACTAAAACCTTTAGAATTTAGTATCTACTTGCCATTCATTTCATGTGCGGTAGGCACATATAACGAGGTAAAAACTTAAAAGGGTGGTCCGGCACCTAAAATATCCTTTCTAAATATCTGTTGTAATAAGCTTTATAACACAATACCCTATACTTCTCACTATTTAGCTCATCTCTAAGTGTGTGGGAGATTTTCTGCAATTCCTGTGACATTTTGTTTGAGAGGAGACTCAAAAGTGACTTCACAGGAGGCTGGGGCTGCACTCACTTCCCGCAGCGTCTATCATCCCTCCCGCAACAGGAATTCACCAGGGGGCGGCACGACATGGGGTCAATAAAAGTTCAACTCATGACACAAAAAAAACAAAAAAAAGAGAATTTTGTTTACTTACCGTAAATTCTTTTTCTTATAGTTCCGTAATGGGAGACACAGACCATGGGTGTATAGCTTCTGCCTCCGGAGGACACACAAAGTACTACACTAAAAAGTGTAGCTCCTCCCTCCGAGCATATACACCCCCTGGATAACCAAATATAGCCAGTTTAGTGCAAAAGCTGAAGGAGAGTAGCCACCCACAAGTAGAGATAGAGCAAGAACCGGAACAACCGGAGCCTCTGTCTACAACAACAGCCGGTGATAACACGCGGAGCAAGAAACTGCCAAAAGGCAATAGGGAGGGTGCTGGGTCTCCCATTACGGAACTATAAGAAAAAGAATTTACGGTAAGTAAACAAAATTCTCTTTTTCTTCATCGTTCCTATGGGAGACCCAGACCATGGGACGTCTCAAAGCAGTCCATGGGTGGGAATAAACAGAAAACTGAGAAGTAGGCGAAACCTAACTTCACAAATGGGCGACAGCCGCCTGAAGGATGCGTCTGCCCAAGCTCGCATCTGCCGAAGCATGAGCATGCACTTGGTAGTGCTTCGAAAAGGTATGCAGGCTAGTCCAAGTGGCAGCCAGACCGACCTGCTGAGCCGTAGCCAGGTGCCTGAGAAACCAAGAGACACCGACAGCTCTGGTCGAGTGTGCCTTGATCCCCGGCAGGGGAGGCACTTGAGTACACTGGAAGGCATCGGAAATGGCCGACCTAATCCAACGAGCTAGGGTCGGCTTAGAAACCGAGAGGCCGTCACGCCGACCTGTGGTCAGCACAAAAAGAGATGTGCGCCGCCTAACAACAGCGGTGCGAAACACATAGATCCGGAGCGCCCGCACCAGATCCAGAGTATGCAACGCTTTTTCAAAGCGATGAACAGGAGCCGGACAAAAGGAAGGCAGGGAAATGTCCTGTTTAAGGTGGAAAGGAGAAACCACCTTAGGGAGAAAGTCCGGAGTCGGACGGAGAACCACCTTGTCTTGATGAAAAACCAAAAAAGGTGACTCCGAAGAGAGCGCAGTCAAATCAGAGACTCTCCTGAAGGAAGTTATGGCCACTAGAAAGACCACTTTCTGTGAAAGACGAGACAAAGAAACCTCCCTAAGAGGCTCAAAGGGGGGTTTCTGGAAAGCCATGAGGACCAGATTAAGGTCCCAGGGATCCAAGGGCCGCCGGTAAGGTGGAATGCTGTGAGATGCGCCCTGCATGAAGGAGCGCACCTGAGCCAGCCGAGCGATACGCCGCTGGCACAACACTGACAGAGCCGAGACCTGTCCCTTGAGGGAATTGAGGGATAGTCCTAGCTGCAGACGGACTGCAGAAAGGACAGAAGGGTCGGCAAGGAAAAAGGCCAAGAAGCATGGCCGGAAGAGCGACACCAGGACAGGAAAATTCTCCAGGTCCTGTGATAGATTTTGGCCAAGGAAGACTTCCGGGCCCGAGTCATAGTGGAGATGACTTCAGGAGAGATACCAGAAGTCGTCAAGATCCAGGACTCAAGAGCCACGCCGTCAATCTGAGAGCCGCAGAATTCAGGCGGAAAAACGGACCTTGTGAGAGAAGGTCTGAACGGTCCGGGAGATGCCACGGCACCTCTACGGACAGATGGAGCAGGTCTGGGTACCGAGCTCGCCTGGGCCAGTCTGGAGCAATGAGAATAACCCGACGCCCTCCATTCTGAGCTTGCGCAGGACTCTGAGCAAGAGCTAGAGAGGGAAACACGTAAGACAGACGAAACTGGGACAAATCTTGAACCAGCGCGTCCGCTGCAAAGGCCTGAGGATCGTGGGAGCGAAGATCCACTTCCGGAGTGCCCCCCTTGCGGCAGAGTGACCGAAACACTGCCGAATGCAGAGCCCACTCGCCGCTGTCCACGGTTTGACGGCTGAGATAATCTGCCTCCCAGTTTTCCACGCCTGGGATGTGGACTGCGGATATGGTGGACTTGGGAGTCCTCCGTCCACTGAAGGATGCGTTGAACCTCCAACATTGCCAGGCGGCTGAGTGTCCCGCCCTGGCAGTTGATGTAGGCAACCGCTGTCGCGTTGTCTGACCGGACTCGAATGTGCTTGCCCGCCAACAGGTGGTGAAAGGCTAAGAGAGCTAGAAGCACAGCTCTAATTTCCAGCACATTGATCGAGAGGGCTGATTCGGACGGGGTCCAAGTGCCCTGCGCTCTGTGGTGGAGATATACTGCTCCCCAGCCGGATAGACTGGCATCCGTGGTGAGGATCACCCGGGACGGGACCAGGAAGGAGCGTCCCTGAAGAGAGAGGGGCCGAAGCCACCACTGAAGGGAGCCCCTGGTCTGTGGCGACAGAGCCACTAACCTGTGCAAGGAGCAAGGTCGCTTGTCCCAACAGCGGAGAATGTCCAGCTGCAGAGGACGCAGATGGAACTGGGCAAAGGAACCGCTTCCATTGACGCCACCATCTGACCCAGCACCTGCATTAGGTGCCTGATGGAATGACGGCGGGGCCTCAGCAAAGGGCGCACCGCCAGTGGAGGGACTGCTGTTTGACTAAGGGCAGCTTCACCAGTGCCGGCAGAGTCTCGAATTGCATCCCTAGGTACATGAGATTCTGGGTCGGAGTCAGAGTGGACTTGGGAAAGAAGGGAATTTTGTTACTTACCGTAAATTCCTTTTCTTCTAGCTCTTATTGGGAGACCCAGACGATTGGGGTATAGCTACTATAGCTACTGCCCTCTGGAGGCCACACAAAGCACTACATCAAAAGTGCAAGGCCCCTCCCCCTCTGGCTATACCCCCCCCGTGATATCACGGGTTCTCCAGTTTTAGTGCCAAAGCAAGAAGGAGGAAGCCAATAACTGGTTTAAACAAATTAACTCCGAATAACATCGGAGAACTGAAAAACCGTTCAACATGAACAACATGTGTACCCGCAAACAACAAAAAAACATCCCGAAGGACAACAGGGCGGGTGCTGGGTCTCCCAATAAGAGCTAGAAGAAAAGGAATTTACGGTAAGTAACAAAATTCCCTTCTTCTTCAGCGCTCTATTGGGAGACCCAGACGATTGGGACGTCCAAAAGCTGTCCCTGGGTGGGTAAAGAAATACCTCATGTTAGAGCTGCAAAACAGCCCTCCCCTACGGGGGTGTCACTGCCGCCTGCAGGACTCTTCTACCTAAGCTGGCATCCGCCGAAGCATAGGTATGCACCTGATAATGCTTGGTGAAAGTGTGCAGACTGGACCAGGTAGCTGCCTGGCACACCTGTTGAGCCGAAGCCTGGTGACGAAATGCCCAGGACGCACCCACGGCTCTGGTTGAGTGGGCTTTTAGCCCTGAAGGAACCGGAAGCCCCGCAGAACGGTAGGCCTCTAGAATTGGTTCTTTGATCCATCGAGCCAGGGTGGCTTTAGAAGCCTGCAACCCCTTGCGCGGACCAGCGACAAGGACAAAAAGTGCATCGGCACGGCGCATGGGCGCCGTGCGGGAAATGTAGATTCTGAGTGCTCTCACCAGATCTAGCAAACGTAAGTCCTTTTCATACCGGTGAACCGGATGAGGACAAAAAGAAGGCAAGGATATATCCTGATTAAGATGAAAAGAGGATACGACCTTAGGGAGAAACTCCGGAATAGGGCGCAGCACTACCTTGTCCTGGTGGAACACCAGGAAGGGAGCCTTGGATGACAGAGCTGCCAGCTCAGACACTCGCCGAAGCGATGTGATCGCAACAAGAAACGCCACTTTCTGTGACAGCCGAGAAAAGGAAACTTCCTTCAGAGGCTCGAAGGGCGGCTTCTGGAGAGCAACTAGTACCCTGTTCAGATCCCATGGATCTAACGGCCGCTTGTACGGGGGCACAATATGACAGACCCCCTGCAGGAACGTGCGCACCTTAGAAAGACGTGCTAGACGCTTCTGAAAAAACACGGATAGTGCCGAAACTTGCCCTTTAAGGGAGCTGAGCGACAAGCCCTTTTCTAACCCCGATTGCAGGAAGGAAAGAAACTTGGGCAATGCAAATGGCCAGGGAGACACTCCCTGAGCAGAGCACCAGGATAAGAAAATCTTCCACGTTCTGTGGTAGATCTTAGCCGAATTCGACTTTCTAGCTTGTCTCATTGTGGCAACGACTCCTTGAGATAATCCTGCAGATGCTAGGATCCAGGACTCAATGGCCACACAGTCAGGTTCAGGGCCGCAGAATTCTGATGGAAAAACGGCCCTTGGGACAGTAAGTCTGGTCGGTCTGGCAGTGACCACGGTCGACCGATCGTGAGATGCCACAGATCCGGATACCACGACCTCCTCGGCCAGTCTGGAGCGACGAGTATGATGCGGCTGCACTCGGATCTGATCTTGCGTAGCACTCTGGGCAAGAGCGCCAGAGGCGGAAACACGTATGGGAGCTGAAACTGCGACCAATCTTGAACCAAGGCGTCTGCCGCCAGAGCTCTTTGATCGCGCGACCTCGCCATGAATGCCGGGACCTTGTTGTTGTGCCGGGATGCCATTAGGTCGACGTCCGGCACTCCCCAGCGGCGACAGATTTCCTGAAACACGTCCGGGTGAAGGGACCATTCCCCTGCGTCCATGCCCTGGCGACTGAGGAAGTCTGCTTCCCAGTTTTCTACGCCTGGGATGTGAACCGCGGATATGGTGGATGCTGTGTCCTCCACCCACATTAGAATGCGCCGGACTTCTTGGAAGGCTTGCCGACTGCGCGTCCCTCCTTGGTGGTTGATGTATGCCACCGCTGTGGAGTTGTCCGATTGGATTCGGATCTGCTTCCCTTCCAGCCACTGTTGGAAGGCCAGTAGAGCAAGATACACTGCTCTGATCTCCAGAACATTGATCTGAAGGGTGGACTCCTGCGGAGTCCACGTCCCCTGAGCCCTGTGGTGGAGAAATACCGCTCCCCACCCTGACAGACTCGCATCTGTCGTGACTACTGCCCAGGATGGGGGCAGGAAGGATCTTCCCTGAGACAATGAGGTGGGAAGGAGCCACCATTGTAGGGAGTCCTTGGCCGTCTGGGAAAGCGAGACTTTCCTGTCCAGTGACGTTGACTTCCCGTCCCATTGGCGGAGAATGTCCCATTGAAGTGGGCGCAGATGAAATTGCGCAAAGGGAACTGCTTCCATGGCTGCCACCATCTTCCCTAGGAAATGCATGAGGCGCCGCAAGGGATGCAACTGGCCCTGCAGAAGAGATTGCACCCCTGTCTGTAGTGACCGCTGCTTGTTCAGCGGAAGCTTCACTATCGCTGCTAGAGTATGAAACTCCATGCCAAGATACGTTAGTGATTGAGTCGGTGATAGGATCGACTTTGGAAAGTTGATGATCCATCCGAAAGACTGTAGGGTCTCCAGTGTAGCATTCAGGCTGTGCTGACATGCCTCTTGAGAGGGAGCTTTGACCAATAAATCGTCTAGGTAAGGGATCACCGAGTGTCCCTGAGAGTGCAAGACTGCTACCACCGCCGCCATGACCTTGGTGAAGACCCGTGGGGCTGTCGCCAGACCAAATGGCAGAGCTACGAACTGAAAATGGTCGTCTCCTATCACAAAACGTAGAAAACGTTGATGTTCTGTAGCAATTGGCACGTGGAGATAAGCATCTTTGATGTCTATTGAGGCAAGGAAGTCTCCTCTGGACATTGAGGCAATGACAGAACGCAGGGTTTCCATCCGGAACTTCCTGGCGTGCACATGTTTGTTGAGCCGTTTTAGGTCCAGAACAGGACGGAACGAGCCGTCCTTTTTTGGAACCACAAAGAGATTGGAGTAAAACCCTTGCCCTTGTTCCTGAGGAGGGACTGGGATCACCACTCCTTCCGCTCTTAGGGAGTCCACCGCCTGCAGCAGAGCATCTGCTCGGTCTGGATGTGGGGAGGTTCTGAAGAACCGAGCTGGAGGACGAGAATTGAACTCGATTCTGTACCCGCGAGACAAAATGTCCGTCACCCACCGGTCTTTGACCTGTGACATCCAAATGCCGGAAAAGCGGGAGAGCCTGCCCCCGACCGGCGATGCGGAGGGAGGGGGCTGGAAGTCATGAGGTAGCCGCTTTGGAAGCGGTACCTCCATTTGCTTTCTTGGGGCGCGTGTGTGCCCGCCACGAATCTGAGTTTCTTTGCGTCCTCTGAGTCCCTTTGGACGAGGTAAACGGTGTCTTGCCCGAACCTCGAAAGGACTGAAACCTCTGCTGCCACTTTTTCTGCTGAGGTTTGGTTGTTCTGGGTTGTGGTAAAGAGGAGTCTTTACCCTTGGACTGCTTAATGATATCAGCCAATGGCTCGCCAAACAGTCTATCTCTAGATAAAGGCAAACTGGTTAAACATTTTTTGGAACCAGCATCTGCTTTCCAGTCCTTTAACCACAAGGCTCTGCGCAAAACTACCGAATTGGCGGACGCCATTGAGGTGCGACTGGTAGATTCTAGGACCGCATTGATAGCGTAAGACGCAAACGCCGACATCTGCGTGGTAAGATGCGCCACTTGCGGCACTGCTGGATGTATGATAGCATCCACTTTTGCTAAGCCAGCTGAAATAGCCTGGAGTGCCCATACGGCTGCGAATGCCGGAGCAAACGACGCGCCGATAGCTTCATAGACAGATTTTAACCAAAGGTCCATCTGTCTGTCATTGGCATCTTTAAGTGAAGCGCCATCCTCCACTGCAACTATGGACCTAGCTGCGAGTTTGGAAATCGGGGGGTCTACCTTTGGACACTGTGTCCAGCGCTTGACCACCTCAGGGGGGAAAGGGAAACGCGTATCTTTAGATCGTTTAGAGAAACGCCTTTCTGGGTGAGCGTCGTGCTTCTGGATTGATTCTCTGAAGTCAGAGTGATCCAAGAAAGCACTCAATTTACGCTTGGGATAAAGGAAACGAAACTTCTCCTGCTCTGCCGCTGCCTCTTCTGCTGAAGGGGCTGGGGGAGAAATATCCAACAGCCTATTGATGGCTGAGATAAGGTCGTTTACCATGGCATCCCCATCAGGGGTATCCAGGTTGAGAGGGGTTCCAGGAATGGATTCCTGATCACTCTCATCAGACCCATCACAGGGAGACTGATTGCGCTGAGACCCTGAGCAGTGTGATGACGTCGAGGGTCTTTCCCAGCGAGCTCGCTTAGGGTGGCTGGGGCTATCATCTGAGTCATAATCCTCGGCCTGTGAAGCCGGGGACCCCCCTGTGGGCTGGATTAATTCCAAGTGAGGGGGACCTGAGGACAGAGGCCTCGCCGTGCCCAAAGACTGAGCCCCATGCATAGATTGCAAGGTTTCAAGGATTTTTGCCATAGACAGAGACATATTATCAGCAAAAACTGCAAAGTCTGTCCCTGTCACCGGGGCAGAACTTACAAGCGTCTCAGCCTGGGTCACTACCTCTCCTGACTCCGGCTGGCGAAGCAGCACCGGGTCGGAGCATTGCACACAATGGGAGCCTGCTGGTAGATTAGCCCCACATGCAGCACACGCAGTACACACAGCCCTGGCCTTGGCAGCCTTGCGTTTTGAGGATGGCATGTTGCTGCTTCCACAGAGTGATCTGGGAGAGCAGCCAGAAGCGACCTCACAGTGCAAGAAATACAATATCTCTATATCTGTACACAGTACACCGATACACCGTGAGGCACTAGAGGGACCAGCACAGAAAAATCGCTTACCGCCCGCTTAAAAAGCGGGTGTGTGGTCGCCAGATAGCCCCTAGTCCAGGTCTCCCAGAGCCTTGCGTCCTTCCTCCAGCCAGACTGCATGTAATGGCTGCCGGCGTCCTGAGAGAGAAGGGGGGCGGGCCCTGGGCGTTCCTGGCCAAGAGCGGGAAGCCTGCTTCCCTCTGTGCCTAGTGTGAGGGCTGGAGCATGTAAATCAGGCTCCAGCCCTCGTCGCTGCTAGCGAACAGCGTCTCTCCCCTACCCTGAATGACAGGGTGGGGGCGGGAACGAATCGGAGCTGCCGGCGTCCTAGGCCCAAAAAGCCGGGGACTCAATTTATAACCGCCGCCGCCGTAAAAGCGCGGACGGCGGATCCCCGGCGCACCACAAGTCACAGCAGCGCCGCCCGGTCCAGAGGGGGTCGGCGCTGCGTTCCCATACACAAACAATCCCCCAGTAATCTGTAGGGACACTAACTCCAACGTTGCGGTCCCCGGCGCACTACAACACCCAGCCAGCCCGGAGTGTGTCTGTGCCTGCCGGGGACACAGAGTACCTGTATGATGCAGGGCCTGTCCCTGATCGTACTCCTGCTCCGAATCCATCAGGTTCTAATGGGTCTGTGGATGGAGCCCGGCGTCAGAGCTGAGAGGCCGGCAGGATCCCACTTCCACAGAGCCCTACCAGGGGATGTGGAAGGAAAACAGCATGTCAGGCTCCAGCCCTGTACCAGCAATAGGTACCTCAACCTTACAACACCATCCAGGGGTGAGAAGGGAGCATGCTGGGGACACTATATGTGTCCTCTTTTCTTCCATCCGAAATAGTCAGCAGCTACTGCTGACTAAAATCTGTGGAGCTATGCATGGAATGTCTGACCTCCTTCGCACACAAAGCTAAAACTGGAGAACCCGTGATATCACGGGGGGGGTATAGCCAGAGGGGGAGGGGCCTTGCACTTTTGATGTAGTGCTTTGTGTGGCCTCCAGAGGGCAGTAGCTATAGTAGCTATACCCCAATCGTCTGGGTCTCCCAATAGAGCGCTGAAGAAAGGACAAGCCACCCGAATTGGACTAGAGTGGCGAGAGTGAGCGAGGCACTCCGCTGACAGTCTGCACTGGATGAAGCCTTGACTAGAAAGCCGTCCAGGAAAAGGGATTACTGCCAACCCCCGGAGGTGCAGAACCGCAACCACTGCTGCCATAACCCTGATGAATACTCGAGGGGCCGTGGCTGACCCAAAGGGAAGAGCCACGAATTGGAAATGTTCCTCTCCGATTGCAAAACGTAGCCAACGCTGGTGTGAAACTGCAATTGGCACATGCAGGTAGGCATCTCTGATGTCGAGGATGCTAGGAAATCTCCTTGGGTCATTGAGGCAATGACTGATCGCAGAGACTCCATGCGAAAATGCCGCACCTGAACATGCTTTTTGAGAAGCTTGAGATCCAGGATGGGCCGGAAGGAACCGTCCCTTTCGGGGACTAGGAAGAGATTTGAGTAGAAACCTCTGAACCGTTCCCGGGCGGGAACCGGTACAATTACTCCGTTGGCCTGCAAGGGTGCCACGGCCTGTGAGAAGGCGGCGGCCTTGGAGCAGGGGGGAGTTGACAGAAAAAATCTGTTTGGCGGGCTGGATAGAATTCTATCCTGTAGCCGTGGGAGGTGATATCCCGCACCCACTGATCGGAGACGTGTTGAAACCACACGTCGCCAAAGCGGGAGAGCCTGCCACCGACCAAGGACGTTGCTGGCGCGGCCAGATAGTCAAGAGGAGGCTGCCTTAGTGGCAGCAGCTCCTGCTCTGAGGACGCGGCTTCGTGCGTCAGATGGGTTTTTGGTCCTTGGCTGAGTTAGTGGACGAGGCCGAGGGCTTAGAGGACGACCAGTTGGAGGAACGAAAGGAACGAAACCTCGACTGGTTCCTGCCCTGGACAGGTTTCCTGGTTTTGTTTGTGGCATGGAAGTACTCTTCCCGCCAGTAGCTTCCTGAATAATTTCATCCAGTTGTTCACCGAACAGCCTGGGCCCAGCAAATGGGAGCCCAGCAAGGTACTTCATTGAAGAAGCGTCTGCCTTCCACTCTCGAAGCCACAAGATCCTGCGCATAGCGAGAGAATTAGCCGAAGCCACCGCAGTGCGGTGAGAACCCTCCAGCATGGCAGACATGGCATAGGATGAAAAGGCTGAAGCCTGGAAGTTAAGGCAACCATTTCGGGCATAGAGTCCCTGGTGAGGGAATGCATCTCCTCTAGAGAAGCAGAGATGGCTATGAGAGCCCACACTGTTGCAAAGAAGGGAATTTTGTTTACTTACCGTAAATTCCTTTTCTTCTAGCTCCTATTGGGAGACCCAGCCAATTGGGTGTATAGCTTCTGCCTCCGGAGGCCACACAAAGTATTACAATTTAAAAAGTGTAACCTCTCCCCTCTGCCTATACACCCTCCCGTGCATCACGGGCTCCTCAGTTTTGGTGCAAAAGCAGGAAGGAGGAAACTTATAAATTGGTCTAAGGTAAATTCAATCCGAAGGATGTTCGGAGAACTGAAAACCATGAACCAAAAGAACAATTCAACATGAACAACATGTGTACACAAAAGAACAACCAGCCCGAAGGGAACAGGGGCGGGTGCTGGGTCTCCCAATAGGAGCTAGAAGAAAAGGAATTTACGGTAAGTAAACAAAATTCCCTTCTTCTTTGTCGCTCCATTGGGAGACCCAGACAATTGGGACGTCCAAAAGCAGTCCCTGGGTGGGTAAAGAATACCTCGATAGAAAGAGCCGACACGACTCCCTCTTACAGGTGGGCAACCGCCGCCTGAAGGACTCGCCTACCTAGACTGGCGTCTGCCGAAGCATAGGTATGCACCTGATAGTGTTTCGTGAAAGTGTGCAGGCTAGACCAGGTAGCTGCCTGACACACCTGCTGAGCCGTAGCCCGGTGCCGCAATGCCCAGGACGCACCCACGGCTCTGGTAGAATGGGCTTTCAGCCCCGAAGGAAGCGGAAGCCCCGCAGAACGGTAAGCTTCAAGAATCAGTTCCTTGATCCACCGAGCCAAGGTTGACTTGGAAGCCTGCGATCCCTTACGCCGGCCAGCGACAAGGACAAAGAGCGCATCTGAACGGCGCAGGGGCGCCGTGCGAGACACGTAGAACCGGAGTGCTCTCACTAGATCTAATGAGTGCAAATCCTTTTCACATTGGTGAATTGGATTAGGGCAAAATGAAGGTAAGGAGATATCCTGATTGAGATGAAACGGAGATACCACCTTAGGGAGAAATTCCGGGACAGGACGCAGAACCACCTTATCCTGGTGAAAAACTAGGAAGGGGGCTTTGCATGACAGCGCTGCAAGCTCCGACACTCTTCGGAGTGATGTAACTGCCACTAGAAATGCCACCTTTTGCGAAAGACGTGATAAAGAGACATCCCGCAGCGGCTCGAAAGGTGGTTTCTGAAGAGCCGTTAGCACCCTGTTAAGGTCCCAGGGTTCCAGCGGGCGCTTGTAAGATGGGACTATGTGGCAAACTCCCTGCAGGAACGTGCGGACCTGCGGAAGCCTGGCCAGACGCTTTTGAAAAAATACTGAGAGCGCCGATACTTGTCCCTTGAGAGAGCCCAGTGACAAACCCTTGTCCATTCCGGATTGAAGGAATGAAAGAAAAATGGGTAAGGCAAAAGGCCAGGGAGCAAAACCATTATCAGAGCACCAGGACAAGAAGATCCGCCAAGACCTGTAATAGATCTTGGCGGACGTTGGTTTCCTGGCTTGTCTCATAGTGGCAATGACATCCTGAGATAACCCTGAAGACGCTAGGAGCCAGGACTCAATGGCCACACAGTCAGGTTGAGGGCCGCAGAATTCAGATGGAAAAACGGCCCTTGTGACAGCAAGTCTGGGCGGTCTGGAAGCGCCCACGGCTGACCCACCGTGAGATGCCACAGATCCGGGTACCACGACCGCCTCGGCCAATCTGGTGCCTCCTTCCACACAAAGCATAAAACTGAGGAGCCCGTGATGCACGGGAGGGTGTATAGGCAGAGGGGAGGGGTTACACTTTTTAAAGTGTAATACTTTGTGTGGCCTCCGGAGGCAGAAGCTATACACCCAATTGTCTGGGTCTCCCAATGGAGCGACAAAGAAAGATGGGGAGAACGAGACCCCTGCCACCTCAGATACAGATTTGGCCAGAAGGTCAACCTGGCGGTCAGTTACTCTTCCCGCCAGGGAATCCTTAAGAGAGGTGTCATCAGCCACTGATACAACTGTCCGGGCTGAGAGTCTAGACACCGGAGGGTCCACCTTTGGTGAATGAGCCCACTCCTTGACCACCTCTGGTGGAAACGGAAAACGGTCATCAGAACCACGCTTTAGGCAGCGTCTGTCAGGACAGGCCCTAGGCTTGGTCACAGTGGCCTGAAAACTGGAGTGGTTAAGGAACACACTCCTTGTTCTCTTGGGCAAGGTAAACTGGTGCTTTCTTGCCAGGGAGGGTTGCTCCTCTGATACAGGCGGATTGAGGTCCAGTACAAAAGTAATGGACGCAATCAAATCACTAGCATCTGCGTCACTTTCGGACAGATCAATGGGGTACATGGAGGTAGCGTCCGAGCCCCCAGTAAAGGCATCCTCCTCGTCCTGCGAGTCAGCTCGTGAATCAGAGCCGCGAGACGAGGAAGGAGAGGGGACCCTGCGTCTCCTTTTAGGAGGACGGGGTCTGAGACCAGATGGAGAATCCTCTGTGACCTTGCTGAGCGAGCCGTAGCAGCAGAAGCGCCCTGAGAAGGGGGCTGATGCATGCTCAGCAGAGTCCGGGACAGCTGTCCCATGGAGAGAAGGATTCTGCCCAAGCCGGGAGTTCAGCCACCGAAGCCGGAGCAGCCAGAGGAACCACTGGGGATGAGACTCCAGGCTGAGGCACCACCATGTTAGAGCAGGCATCACAATGTGGTTATGTGCTCGGTACAGGCAGTAGGAGCCTACATGCAGTGCATATTGAGTACAACCTTGCAGCCTTGCTGCTCATGTGAGACATGCTGCTGAAGTGGGGGCTCTGAGTCAGAATGACCCCCAGCAGAGTATATAAGCAGAGTATATAATATAAGCAGGTCCACAACCGGAGGTTGTGGCTTGCCATACCGTCTGACATTCTGCCAACCCCTCTCTGTGCCCTCCAGATCCCACAGCCCGGACCCCCAGAGAGATACTGCAGCCAGCGCCGATCGCTGTGCTGACATAAGAACGCTGATAAAATGGCGCTTCTGCCCAAGCCGGAGCGAGGAGAGGGGGCGTGGCCTACTCTAAGAGCGGGATCCCGAGGGCCAAGGAGATATACAGGGGAGGGAAACATTTCCTTAGAGAGGAGTGTCCCTCTCCTGAGCCGAACGGCCGCTGGGCGGAGCCGCACTGTCCCTCTGCATGATTGGCATGCAGGGGCAGTGAAAACGAAACTAGGCCTCAGGCGAAGCCGGGGCCTAAATTTAACGATGCGGCCGGCGCGCAGGCACCATCGGCGCGGTTCTCTGGTGAAAACCAGAGAACCGGCCGGAAATGTCAGAATACATACACAGCACACTCTCCCCAACAATAAAGTACAAGGGACCCCCGGATAATAACGTCTCAGATACTTAGCTTGTGAGACGCAGGGCCAGGTCCCTGAGGGATGAGTGCTCCGTCCGGCAGGATCCTGAAAGGGCTGCGGATGGAGACCGGTCTCCTGCAAGGCAGGGAGAACCGTGCTGGCTCCCACTTCAAGCCAGAGCCCGAGGGATGGTGAAGGAGCACGGCATGTAAGGCTCCAGCCCTGAAATCAACCTTAACAACACCGCCGACACAGTGGGGTGAGAAGGGACATGCCGGGAGTCCAGGCTTGGACCCGCTTTTCTTCAAACTCTTTCTTTTTTGTGTTCAGGTGTGCCTCCTGAACACAAAGCATTGAACTGGCTATATTTGGTTATCCAGGGGGTGTATATGCTCGGAGGGAGGAGCTACACTTTTTGGTGTAGTACTTTGTGTGTCCTCCGGAGGCAGAAGCTATACACCCATGGTCTGGGTCTCCCATAGGAACGATAAAGAAACAAGTTCTTATACAGTTGTGGGGCCAGAAATATAAAAAAGCTTTGGCTCCAGGAATAAGGGAAAGAAAAAACAAAAGCTCAAAAATGGAAAATCACAAGGTAGTGAAGGGGTTATACAAGTATGTGATTACACACAGCCCAGCCTAGTTCACATACTGAAAGCAAATCCTAGGGGGCAGGGAAGAACACTCTGCCTCCTACAAATATTTTGCAAAGTTCTGCATGATAATATTTTTACTTATAAATGGGGACATGCAGACTTCATCACTACTGGTTGGTAGGGTCGGCTCCCTGATGACAAGCCGAATAATGGAGCCACTACATATCCCCTGCAGAGGACACAGGACACAAATTACCTAGCCGCACTTCACTGGGCAATATCAACAGCTTCCTGGTGGTGCTGGGAGCCAAACCTACAACAACTAGAGAAAGACAATCGCACTAATATATAGTAAAACATTATCTTCTAACCTGTGGTCACTCCTTTCAATCTGAATGTAAGAGGCTTGGTCTGGTCGGTGTTCATGGCTCTCCCGAACATCACCATGCTGATGTAATATTCTGTGAAAGAGTTCTGTTATTTAGGATCTCATACACATACAATGCACATTTAGTTAATATTCAATGCATTAGGGTGAATGGCGGGGGAGAAGGAGCATACTCAGGTCGAACATGTCATCAGGTCTGTGGATATGATCGTGTTTGAGCTGTTTCTGTATGTGAGTTTTTTATAACTAAGTCTAGATGCTTTTGTGCACATAAATGTATATATTGTATTATATATTATACTTACATATATTATATATCACCCACAGCACTTTGAAATTAATAATATTGAATATTATATTAATGTTTTTGATATATTTATTATATGTATTTGCACTGGCATCAGTGAGTTGCCCACTTATATGAGCATTATCTATATATATAATTGCCTTATTCTGTCTGTCTGTCTGTCTGTCTTGCTCCAAAATTGTGTCCTTACGGTGACACAAAGCTGATTGGCCGCTGGGCTCGCCATGGCCACGCCCCCCCGCACGGATTGGCCGCTCGCCCAGGCTGCGCCCCCACACGGATTGGCCGGCCGCTCGCCCAGGCTCCGCCCCCCCCACAGATTGGCCTCTCGCCCCGGCACCCTGCAGGCATTGGCAACTCGCCCACGCCCCGCCCCCCTCACGCAATGCACGCTAGCTCTGGCCCCGCCCCCCCACGCATTCCCCGAACCGACACGGTCACGGAGCCACGACTCCCAGGTGAGTACTGTACCCCCGGGAGCCCACATCAGCGTACGCCGCCAAACCAGCCGACACATACCCTCGCATTGCTGGGGCTGGCCGGCGTATGCTGGTGTGGGCTCCCGTGCGAGCGGGGGACGAGATACGCTGGTAACCATGGTAGCATAGTTACCAGCGCATCAAGGTCCTGCAGCGGCGGAACATACACACACGCGCACACACATAACAGCACACACACACATACACACACACACACATCAGATCACACTCACTCTCACACACACCTCACACACATCACATCGCATCCACACACTCACAACATCCTGGGATATCGCTTGCTTCTCGGCGGCGATACTGTGCTGTGAGCTTCCAGGACCTGCCGGAGGATCACATGGCCAGAATCATGTGGTATCTCCGGATGTTGTGAGTGTGAGCGCGTATATGCAATATCGTCAATGTGTGTGTGTGTGCGTGAGTGTATGCGATCGGGTGTGTGTGAGTGTATGCGATCGGGTGTGTGTGAGTGTATGCGATCGGGTGTGTGTGAGTGTATGCGATCGGGTGTGTGTGCGTGTATGCGATCGGGGGCGTGTGTGTGTGTGTGAGTGTATGCGATCGGATCTGTGAGTGTCGGCAGAGGAGCACGGCATGCTGGAGGAGGCTGGGAGGAGAGAGGCTGATCCTGGGGAAGGCTGGGATGGGGAGGCTGAGAGAAGAGAGGCTGATGCTGGGGAAGGCTGAGACTGGGGTAGGCTGGGAAGAGAGAGGCTGATGCTGGGGACCGAAAAGGCTGATGCTGGGAGGAGAGAGGCTGATGCTGGGGGAGGCTGAGGCTGGGGTAGGCTGGGAGGAGAGAGGCTGATGCTGGGAAGAGAGAGGCTGATGCTGGGAGGAGAGAGGCTGATGCTGGGGGAGGCTGATGCTGGGGGAGGCTGGGAGGAGAGAGGCTGATGCTGGGGACAGAAAAGACTGATGCTGGGAGGAGAGAGGCTGATGCTGGGAGGAGAGAGGCTGATGCTGGGAGGAGAGAGGCTGATGCTGGGATGAGAGAGGCTGATGCTGGGATGAGAGAGGCTGATGCTGGGGACAGAGAGGCTGATGCTGGGGACAGAGAGGCTGATGCTGGGGACAGAGAGGCTGATGCTGCGGGTAGAGAGGCTGATGCTGGGAGGAGAGAGGCTGATGCTGGGAGGAGAGAGGCTGATGCTGGGAGGAGAGAGGCTGATGCTGCGGGTAGAGAGGCTGATGCTGGTGCAGCATGGGGGATGGAGTACGATGGGGGGTGCGCAGCATGGGGGATGGAGCACGTTTGGGAGTGCGCAGCATGGCGGATGCAGAACGTTTGGGAGTGCGCAGCATGGCGGATGGAGCACGTTTGGGAGTGCGCAGCATGGCGGATGGAGCACGTTTGGGAGTGCGCAGCATGGCGGATGGAGCACGTTTGGGAGTGCGCAGCATGGCGGATGGACCACGTTTGGGAGTGCGCAGCATGGCGGATGGAGCACGTTTGGGAGTGCGCAGCATGGCGGATGGAGCACGTTTGGGAGTGCGCAGCATGGCGGATGGAGCACGTTTGGGAGTGCGCAGCATGGCGGATGGAGCACGTTTGGGAGTGCGCAGCATGGCGGATGGAGCACGTTTGGGAGTGCGCAGCATGGCGGATGGAGCACGTTTGGGAGTGCGCAGCATGGCGGATGGACCACGTTTGGGAGTGCGCAGCATGGCGGATGGACCACGTTTGGGAGTGCGCAGCATGGCGGATGGAGCACGTTTGGGAGTGCGCAGCATGGGAGATGGAGCACGATGGGGGCTGCGCAGCATAGGGGATGGAGCACGATGGGGAGTGCGCTGCATGGGGGATGGAGCACGATGGGGAGTGCGGAGTATGGCGGATGGAGCACGTTTGGGAGTGCGCAGCATGGCGGATGGAGCACATTTGGGAGTGCGCAGCATGGTGGATGGAGCACGTTTGGGAGTGCGCAGCATGGCGGATGGAGCACGTTTGGGAGTGCGCAGCATGGGAGATGGAGCACGATGGGGAGTGTGCTGCATGGGGGATGGAGCACGATGGGAAGTGCACACCTCCCCCCAACACACACACACACACACGCGCGCACTGCACAACACACCACACACTGGGAACCACAAACAACTGCCCTACACAGACACCCACACACACAGACAACGCTGCACACACACAGCACCCAACACACAAACACCGCGGCACACACAAATATACGCACATACCGCACAACACACACATTGCACAAAACATACCTCCCCCCAAAACACACCACACCCACCGCGCAACACACACACACAGAACGCTACAGACACACAGCGCTCCACAAACAACGCAACACACATACAACACCGCTCCCACCCCCCGCCACACCCAGAACATGTACAGCGCCCTACACAAACACTTGGTAACTACACACAACAACATCTATATATATATATATATATATATATATATATATATATATATATATATATATAACAAAAATCATACATGAACTACACAATACGTAAATTCTAGAATACCCGATGCGTAGAATCGGGCCACCTTCTAGTTATATTATAAATATATACATTAATGATTGGATTATTTAGGAAATTTAGAGAAATTGAGATCTCCAATTGATTTATCTGAGACCTTACATGTAATTTACGTAACTTTATTTTTGAGTATGACCTGCTCGCCCCTTGGTGTTTTGATTTTATTGAACTTTGTGTGATTTATGTTTTTTATATGTTGTTATCATCAATAAAGATTAATATTGTGAAAATAGTGATTGTGGTGATTTTTGAAGAATTGTGCTGGGGTAATAGTTATTTCAAAGGTGTATATCCTGGTAGTGGTACATTTTTAATAAACATTTTGGTATTTTCTTCTAATATATGGTTAATATTGATGTGATATCCATCAGTGAGCTTGTTCTCAAAGCAAGGCCTGTAACCCTTTCAGATTTTCTAAGCTGATTTATATCCACATCATAAAACTCAGAGCTTTATTATTCAAACACCCCATTAATGGATTCCACGTTAGATCAAGTACCTTTTAGGACGTGGGTTGTATCTCATCGACCTTTTGTCTTCCCCTTCCCTGTCATATTTTAATCTACTAGTGTTATTGTCATCAGGCTCATTACTCAGATTAAGTCTGAGGGGTCTTCTTTCCGCTTCCCAATCTCTAGAAATGTATCGGGCATGATCCTTCATGTCATTATCCACATCTGGTCTCCGGGTAAAAGGATTCTCGGTTTCAGTTTCATGGTCTCTTCTACCGGTCCGCTCAGCTTCAGATCGCCTTTTATTAAGGAGCTGCTCATAAACCTCCATAGAAGTGTAGGCATCCTTCTTAGGAAGTGCTTGGTCTCGATGAGATATTGGCACTGAAGGATACTGCTCAGGTTCTATTCTCTTAGGAGTTATATAATTCTGTCACATATAAGAAAAAACATGTCAATATAGTATTTTCACAGAATAGAGATGACAGAAATCTCTCTCAGCTTTCTTAAAAACCCTTTTAAGAAACTAAAAAGAAATATTATTATAACAAAAACATCCAAACAACTGATACTTCAGCTCCAGACTTCCCACAGAAATCATTGCTGGGTTTCATAGACTTATTGACTTGCAGTGATTTTTGGGGGGGATTACCAGAACAGTTTTTTCTCCCTCAAGAGCCGCTTTGTGTATCCTCTCCTCCTCTTCATCCTTCATTCTGAGGAACTGATTGTACTCCCGATTTCTCTCAAGGCGTAGTCTTTCCTAAAAATACAAACACATGAAATAAAAGACACCATCATATAATAACGTACACAAGTTAAAGAGCTTCTGTTAGAAAGATTAAAAGGAGCGATGATGTACAGTTTACGGAGATCAAATATCAAACCTATGTGAGCAAAGGCATGCGTCACCTGTCACCATGAGCTCAAAATGACACTTCTAAATTTACTCATAATTTAAAGGGAACCTGTCACTAGATTTGGTGACTATAAGCTTTAGCCACCACCACTAAGCTCTTCTATACAGCTATCCAAAATACTGTATATAAGAGCCCAGGCCGTGCTGTACAAAACACTTTTATAATACTCGCCTAGGGGAAGGGCGGTCCGATGAGTGTCGCTGATCTCCGGTCCGGCACCTCTTTTCTCCAGTCCAGTGCCTCCTCTCTGCTGCGATCTCCGTGCTCTTTCTACCAGCCCAGTGTGAATGACTCATCTACGTCATCCACATGGGCTGACACTGCGGTCCTGCACAGGCGCACTTTGATCTGCTCTGCTGAGGGCAGATCCAAGTACTGTAATGGCAGGCGCAAGGAAAGGTTTAAGACCGTCCACGCATGCGCACTACAATACTTTTATCTGGCCTGAGCAGGGCAGATCCAAGAGCGCCTGCGCAGTGCCTCAATGCCGACTAGTGTGCATGACGTAGGATGCATCAAGCACACGGGCCTCAGAAGAAGGAGGACATAGATTGCTGTAGACAGAAGGAGCCGGTCCAGAAAGCAGCAACACCCATCGGACCAGACCACCCACTAGGTGAGTATTATAAAAGTGTTTTTTTACGTTCTACACAGTGACCTGGGCTCTTATATACACCAATACTAAAGTATTGCTGTATATTGTAAAAATCTTGTATGATGCCCAGCCATAGGATGGATATCACAGACCTTCAGCTGGGTGTCATAGCTATTCATTGGCTTTCAGAGATCGCTTGCTACCGATGGGCACCTAAACTTATGTTCGGACCGGATCGCAGTAATCAAACGCTGTGATTGAAAACAGCACTTAAAGGGAATCTATCAGCAGGTTTTTGCTATGTAAGCTGAAGCCAGCATGCTGCAAGGGGTAAAACAGAAAATTCAGGGATGCCCTTTCTTGTCACAGTCCAATCTGTTGTTTGCCATGTTTTTTTAAGTAGCAGGACCCTTATCATTGCTTGGACTATGTCATGGGCACAGCATTCCAGCACACCCCCTCCTGTGATTGACATCTCACTGTCAATGTGCAATCTCTACAGAGAGCCTGGTGTGGGCGGTGACAGCTCTCTCAGCTCTGCTACATGACTAAATCTAAAAATTCTGATTGTGTCAAAACAGCTGCACCCAGTAATCTAAGTGATACATTGTTGGATTCAGAATCTGTTTGCCAACAACATGCTGCTCTCATGTGGCTGCTTCCCTTTAAGAGGTAAAAAGCATTGATCAGCAAATGTGCCAATCTCTGCTGTTAGAGGCAAATGCCAGCAATCTATATAAATAATTGCCTTATTCTGTCTGTCTGTAACGAAAATGATGTCATTACAGTGACAACCGTCACATTGGCTGCTGGGCTCGGCCTGGCCACGCCCCCCGCACGGATTGGCTACTCGGCCAGGCCCCGCCCCCTCACGCATTGGACGCTCGGCCTGGCCCCGCCCCCCGCACGCATTCCCCAAACCCACACTGAGCCCCGACTCCCAGGTGAGTGCTGCACCCCCTGTAGCCCACATCGGCAACCCAGCCAAGACATACCCTCGCGTTGCTGGGGTTGCCGGCGTACACTGGTAACCATGGTACACATCGGGTAACCATGGAAACCACTTTGCTTAATTACCCAATTGTGTACCATGGTTACCAGCATATGCCGGCTCCCTGCCCATTCAGATCGTTGGTCTCCCGTTGTCAAACACGCCGATGCGTGCTGCACAGCAGGAGACCAACAAACAAAAAGTGAACCAGCACTGTCGCTATGAATAGTTACCTGATGTGTACCATGCTTACTAGCTTACCCCGGCTCCCGGCACACGTGTCCCGGAGCCGGCGTACGCTGGTAACCATGATACACATCGGGTAACTATGGAAACCGCTTTGCATAGTTGCCCGCTCGGCCACGCCCCACACACACTTTGCCCGCTCAGCCACGCCCCCACACACTCTGCCCGCTCGGCCACGCCCTCCACACACTCTGCCCACTCGGCCACGCCCCCACTAACTCTGCCCGCTCGGCCACACCCCCCACACACATTGGGCACCTATACACCTCCCCCCAAAACTACTCCACCTAATAGACACCTCCCCACCCCAGGACTACTCCACCTATTATACTCCTCTCCCCCAGGACTACTCCTCCTATTATACTCCTCTCCGCCCAGGACTACTCCTCCTATTATATTCCTCTCCCCCCAGAACTACTACTCCTATTATCCTCCTCTCCCTCCAGGACTACTCCTCCTATTATTCTCCTCTCCCCCCAGGACTACTCCTCCTATTATCCTCCTCTCCCCCCAGGACTACTCCTCCTATTATCCTCCTCTCCCTCCAGGACTATTCCTCCTATTATACTCCTCTCCCCCCAGGACTACTCCTCCTATTATACTCCTCACCTCCAGGACTACTACTCCTATTATACTCCTCACCCCCAGGATTACTCCTCATATGATCCTACTCTCTCCCCAGGACTACTCCTTTTATTATACTCCTCTCCCCCCAGGACTACTCCTCCTATTATCCTCCTCTCTCCCCAGTACTACTCCTCCTATTATCCTGCTCTCCCCCTATTATCCTCCTCTCTCCCCAGGACTACTCCTCCTATTATACTCCTCCCCCCCAGGACTACTCCTTCTATTATCCTGCTCTCCCCCTATTATCCTTGTCTCCCCCCAGGCCTACTCCTTCTATTATACTCCTCTCCCCCCAGGACTACTCCTCCTATTATCCTCCTCTCTGCCCAGGACTACTTCTCCTATTATCCTGCTCTCCACCTATTATCCTGCTCTCCCCCCAGGACTACTCCTCCTATTATACTCCTCTCCCCCCAGGACTACTCCTCCTATTATCCTCCTCTCTGCCCAGGACTACACCTCCTATTATCCTGCTCTCCTATTATTCTCCTCTCCCCCCAGGACTACTCCTCCTATTATACTCCTTTCCCCCCAGGACTACTCCTCCTATTGTACTCCTTTCTCCCCAGGACTACTCCTCCAACACCCACACACTATGCACAAAACATACCTCCCCCCAAAAACACCCACACAAACCGCGCAACACAAACAGCACCACACACACACAACGCTGCAAACACACAGCGCTCCACAAGCAACGCAACACAGACAACGCAACACACAAACAACACCGCTCTCACACACCCCCACCCAGACAACACCCAGAACATTTACAGCGCCCTACACAAACACTTGGGGACTACACACAACATCATCTATGTATATAACAAAAATCATACATTAACTATACAATAAATTCTAGAATACCCGATGCGTTAGAATCGGGCCACCATTTAGTATAATATAACCACCGTCTACCCTCTGTGGAACGCGCTCTGCTTCTCATTCCATCAGACGCTCCATGATGTATGTAATTTATTATACGTATGTAATTTGGTATCACTGGTGACAAGTGTTTCTTGGTGACAGTGCACACTTATCCTGCGATCTGTGCTGCTCAGATATTTATAAGAAGACGACTTACCTTGGCAGAAAGCCGCTCAACAATGGGCAGAGACATTCCAAAGGTGACTGGGTCTACTTCCCCTGTAGTTCTCAAGTGCTTCTAAATTACAAGGAAAAGTTATAATAAATTACTTACTAACAATATCACTTCAAGCCACATGTTAATTAATGGTATCAAAATTTGCATGTTCATTCCATTACAAAGGTTTTACCTCCTTAATGAGATATGAAATCAAACTCATACCATTAAGGATTGGGCAAATTATTAGTTTATGGTCCAGATCTTTTATTTTTCCTGTTTGCAGAAGTTAGAATTAATATTTTTTTAATATCTTGAGGCGATATTGTATATGGGACGAATTGCAGGCTAACTATATTCAACACCGATTATGAATTAGGTTTCATTTATTAGTTAAATAAAAACAATACAAAAAAATGCTAAAATAGCACAAACCTCCAAAGGTTGTCGATTGCCAACGAAAAGTGGATAAGTAAAATAAATATATTTACATAGATTCATACATAAGCAGGCAAAGAATAATCCACTATTACATCATGCAGCAAATTATGATGTCTTATTTGATTATATAGTGACTGTAGAAAGAAGTGCAGCCACGAGAGGTAGCAAAGCTTCAGCAAAAATGCAGCGTGGGCGGCAAGCGGAGCACTGATTGACAGGCGCGAATAAGGCATGTAATGAGAAAAATAGCAATAGGTCACGCCACAGGGCAGGTTTAATTTTTCTTAAAAAACAAATGAATTAAATATATTATTGCATCAAAATTGCCCTGTGTGAGCCGGCTAAAGCTAGTTTCACACTTGCATTGTGCGGCATCCGTCACTTTGCGTTGTTTGACGGATGTAACGGATGTGTTGCATATAGTGGCATAACGGATGCGACGGATCCTGCAAAACAACGGAATCCATTGTAGCTTTTTTTTCAGCAATTTACTCAACTGAGCATGCGCAGTAATGTAAAGACGGATCCGTCACAGGAATCCATCAAATGACGGATTCTGCTTCCATTATGAAAACGACGGACGCCAACGGAATCCAGCACCATTGCGGTGTTTTACGCTCTGGGAAGCGCAGAAAAACGCTACATGACGCGCTCTTTCCGCCCGGCAGATGCAACGCAGCGTCGGCCGGCGGATGCAACTCAGGACAATCAGTCGCAATGAGTCGTCCATACAAGTCTATGGGAAGCAGCGGAATCTGTTAACGGATTGCGCTGTTTTCCAAAACGGCGGATTGCGACTGATGGAAAAAAACGCAAGTGTGAAAGTACCCTAATAAAAGCAAAGGTTATAAACGATGCAAATCAACTGATGTGGCAGATGAGGTTAGCAAAGAAAGATATTGTGATTAGTGATTCATAGATGTATTGTGACACATGCGCAGGCGATAGCGTGAAGCCAGACACCAGCCTCCTACCTTTCGTTTGGCCTGAGCATTTCCCTAGAAGTCAGGAAAATATAGCAAACTATTACAAGGAAATGAAACTTTACTGTGAAGAAAGATCACAATAAGGATTCTTTGCTTTGGCCGCTGTGATCATTGGCGAAGATGAGCAGAATAGAGCTGCAGGACTATTGCAGATTTACACTTGGGGCATGGCATACGATTTCATGAGTGTAAGGCCACTTATACACAGCAGTATCTTCTATAATTTCAGTATTTATAAGACCAAACCTCCCCATAGCTGGGACTACAATAAGCTGCCGAGAGCAGATCAATATACAGTACCGGTCAAAAGTTTGGAAATATTTGTTCATGGAATGGTTTTCATTATTCTTATTGGAATGTGCACACTGTAGATTCAGACTGAAGGCAGAAAAAGAGAATTTTGTTACTTACCGTAAATTCTTTTTCTTATAGTTCCGTATTGGGAGACCCAGACCATGGGTGTTTAGCTTCTGCCTCCGGAGGACACACAAAGTAATACACTTAAAAGTGTAGCTCCTCCCTCTGAGCTTATACACCCCCTGGTAGCCAGTCCTAGCCAGTTTAGTGCAAAAGCTGAAGGAGAATAGCCACCCACAAGTAGAACCGAGTAAGAACCGGAACAACCGGAGACTCTGTCCACGACAACAGCCGGTGATAACACACGGAACAAGAAATTGCCAACAGGCAACAGGGAGGGAGCTGGGTCTCCCAATACGGAACTATAAGAAAATGAATTTACGGTAAGTAACAAAATTCTCTTTTTCTTTATCGTTCCTTTGGGAGACCAAGACCATGGGACGTTCCAAAGCTGTCCCTGGGTGGGAATAAACAGAAAAAACTAAGAAGTAGGCGGAGCCTAACTTCACAAGTGGGCGACAGCCGCCTGAAGGATGCGTCTGCCCAAGCTCGCATCTGCCGAAGCATGAGCATGCACTTGGTAGTGCTTCGAAAAGGTATGCAGGCTAGTCCAAGTGGCAGCCTGACAGACTTGTTGAGCCGTAGCCTGGTGCCTAAAAGCCCAAGAGGCACCGACAGCTCTGGTCGAGTGTGCTTTGATCCCCGGCGGGGGAGGCACCTGAGTACTCTGGTAGGCGTCCGAAATGGTCGATCTAATCCAACGGGCCACGCTCGGCTTAGAAGCAGAGAGGCCCTCGCGCCGCCCTGTGGTTAGCACAAAAAGAGAGGTGCACCGCCTAAGCGCAGCGGTGCGAGACACATAGATCCGGAGAGCACACACCAGATCTAGAGTATGCAGCGCTTTCTCAAAGCGATGAACAGGGGCCGGACAGAAGGAAGGCAAGGAAATATCCTGGTTAAGGTGGAAGGGAGAGACCACCTTAGGAAGAAAGTCCGGGGTCGGACGGAGAACTACCTTGTCTTGGTGAAAAACCAAAAAAGGTGACTCCGAGGAGAGCGCAGCCAAATCAGAGACTCTCCTGAGAGAAGTTATGGCAACTAGAAAGGCCACCTTTTGAGAAAGACGATACAAAGAAACCTCCCTAAGGGGCTCGAAAGGGGGTTTCTGCAATACCGTGAGGACCAAGTTAAGGTCCCAGGGATCAAAGGGCCGCCGATAAGGCAGAATGATGTGAGACGCACCTTGCATGAAGGTGCGGACCTGAGCCAGCCGGGCGAGACGCCGCTGGAACAGCACTAATAGAGCTGAGACTTGTCCCTTGAGAGAGTTGAGGGACAGTCCTAGCTGCAGACTGGACTGTAAAAAAGACAGAAGGGTCGGCAACGAGAATGGCCAAGGAGAATGGCCGGAAGAGCGACACCAGGACAGGAAAATTTTCCAAGTCCTGTGATAGATCTTGACTGAGGAAGACTTACGGGCCCGAGTCATAGTGGAGATGACTTCAGGAGGAATACCAGAAGCCGTCAAAATCCAGGACTCAAGAGCCACGCCGTCAATTTGAGTGCCGCAGAATTCGGGCGGAAAAACGGACCTTGCGAGAGCAGGTCTGGACTGTCCGGAAGATGCCACGGCATCTCCACGGACAGTTGGAGCAGGTCCGGATACCTCGCCTGGGCCAGTCCGGTGCAATGAGGATGACTCGACGGCCCTCCACTCTGATCTTGCGCAGGACTCTGGGCAAGAGAGCTAGAGGGGGAAACACGTAGGACAGACGAAACTGGGACCAGTCTTGAACCAGAGCGTCTGCGGTGAAGGCCTGAGGATCGTGGGAGCGAGCCACGTAAACCGGAACCTTGTTGTTGTGACGGGATGCCATTAGGTCCACGTCCGGAGTGCCCCACTTGCGGCAGATTGACTGAAACACTGCCGGGTGCAGGGACCACTCGCCACCGTCCACGGATTGACGGCTGAAATAATCTGCCTCACAGTTTTCTACGCCAGGGATGTGGACTGCGGATATGGTGGACTTGGAGTCCTCCGCCCATTGAAGAATGCGTTGGACCTCCAACATTGCCAGGCGGCTGCGTGTCCCGCCTTGGTGATTGATGTAGGCAACCGCTGTCGCGTTGTCTGACTGGACTCGAATGTGCCTGCCCGCCAACAGGTGGTGAAAGGCTAGGAGAGCTAAAAGCACAGCTCTAGTTTCCAGCACATTGATTGAAAGGGCTGACTCGTACGGAGTCCAAGTGCCCTGTGCTCTGTGGTGGAGATGTACCGCTCCCCAGCCGGATAGGCTGGCATCCGTGGTGAGAATCACCCAGGACGGAGTCAGGAAGGAGCGCCCTTGGGACAGGGAGAGGGGTCGAAGCCACCACTGAAGAGAGCTCCTGGTCCGTGGCGACAGAGCCACTAACCTCTGTAAGGAGGAAGGCCGCTTGTCCCAACAGCTGAGAATGTCCAGCTGCAGAGGACGCAGATGGAACTGGGCAAAGGGAACCGCCTCCATGGAGGCCACCATATGACCCAGCACCTGCATCAGACGCCTGAGGGTATAACGGCGGGGCCTCAGGAGAGAGCGCACCGCCAACCGGAGTGACAGCTGTTTGTCTAAGAGCAACTTCACAAGTGCCAGCAAAGTCTCAAACTGCATCCCTAGGTACGTGAGACTCTGGGTCGGAGTCAGAGTGGATTTGGGAAGATTGACAATCCACCCGAATTGGGCTAGGGTGGCGAGAGTGAGCGAAACACTCCGCTGACAGACTGCGCTGGATGTACCCTTGACCAGAAGGTCGTCCAGATAAGGAAGCACTGCTAACCCCTGGAGGTGCAGGACCGCAATCAGTGCCGCCATGACCTTGGTGAATACCCGAGGGGCCGTGGCTAACCCGAAGGGGAGAGCCACGAATTGGAAATGATTCTCTCCTATCGCAAAACGAAACCAACGCTGATGTGACACTGCGATTGGCACATGTAGATAGGCATCTCTGATGTCGATGGACGCCAGGAACTCCCCTTGGGTCATAGAGGCAATGACTGATCGCAGAGACTTCATGCGAAAATGCCGCACCCGGACATGCTTGTTGAGAAGCTTGACATCCAGGATGGGCCGGAAGGTACCGTCCTTTTTTGGAACTAGGAAGAGATTTGAGTAAAAACCTCTGAACCGTTCCTGAGCGGGAACTGGGACAATCACTCCGTTTGCCTGCAAGGACGCCACGGCCTGCGAGAAGGCGGCGGCCTTGGAGCAGGGGGGAGTTGAGAGAAAAAATCTGTTTGGAGGGCTGGAAGAGAATTCTATCCTGTAGCCGTGAGATATGATGTCTCTCACCCACTGATCGGAGACTTGCTTTAACCAAGCGTCGCCAAAGTGGGAGAGCCTGCCACCGACTAAGGACGTGGCTGGAGCGGGCCGAGAGTCATGAGGAAGCTGCCTTAGTGGCAGAACCTCCTGCAGTCTTCTGCGGACGCGCTTTTGGGCGCCAGTTGGATTTCTGATCCTTGGCTGAGTTAGCGGACGAGGCGGAAGGCTTAGAGGATGACCAGTTGGAGGAACGAAAGGAACGAAACCTCGATTGATTCCTACCCTGGGCGGGTTTCCTGGTCTTGGTTTGTGGCATGGAAGTACTCTTCCCGCCAGTAGCTTCTTTAATGATTTCATCCAGCTGTTCACCAAACAGCCGTGAACCAGCAAAAGGGAGCCCAGCAAGAAACTTCTTGGAAGAAGCATCTGCCTTCCACTCTCGAAGCCACAAAATCCTGCGGATAACAAGAGAATTAGCTGAAGCCACCGCAGTGCGGTGAGCAGCCTCTAGCATGGCAGACATGGCATAGGATGAAAAAGCTGAAGCCTGAGCAGTTAAGGTAACCATCTCAGGCATAGATTCCTTGGTGAGGGAATGCATCTCCTCTAGAGAAGCAGAGATGGCTTTGAGAGCCCACACTGCTGCAAAAGTCGGGGAAAACGCGGCCCCCGCAGCTTCATACACAGATTTGGCCAGAAGGTCAATCTGACTGTCAGTGGAATCTTTAAGTGAGGTGCCGTCAGCCACCGACACAACGGTCCGGGCTGATAGCCTAGACACCGGAGGGTCTACCTTTGGGGAGTGAGACCACTCCTTGACCACCTCAGGTGGAAATGGAAACCGGTCATCAGAACCACGCTTTGGAAAGCGTTTGTCAGGGCAGGCCCTGGGTTTGGTCACAGCGGTCTGAAAACTGGAGTGGTTAAAGAACACACTCTTCACTCTCTTAGGCGAGGTAAACTGATGTTTTTCTGCCAAAGAGAGTTGCTCCTCTGACACTGGCGGATTGAGATCCAGTACAGAATTAATAGAAGCAATCAAATCACTAAGATCTGAGTCACCCTCAGAGAAATCGATGGGATACATAGCCTCCGAGCCCCCAGTGAGGGCATCCTCCTCATCTTGAGAGTCAGCTCTTGAGGCAGAGCCGTGGGATGGGGAGGGGGAGGAAACCCTGCACCTTCTCTTAGAAGGACGGGGTCTGGGATCAGATGATGAATCCTCCGTGAGTTCCGATGGACGGAGGTCAGAGGATAGGAGTCCTCTGTCAAGAGTATTAGAGGCACCCTGCGAGGGGGGCTGATGCATATTCATCAAAGTCCTGGACAAAAGCCCCATGGACTCAGCAAATGACTGGGATATGGACCTAGAAAAGGACTCTACCCAGGCCGGGGGTTCAATCACAGGTGCAGCAGCAGCCTGAGAGACCACTGGGGGTGAGACTCCAGGCTGTGGCACCGCCAAGTTAGAGCAGACATCACAATGTGGATAGGTGCTCGGCTCAGGCAGCAGGAGCTTACATGCAGTGCATGCAGAATCCAGCTTTGGAGCCTTGCTCCTTGTGTGAGACATGCTGCTGGAGTGGGGGCTTTGCAGAGAATGAACCCCAGGGAGAATATACAGAGGTCCACAACCGGAGACCGGCTGTGGCTTACCAGACCGCTGAGCGCGGTGTTGTGTGCCCTCCAGATCCCGAAGCCCGGTCCCCCAGTCGCAGCACCTCAGCAGAGATGCAGAATGCAGGATGTCCCAGAGCAGAGTGAACTCTGCCTGAGAAGAGGGCGTTCCTATAAAAGAGCGGGAACTGGAGGGCTATAGAGACCTGCAGGGAAGGAGGGACGCCCCAGCAGTGGGGAGTGTCCCTCCCCTGTGTAGAACGGCCGCTGGGAGGAGCCGAACCTGTCCCTCTGCATGAGTGACATGCGAGGGCAGGAAAATGAAACTAGGCCTCCGGCGAAGCCGAGGCCTAAATTTAAGCGGCGAGGCCGACAAGCAGGCACCATCGGCGCGGTTCTCAGGCAAAAGCTAGAGAACCCGCCGGAAAAGTTAAAACAATCACATACAGCATACTCTCCCCTTACAATAAAGAACCGGGACCCCCAACATAAACGTCTCAGGTACTTAGCTGCTGAGAAGCAGGGCCATGTCCCTGGGGATGAGTGCTCCGGTCCAACAGAATCCTCAAGGGGCTGTGGATGGAGACCGGACTCCTGCCAGGCATGGAGACCGTGCTGGCTCCCACTTCAAGCCAGAGCCCAGAAGGGATGGTGAAGGAGCGCGGCATGTAAGGCTGCAGCCTTGTAAATCAACCTTAACAACACCGCCGACACAGTGGGGTGAGAAGGGACATGCCGGGAGTCCAGACATGGACCCGCTTTTCTTCAAACTCTTTCCAAAAGTCAAACAAATCAGATGAGAATGCATGTGTGGATGTATGCCTCCTGACAAACCAATAAACTGGCTAGGACTGGCTACCAGGGGGTCTATAAGCTCAGAGGGAGGAGCTACACGTTTAAGTGTAGTACTTTGTGTGTCCTCCGGAGGCAGAAGCCAAACACCCATGGTCTGGGTCTCCCAAAGGAACGATAAAGAAAGAAAAAACACACAAAGTTAAGGCTATGTTCACATTTCCGTTGTTTAGGATCAGTCACAATCCACCGCTCTGATAAACAAGGCAATCCGTTTGGCGGATTCTGTTGTTTCCCATAGACTTGTGTGAGCGGCGAATTGTGACTAATGCGCCACGCGGCGGATGCAACACAGGATCAGCAATCGTTTACTGACTTAACGTCAGGCAGGAGGGACGCAGCATGCAGCGTTTTTTGTTGCGGCAAAAAAACGCACCCCGCAGGATTCCGTTGGAATCTGTCAGGATGCATAATGTAAGTCTATGGTCATGCGACGGATACCAGTGCAGGAATCCATCACGTTTTACTGAGCATGTCCAGCAAAACATCAGAAATCATGTAAAATCTGTTACCCTCTCTCTCTCTCGCAACCCCCCCCCCACCCCCACCACGCAGGTTTCAAACTGAAATCATCGCCCGGCTTTTGAGAGGGATCAGCTGATCACCCGATGGCCGGATTTTCAGAGCAATCAGCTGATTTCCCGATGCAGCGGCTGGATTTTCAGAGCAATCAGCTGATCTCCCAGCGGCCGGCTTTTCAGAGCGATCAGCTGATCTCCCAGCGGCCGGCTTTTCAGAGCGATCAGCTGATCTCCCAGCGGCTGGCTTTCCAGAGCGATCAGCTGATCTCCCAGCGGCCGACTTTTCAGAACGATCAGCTGATCTCCCAGCGGCCGGCTTTTCAGAGCAATCAGCTGATCGTTCTCTTTCTCTCTTGTTACTGAAATAATTTCACCAAAAAAAATCCGTTTTCTCATGACAATCAATTCCATTTCTTGTCACCTGTTGTACAACGCATCAGTCACAAGCATCAAGCAACGCAGGTGAATGATGCAAAAAAAACAGAAATGTGAACATAGCCTAACAAATATGGAAAAAACGAGTAAAGAAACACTTGTGAAGCAAACCAGGATATGTGTTAGGCCCCATCCACACGTCTGTGTTTAAAAATGCGTATGAGAAATTATTTTATCGGCATCATCCATATTTCGGATCAGTGTGTCATCTGTGTAGGGTCCGTGTGTCGGTTTTTACCATCAGTTTCTCATCAGCGTTTTTTACGGATGGATGATAGCAATAAAAAAAATGACAAAGCTTCTCCTATACTTTGCAATGTTAAATATATAGAGCACAAAGAACAAACTCTGATGCCATCCGTGTGCTGAACGTATTTTTCACTGATCTATAGCCCTTTTCAACCTTGACACTGAAAAAAGATGGGCATGTCTCGGAGTTTTGGATGGACACATACGGTCTGCAAAAATTCCAGGGACTGTGAATAATACAATACATTATAATGGGTACGTTTGGCATCAGTGAAAACAAAAACGGATGCAACATCATGTACGTGCAACACATACAAGTGAATGAGACCTTAAAGGGATCTGTCAGCAGGTTTTTGCTATGTGTTGTGAGGGCAACATAATATAGAAACTGGGAACCTGATTCTAGGGATGTGTCACTTAATAAGCGGTATGTTTAAAGGGGTTGTCCACTACTTGGACAATCCCTTCTCAATCCCTATGCTTCCCAACAAAATAATAACACTTATAATGACCTCCAGTGTCGGTGCTGTTCCAGTAGTGTTGACACTGCCTCTCCCAGGGATTGACTGATATTGTTAAGTCACACAATTGCTGCGGCCAATTAGTGCTAGGCTTCACTCTTCCCCCTATGTATGCGATATTCGGAGAAGTGAGTGAACTGCTGCAACTCTCACTTCCTCCGGATATCTTGATTTATCCAAAAGAGGGGAGAGTGAAGCCAGCGTTAAATGACTGCAGCAATCATGTGACATAATGTCACTGACTCCCCAGGAGAGGCAGTGCTGACTCCGCTAGAATGGACTCAGGCACCGGAGGTCAGTACAGTTGTTATTTCATTGGGGGGAAACATAGGTATCGAGACGGGTTACCTGAGTAATGGACATCCTCTTTAACAAGGAGATTATTACCATCTGACTACCTGTCCCGTGTTTGCTGATATTAAAAACAAGAAAAGCAAATATTTTGTTAGAACCACAGAAGTTACTAGAAAGTATCAAGCGGAGTCTTGAGCCAGTGCTGCCTGCAAAATCTTCCTGCCCAAACTTGCATCTGCAAAGTAAAGGTGAGGACCCTGTAAAATTTTGGAAGGGTCTGAACTGATGCCCAGGTAATCACCTAAACAAGGAGGTGCAGATAAGTATTAACGTACATCCCTGACCACATCCAGACTGTGCAATCACTTCTCGATTGGGTGAGATGAAGCAGGGCAAAATGAAGGCAAGACAAAGTCCTCATTAAGATGAAAGACTGAAAAAACCTTTGGAAGGAAAGATGGTACCGGCCTCAGCACTACTTTATCTTGGGGAAGAATGAGATAAGGAGCACGGCAAGAAAGGGATGCCAGTTCTGAAAGCCTTCTGGTGGAAGTTATGGCTATAAGGAAAGCTATTGGCCTCCTCAGTTTTTTTCTAGTGTCAGTTGGAGGAAAGGGCTGTTTCGGAGCGGTCGTTGATACTAGGTTAGGTGTTAACATCTTTTGTTTTTTCAGATGTCTGTTTCCAGATTGTAAAATTGAACTATACGCTCCGTTTCACCCACATAGTGATAGAGAATACAGTGTGTGCTATTCACTCTGTATCCTCTAGCGTAAGTTTGGCTGGTCTGAGGTACCTTACGTGGAGGTCAGGTACAGGGCGGAGGTCCATATCCCAGCTGGCTTCTTCCTTCTCGCCCCACATAGCGTGAGTGTGTATGGAGCAGAAGAATGTCTTTAGGACATGAAAGTATTACTACGTCTTGTCTCCCCCGTCCTTTTTATCTTAACAACTCTGGTTTGGAGGTAATGGGAATGTGCTCTTTGTTGTCTGGAGTGCCACCGATGTCCGTGGCGTTCTGATGGGAAGGTCCAAGGATGAGGGAGGGGATTACACGGCAGTTAGCGTCTCCGCAGTAGTCAGCTAATCCTCTCTCCCCTGCCAGGGTAATGGCGGCAATTGCATTCCCAGGCTGGGGTGGCATGGGTCCAGCCATCGGTACCTGGGTGTTCCTGTCCATTCAGAGCTGCCGCATGGTCACATGGTGTGGCTGGGCGTTCCTGGACAAGATTCCTACCCGTGCTCCACTTTGCTCTGCCCCATCTTGTTCATTCACAGTCTGAAGTTGTTCAGAGTCATTGTTATGCTGCAAAACAGCTGATGGTCTCATTAAGTGCAAACCAGATGGTCTAAAATGATGTTGCAAAATGCTGTGGTAACCATGCTGGGAAATTGTGCCTTGAATTTGGAGCAAATCGCAAAGAGTGACTCAATCACACCTTCCCATCCATTGTGGGAATCAGACATGTAGAAATCATTCACTCGGTTGACTTTACCCAACTTCTTTTAACAGTCCTCCACAGTGGTTTATTTGCAGCTATTTGACCATATCGACCTGCTTTTCACGTTTTCCTCTGGACAGTTGATGTTGCGATGTATCTGCTACTTGATATCTGTGCATCATTTATGTGGGCTGTTAATTTAAGGTTTATGTGGTTGGTAACAGATGAACTTATCCTCTGCAGCAGCAGTAATTCTTGGTCTTTTCTTCTTGGGGTGGTTTTCATCAGGGCTGTGGAGTCGGTAAGCCAAACCTTCGACTCCGACTCCGACTCCTCAAATTCTCTTGCACCGACTCCGACTCCGGCTCCGGCTCCTACATATATTGCTTATAGTTAGGTGAAAAATTTTATTGTAGTACATGAATATGTGTATGTGAACATCAGACATTTAATAATTTTTATGATACAATAATCAAGATATTTGGATAGAACATAAAATATATTTATTGGAATACAACTTTAGAACACAAAAAACTGTAATAAATTGTAAATATGTAATACACTATGTAATATACAGTAGATTACATATATATCTTGTGTGTGTATATACACTGTATATATATATATATATATATATATATATATATATATATATATATATATATATATTACATATTTACAATTTATTAGTTTTTTGTGTTCTAAAGTTGTATTCCAATAAATATTTTATGTTCTATCCAAATATCTTGATTATTGTATCATAAAAACAATTAAATGTCTGATGTTCACATTGTACTACAATAAATTTTTCACTTAAATATAAGCATTATACTAAATGTTATTATTTAGTAAAATATTCAGCACATTCTGCATTGCACTCCTGTCCCCAATTTATTATATATTTTAGGAGTCGGAGTCGGTGCATTTTATACAGACTCCGACTCCGACTCCACCAAAATGAGCTCCGACTCCGACTCCACGACTCCGAACCCGACTCCACAGCCCTGGTTTTCATAAGAGCCAGATTCATCATAGTGATTGATGGTTTTTATGACTACTTGAGGATACTTTCAAGGTTCTATCAATATTCCAGATAGACTAACCTTTCTTTCATAGAAATAATTATGGGCTGTCATTTCTCTTCACTTGAGTGGTTCTTGCCAAATTCTGGCACCCAATGGGGCTAGTGATTCCAGAAATGAACTCTTGATGAGGCATACCTGTTCATCGGAAGTCATTCAAGGTGACTGCTTGAAAGGATGCCAAGAAAAGTTTAGAGCTGTCACCAGTGTAAAAAGGCAGCACTTTGAGGAATCTAAGATTTAACACATTCTGGTTTGTTTCACATGCATTTCTTTAATTCTTGTTTCTATATGTGTTCCTTTATAATTTTGCTACCTTTAGTCTGAATCTACAATGTGCACAAGTCAATAAAAAAAGGCAAAACCATAGCATGAACTGGAGTATGCAAACTTTTGACCAAAAAGAGCCACAGCCACACCATGATTTACCAGATACATATATGACCAATAAGCACCATGTTATGTATAAGGAACTGGATGGGGACTGAGGATAAGTCGTAAGATTAATGAATCAAGGAGAAAACACACGACCAAAAATCCAAAGTGCAAAGTGAGATCTTTATTGACAATCATTGGTCTAATTTAACCAGGGACTTTGATGGATGGAAATCTCTGGGAAATTTTTTTTCCCTCTAGTTGGTATTTGGGACCCCAATATTGGATATTGAAGGACATTTTTCCTCCTTATTTGAGAGTAGCATGGCTCTGCCTGATTGTCAATGTTGTTCACGGTTCCTTCATGTAACTATCATTGTGTAATTTATATGTAATATAAGAAATAATGATGGCACATAATTGTATTACACTATGGATAGACTGAAATATCAGTTTATAAGGAATTTGTGACAATTGTATGTATATTCTGATCAGTGATTGGTGTCCGCGCCCTCACCTGTGTCGTGCCGCCCTGCACCTACCCCTATGTCAATAAAGATCTCACTTTGCACTTTGGATTTTTGGTCGTGTGTTTTCTCCTTGATTCAAACTTTTGACCAGTACAGTAGTTCCCTTGTAAAACAAAACAATCAATATAGATGTCAACAATGGCCATGAGTGTCTGTATATAAATACATTGCGGAGTAGTACTTGTTACTGCAGTATTTCGGTAGGAAGACGTTATCACCTATCCACAGAATAGCTGCTAATTCCTATTTTAGTGAGGGTCTGAATACTAGGCCACACTGCGACAGTTAGAATAAGGCACTTTTACACCTGATAAAATTGAACATCAGTGCAAATGGATTTGCATTTGCCCACTAACAGGGATAAAGGCTGGAATTGGAATAGGACCCCAAATGATCTGCAGAATTGGATTTTCTTAAGGCTGCTTTACACGCTACGATTTATCTGACAATATGTTGTCGGGGGTCACGGTTTTCGTGACGCACTTCCGTCATCGTTAGCGACGCCGTTGCGTTTGACACCTACGTGCGACTCCGAACGATCGCAAATAGGGTAAAAATCGTTGATTGTTTACAAGTCGTTCAGTTTCAAAATATTGTTCGTCGTTTGGAATGCAGCAGACCTATTGCTACGTTTGACACCCTGCCAACGACAAACAATATCCACACGACCGCCTTGGTCAAACAATATATCGCTTAACGATGTAGCATCGTTTGTGAGATGTGTACGTGTGACCGCTACAAAACGATCTATGAGGGATCTCGGCAAATCGTAACAACGATCTGGGCGTGTCACATCGCTAACGAGATCACTAGCGATATCGTTGTGTCTCAAGCAGCCTTTAGAGTTGAGCGAGTACCTAACTATTCGTACTTACTATACTCATAACGAGTACTGTCTACTACTCGTGTATTCATTCCGAATAGCATGTCCAATGCAAGTCAATGGGGAAAACTTGCGAGTAACCCCAATGCCGTACTATTCGCACGAATAGTGCGGGATTCGGGTTACTCGTTACTTTTTGAGCTTTTCCCCATTGACTTGCTTTGCACACGCTATTCGGAATGAATAAAGTATTAGACAGTATTTGTTATGAGTATAGTGAGTAAGAATAGTTAGGTACTCGCTCAACTCTAACAAAAGCCAATTCTGCAGATCATTTGGGGTCCTATTCCAATTGCTAAATGGCAACAAATCAAGAAGTTATCACCTAACGTGGACATAGGTGATCATTTCTTCCTGACCGAAATGCATCTAACAATCCAGTGTATAATTAGAGTGATAATGCAGAATAACCTTTAGTTGCGTGATTAAGGTTACCTGATTGAGGTATCGTCGATAGTCTTGTCGTAATTCTTCCTTTAGTTTGTGCTTTTTTCTTTCATAATCCTCTCCCAGAGGTAAACTCAATCCATAGCCCGTATCTGAAATTTTTGGAATAAGTTTAGGGTAATTCTACAAAACTTAGATAAAACAAACTAAATTCACTGAACAAATATATAAATGCAACACTTTTGTTTTTGCTCCTATTTTTCATGAGCTGAACTCCAAGAGCGAAGACTTTTTTATGTACACAAGAGACACTTTTCTATCAAATATTTATCACAAATTTGTCTAAACCTGTCTTACTGAGCACTTCTCCTTTGCCGAGATAATCCATCCCCCTCACAGGTATGGCATATCAAGATGCTGATTAAATAAAGAGAATTTTGTTTACTTACCGTAAATTCTTTTTCTTATAGTTCCGACATGGGAGACCCAGACCATGGGTGTATAGCTTATGCCTCCGGAGGACACACAAAGTACTACACTAAAAAGTGTAGCTCCTCCCTCCTAGCATATACACCCCCTGGATCACCAAATACAGCCAGTTTAGTGCAAAAGCTGAAGGAGGACATCCACCCACAAGTAAAAACAGAACAACCGGAGCCTCTGTCTACAACAACAGCCGGTGAAAACACACAGAACAAGAAACTGCCAACAGGCAACAGGGAGGGTGCTGGGTCTCCCATGTCGGAACTATAAGAAAAAGAATTTACGGTAAGTAAACAAAATTCTCTTTTTCTTCATCGTTCCTTATGGGAGACCCAGACCATGGGACGTCTCAAAGCAGTCCATGGGTGGGAATAAACAGAAAACTGAGAAGTAGGCAAAACCTAACTTCACAAATGGGCGACAGCAGCCTGAAGGATGCGTCTGCCCAAGCTCGCATCTGCCGAAGCATGAGCATGCACTTGGTAGTGCTTGGAAAAAGTATGCAGACTGGACCAAGTGGCAGCCTTACAGACCTGCTGAGCCGTAGCCTGGTGCCTGAAAGCCCAAGAGGCACCGACAGCTCTGGTCGAGTGTGCCTTGATCCCCGGCGGGGGAGGCACTTGAGTACACTGGTAGGCATCGGAAAAGGCCGACCCAATCCAACGAGGTAGGGTCGGCTTAGAAGCCGAGAGGCCCTTACACCGACCAGTGGTCAGCACAGAAAGAGAGGTGCACCGCCTAAGAACAGCGGTGCGAAACACAGAGATCCGGAGCGCCCGCACCAGATCCAGAGAATGCAACGCCTTTCCAAAGCGATGAACAGGAGCCGGCCAAAAGGAAGGCAGGGAAATGTCCCGGTTAAGGTGGAAGGAGGAACCACCTTAGGGAGAAAGTCCGGAGTCGGACGGAGAACCACCTTGTCTTGATAAAAAAATCAAAAGAAAAAGGCGACTCCGAAGAGAGTGCAGCCAAATCAGAGACTCTCCCGAGAGAAGTTATGGCCACTAGAAAAAACACTTTCTGTGAAAGACAAGGCAAAGAAACCGCCCTAAGAGGCTCAAAGGGGGGTTTCTAGGAGCCGTGAGGACCGGATTAAGGACCCAGGGCTCCAAAGGCCGCCGGTAAGGCGGAAAGATGTGAGATGCGCCCTGCATGAAAGAGCACACCTGAGCCAGCCGGGCGATACGCCGCTGGAACAACACTGACAGAGCCGAGACCTGTCCCTTGAGGGAATTGAGGGATAGTGATAGCTGCAGACCGGACTGTAGAAGGGACAGGAGGGTCGGCAAGGAAAAAAGGCCAAGAAGAAGAGCGACACCAGGACAGGAAAATTTTCCAGGTCCTGTGAAAGATTTTGGCCAAGGAATACTTCCGAGCCCGAGTCATAGTGGAGATGACTTCAGGAGGAATACCAGAAGTCGTCAAGATCCAGGACTCAAAAGCCACGCCGTCAATCTGAGAGTCGCAGAATTCTGGCGGAAAGACGGACATTGAGAAAGAAGGTCTGGACGGTCCGGGAGATGCCACGGCACCTCTACGGACAGACGGAGCAGGCCAGGGTACCAAGCTCGCCTGGGCCAGTCTGGAGCAATGAGAATGACCCGACGGCCCTCCATTCTGATCTTGCGCAGGACTCTGGGCAAGAGCTAGAGGGGGAAACACGTAAGACAGACGAAACTGGGACCAATCTTGAACCAGCGCGTCTGCTGCAAAAGCCTGAGGATCGTGGGAGCGAAGATCCACGTCCGGAGAGCCCCACTTGCGGCAGATTGACCGAAACACTGCCGGATGCAGAGCCCACTCGCCTCTGTCCACGGTTTGACGGCTGAGATAATCTGCCTCCCAGTTTTCCACGTCTGGGATGTGGACTGCGGATATGAAGGACTTGGAGTGTCCCGCCCTGGTGGTTGATGTAGGCAACCGCTGTCGCGTTGTCTGACTGGACTCGAATGTGCTTGGCCGCCAACGGGAGGTGAAAGGCTAAGAGAGCTAGAAGCTCAGCTCTGATTTCCAGCACATTGATCGAGAGGGCTGATTCGGGCCGAAGTCCAAGAGCCCTGCGCTCCGTGGTGGAGATATTCTGCTCCCCAGCCGGATAGACTGGCATCCGTGGTAAGGATCACCCAGGACGGAGCCAGAAAGGAGCGTCCCTGAAGAGAGAGGGGCCGAAGCCACCACAGAAAGGAGTCCCTGGTCTGTGGCGACAGAGCCACCAACCCGTGGAAGGAGGAAGTCCGCTTGTTCCAACAGCGGAAAATGTCCAGCTGCAGAGGACGCAGATGGAACTGGGCAAGGGAACCGCTTCCATTGACGCCACCATCTTACCCAACACCTGCATTAGGTGCCTGATGGAACGACGGCGGGGCCTCAGCAAAGAGCGCACCGCCAGAGGAGGGACTGCTGTTTGACTAAGGGCAGCCTCACAAGTGCCGGCAGAGTCTCGAATTTCATCCCTGGGTACGTGAGCGGAGTCAGAGTGGACTTGGACAGAAAGACAAGCCACCCAAATTGGCTAGAGTGGCGAGAGTGAGCGAGGTACTCCGCTGACAGTCTGCACTGGATGAAGCCTTGACTAGAAAGCCGTCCAGGAAAAGAGGATCACTGCCAACCCCTGGAGGTGCAGAACCGCAACCACTGCTGCCATGGCCTTGAGAATACTCGAGGGGTCGTGGCTAACCCCAAGGGAAGAGCCACGATTGGAAATGTTCCTCCCCGATTGCAAAACGTAGCCAACGCTGGTGTGAAACGGCAATTGGCATATGCAGATAGGCATCTCTGATGTCGATGGATGCTAGGAAATCTCCTTGGGTCATTGAGGTAATGACTGATCGCAGAGACTCCATGCGAAATGCCGCACCTGAACTGCTGGTTGAGAAGCTTGAGATCCAGGTCGGAAGGCACCGTCCTTTTCGGGGACTAGGAAGAGATTTGAGTAGAAATCTCAGAACCGTTCCCAGTCGGGAACCGGTACAATTACTCCGTTGGCCTGCAAGGATGCCACGGCCAGTGAGAAGGCGGCGGCCTTGGAGCAGGGGGGAGTGGACAGAAAAAATCTGTTTGGCGGGCTGGATAGAATTCTATCCTGTAGCCGTGGAGATGGTATCCCGCACCCACTGATCGGAGACGTGTTGAACCCACACGTCACCAAAGTGGGAGAGCCTGCCACCGACCAAGGACATTGCTGGCGCGGCCAGATAGTCAAGAGGAGGCTGCCTTAGTGGCAGCAACTCCTGCGGTCTTCTGAGGACGCGGCTTCGTGCGCCAGTTGGTCCACGGTCCTTGGCTGAGTTAGTGGACGAGGCCGAGGGCTTAGAGGACGACCAGTTGGAGGAACGGAAGGAACGAAACCTCGACTGGTTCCTGCCCTGGACAGGTTTCCTGGTTTGTGGCATGGAAGTACTCTTCCTGCCAGACGCTTTCTTAATAATTTCATCCAGTTATTCACCGAATAGTCATGGTCCCAGCAAAAGGGAGCCCAGAAAGGAACTTCTTTGAAGAAGCATCTGCCTCACTCTCGAAGCCACAGGAGCCTGCGGATAGCGAGGGAATTAGCCGAAGCCACCGCAGTGCGGTGAGAGCTCCAGTATGGCAGACATGACATAGGATGAAAAGGCTGAAGCCTGAAGGTTAAGGCAACCATGTCGAGCATAGAGTCCATGGTGAGGGAATGCATCTCCTCTAGAGAAGCAGAGATGGCTTTGAGAGCCCACACTGCTGCAAAAGATGGGGAGAACGAGGCCCCTGCCGCCTCATATACAGATTTGACCAGAAGGTCAACCTGGCGGACAGTGGAATCCTTAGAGAGGTGCCATCAGCCACTGATACAACTGTCCGGGCTGAAAGTCTAGACACCGGAGGGTCCACCTATGGTGATTGAGCCCACTCCTTGACCACCTCTGGTGAAAGGGGAACAGTCAACAGATCCACACTTTGGGAAGCGTCTGTCAGGACAGGCTCTGGGTTTGGTCACAGTGGCCTGAAAAACTGGAGTGGTTAAAGAACACACTCCCCGTTCTCTTAGGCAAGGTATACTGATGCTTTTCTGCCAGAGGGGGTTGCTCCCCTGATACAGGTGGATTGAGGTCCAGTACAAATATAATGGACGCAAACAAATGATTAGCATCTGCGTCACCTTCGGACAAAATGGTACATGGGGTAGCGTCCGAGCCCCTAGTAAAGGCATCCTCCTCGTCCTGCGAGTCAGCTCGTGAATCAGAGCCGCGGGACGAGGAAGGAAAGGGGACCCTGCGTCTCCATTTTAGGAGGACGGGGTCTGAGACCTGAAGAATCCTCTGGGAGCTTTGCTGAGCGAGCCGTGGCAGCAGAAGCGCCCTGAGAAGGGGGCTGATGCATGCTCAGCAGTGTCCGGGACAGCTGTCCCCTGGAGAGAGGGATTCAACCCAAGCCGGGGGTTCAGCCACCGGAGCCGGAGCAGCCGGAGGGACCACTGGGGATGAGCTTCCAGGCTGAGGCACCACCATGTTAGAGCAGGCATCACAATGTGGTTATGTGCTCGGTACAGGCAGTAGGAGCCTACATGCAGTGCATATTAAGAACAGCCTTGCTCTGATGTGAGACATGCTGCAGAAGTGGGGGCTCTGGCCAGAATGACCCCCAGCAGAGTATATAAACAGAGTATATAAGCAGCTCCACAACCGGAGGTTGTGGCTTGCCAGACCGCTTACATAGAGACATCTCTGTGCCCTCCAGATCCCCCAACCCAGGCCCCCAGTGTCACAATGTGGTTATGCAGACATGCATGAGAACGCTGATAAAATGGCGCCGGAGCGAGGAGAGGGGGCGGGGCCTACTCTGAGAGCGGGATCCGGAGGGCAAATAAGGTATACAGGGGAGGGAATCCTTCCTCAGTGAGGAGTGTCCCTTCCCTGTGCTGAACAGCCACTGGGCGGAGCCGCACTGTCCCTCTGCATGACTGACATGCAGGGGCAGTGAAATCGAAACTAGGCCTCAGGCGAAGCCGGGGCCTAGATTTACACATGCGGCCAGCGCGCAGGCACCATCGGCGCGGTTCTCCAGTGAAAACTGGAGAACCGGCCGGAAATGTTAACACAGTCACATAACACACTCTCCCCAACATATAAAGTACAAGGGACCCCTGGAAAGACCACTTTCTGTGGTAATAACGTCTCAGTACTTAGCTTGTGAGACGCAGGGCCATGTCCCTGAGGGATGAGTGCTCCGTCCGGCAGGAACCATACGGGTTGCGGATGGAGACCGGTCTCCTGCGAGGCAGGGAGAACCGTGTTGGCTCCCACTTCAAGCCAGAGCCCGAGGGGATGGTGAAGGAGCGCGGCATGAAAGGGCTCCAGCCCTGAAATCAACCTTAACAACACCGCCGACACAGTGGGGTGAGAAGGGACATGCCGGGAGTCCAGGCTTGGACCCGCTTTTCTTCAAACGCTTCCAAAAATGAAAATCAGATGAGAATGCATGTGTGGATGTGTGCCTCCTGAACACAAAGCATTGAACTGGCTGTATTTGGTGATCCAGGGGGTGTATATGCTAGGAGGGAGGAGCTACACTTTTTAGTGTAGTACTTTGTGTGTCCTCCGGAGGCAGAAGCTATACACCCATGGTCTGGGTCTCCCATAAGGAACGATGAAGAAAGACTGATTATTGCACAGGTGTTACTTAAGCCTTGTGTGCACGCTGTGTTTTTTTTCCAGGTTTTTCCGTATTTTTCGGATGTAGTTTTGGTCCCAAAACTGCATGCATTTCCTTCCGCAGCAAAGTCTATGAGATTTTATTTTTGCTGTGTGCACGCTGCAATTGTTTTTATGTTTTATGTCAATTATTTTTATGTTTAGCCCCTGCGTTTCGGAGGACTGGCAGATCAATCTCCCGCTGACTCGGGGTAGAATTGATCCCTGGTATCTGGCTAGATGCCGATCCCCATATAAAGTCTTCGGGTCCAGAAGCCGGAGCAAAGAGGTAGGAGCAAGCGCTTCATACTTAACGAGTCACCGGGGCGGCTGTCACACTGTTCCCGCGGCCTCTCCTTCTTCACGGGCCGCTCCTTAGGCTCCTACATATTGACTGCTTCTCCCGCCCACCAGTGTCTGTGATTGGTTGCAGTAAGACGAGCCCCCACGCTGAGTGACAGCGTGTCTGAGGCTTCCAATCACATACGCGCCGGTGGGTCTATATCATACAGTAAAATACATTGGCGTAGGAGCCCCCCCATATTAGGATACCAGAACAGATAAAGCACGACAGTTGGGGGCTGGTATTCTCAGCCTGGGGATACCAATGGTTATTTGGCGCCCCACAAGCCTAAAAATATCAGCCAGCAGCCGCCCGGAATTGCCACATTCATTAAATGCGACAGTCCCAGCACTTTACCCGGCTCTTCCTGATTGCCCTGGTGTGGTGGCAATTGGGATAATGAGGGAGTTAATGACAGCTCACAGCAGCCACTAATTCCTATATTAATTATGGCAAGCGTCTAATCTAAGTGAAATAAAATAAACACAAACATTGAAAAAATCCTTTATTTGAAATAAAAGACAAAAACACACCCTCTTTCACCACTTTATTAACCCTCAAAACACCCCTGTAGGTCCGACGTAATCCACATGAGGTCCCACCACTGCTACATCTGAAGTTGACAGCGAGCCCCATAGAACAGGGCTGCCCGATGTGAGCTCCACGCAGCGACTGAAGTGAGCTGCACGATCAGCGGTGACGTCACACAGGTTAGCCGCGGCCACAGCTGGAGTCCTTCACCTGTGACTGCAAATCCCCTTAGTGACATCGCCGCTAATCGTGAGGCTCACTTCAGTTGCTGCATGGAGCTCACAGCGGGCAGCCATGTTCAATGCGCTCGCTGTAAGCTTCAAATGTAGCAATTTTGCTGGGGGTGCGTTTCTTTAGGGGCCAAAAAACGTGCATCTTTGTGGTCACCACAAAGATGCAACGTGCGCACATAGCCTTAGGCTGGCTACAATAAAAGGCCACTCAAAAATGTGCAGTTTTACAATATTGGCGGGATACGAATGTGAGTGTCGCGGGCGGAGGAGGGGACGCCGCGCCCTTTCCCTACTCGGGTCCGGCTGCCGCGGCCTGCTGCTGCTCGGTGGCTCGAGCGCTGGGCCGGATCCCGGGGACTCTAGCGGAGCTCCTCGCCCGTGAGTGAAAGGGGGGTTTTTGGGTGTGGGGATTGAGTCTATTGTCCGTGACGCCACCCACGGTTGTGGTGATTTGTTAGCACCACCGCTGCTCGATAGGGGGATCCCGGGAGTGATGATGTGGAGCAGCCCGTTGTTGTGTTGCCCCTCCGTGGGTAGGGGTTGGTGATCCCGGGGCCCAGTGATGAGGTGGATGATGCAAAGCCTGGTGGGCGCAGGGACGCGGGGGCAGCGCTGTGCCTTGCGGCACTGTGGTACTCACTCAGCCTGAGACGATGACACAGTTCTCGGTAAAACACACGGCTGGAAAGACGGTTCCCACGGACGGCTGCATTTGCTCTCCCAGTAGGTAACGGTGATGTCCCTTTGTCCTGCACCTAATGTTCGTGTGTTGGTAGCGATGGGTTCCCACCGGTAACCCGCTCCCCGGCTTTGATATGGGCCGGAGGAGCCCTACTTTGCCCGCAGACGCTGGCCCCGAGGAACTGGTGCCCTGGCGGTGTTCCTCCTTAATGGTTGGACTGTTGCCTTCAATCGGGACTTGGTTGTTGGGAGACAGACGTCCCCTTCACTGACGGATTTGGCAAATTATGGCGACTCCTAGCCTTGCCGGGGTCCGAGAGGCCCCTGTCCTGGTGTTGACTGTCCTTCGTATACTGCTCCAGACCACCGGGCCACTACCCGTCCGCGGTCCTTCCAGCAACCTCCGAGCAGTCCCCCTCCAGACAATCACCGCTGTTGCTGACCTTGCTGACACTGTCCTGCACTTAGCCGGACCAACTTCAGGTCTTTCTACGCTCACTTTTACTCTTTTCTTCTTTGCTCCACTACTACTTCACTTTCCTCACTTGACTTGACTGTTTACTCCTCCACTCCCTAGCTTGAACTTCTCTACTCAACTCTCTTTTCTTAACTGCTTGGTTACTCCCGCCTCCAGGGTTGTGTACTCCTCGGTGGGCGGAGCCAACCGCCTGGCCCACCCCCTGGTGTGAACATCAGCCCCTGGAGGAAGGCAACAAGGATTTTAGTAGCTTAGGTGTTCCTGACTGGGATGTAGGGTGTGGTGGTGGTGTGACCTGTGACCCCTGGCTTGCCCAGGGCGTCACATGAGCATTTGCCCCCTCAAATCGGTTACAAAGACAAACTGCAGTAAGGTGAAGACTCCGATAAGGACGACGAGCAGCAGATGAGTTTCACTGAGACCGTTTCTGACAGCTTGTGCAGAAATTCTTTGGTTATGTAATTGATTGTTGTAGCAGCTGTCTATATGGGTGGTCTCAGACGATCTAGGAGGTTGAGATCCGGGGCTGGTGTGGCTAGAGGTGGTCTGCAGTTATTAGGCCGGTTGGATGTACTACCAAATTCTCAAACGATTTTGGAGACTGCTTATGGTAGAGAAATGAATATTCAATTCATGGGCAACAGCTCTGGTGGACATTCCTGCAGTCATCATGCCAATTGCACGCTCCCTCAAAACTTGGGACATCTTTTGCATTGTTCTGTGTGATAAAACTGCACATTTTCAAGTGGCCTTTTATTGTGACCAGCCTAAAGCGGGCTTTACACGCTACGATATATCTAGCGAGATGTCGGCGGGGTCACGTCGTAAGTGACACACATCCGGCATCGTTAGTGATATCGTAGCGTGCGACAGCTATGAACGAGCAGAAATACTCACCTTCTCGTTCATCGCCGACACGTTGCTCATTTTCTAAAAATCGAAAGTCCTGTTGTTCATTGTTCCCGAGGCAGCACACATCGCTCCGTGTGACACCCTGGGAACGATGAACTGCGGCTTGTTCATTGTCACCTTGTCCCCTATACGCTGATTTTGCCTTCAGTTAGGGGATTTTTTGAGATTCATGGTCATAGCGGTGATAGGGATTTTTTTGATGGTCAAGTGCAGAAAAAAGCAGACTTACGGGGGCTTTACACGCTGCGATATCGCTAACGATTTATCGTCGGGGTCACGGTGCTTGTGACGCACATCCGGCGTCGTTAGCGACATCACAGCGTGTGACACGTACGAGCGACCTATAACGATCGCAAAAGTGGTAAAAATCGTTGGTTTTGGAGAGGTCGTCCAAACACCAAATATCGTCTGGTGAGTAACGAGGTTGTTTGTCGTTCCTGCGGCAGCACACATCGCTGTGTGTGACACCGCAGAAGCGACGAACATCTCCTTACCTGACTCCACCGGTAATGCGGAAGGAAGCAGGTGGGCGGGATGTTTACGTCCCGCTGATCTCCGCCCCTCCGCTTCTATTGGGCAGCCGCTGTGTGACGTCGCTGTGACGCCGAACGTCCCTCCCCCTTCAGGAAGTGGATGTTCGCCGCCCACAGCGAGGTCGTTTGGAAGGCAAGTACGTGTGACGGGGGGTTACAACATTGTGCGACACGGGCAACAAATTGCCCGTGCCGCACAAACGATGGGGGCGGGTGCGATCGCACGACATATTGTAACGTGTAAAGCAGGCTTAAGGCACACCTGTGGAATAATCATGCTGTCTAATCAGCATGTTGATATGCCACACCTGTGAGGTGGATGGATTATCTTGGCAAAAGAGAATTGCTCACTTACACATATTTAGACAAATTTGTGAACAATATTTGAGAGAAAAAGGCCTTTTGTGTACATAAAAAAAGTCTTAGATCTTAGAGTTCAGCTCATGGAAAATGGGAGCAAAAACAAGTGCTGTGTTTATATTTTTGTTCAGGGTAAAAAGTAAGAAAAAAGAGAATTTTGTTTACTTACCGTAAATTCTTTTTCTTATAGTTCCGACATGGGAGACCCAGACCATGGGTGTATAGCTTCTGCCTCCGGAGGACACACAAAGTACTACACTAAAAAGTGTAGCTCCTCCCTCCTAGCATATACACCCCCTGGTAGCCAGTCCTAGCCAGTTTAGTGCAAAAGCTGAAGGAGGACATCCACCCACAAGTAGAGATAGGGTAAAACCCGGAATAACCGGAACCTCTGTCTACAACAACAGCCGGTGAAAACACACGGAACAAGAACTGCCAACAGGCAACAGGGAGGGTGCTGGGTCTCCCATATCGGAACTATAAGAGAAAGAATTTACGGTAAGTAAACAAAATTCTCTTTTTCTTCATCGTTCCTTATGGGAGACCCAGACCATGGGACGTCTCAAAGCAGTCCATGGGTGGGAAATAAACAGAAAACTGAGAAGTAGGCAAAACCTAACTTCACAAATGGGCGACAGCCGCCTGAAGGATGCGTCTGCCCAAGCTCGCATCTGCCGAAGCATGAGCATGCACTTAGTAGTGCTTCGAAAAGGTATGCAGACTAGTCCAAGTGGCAGTCTGACAGACCTGCTGAGCCGTACCCTGGTGCCTGAAAGCCTAAGAGGCACCGACAGCTCTGGTCAAGTGTGCCTTGATCCCCGGCGGGAGAGGCACTTGAGTACACTGATAGGTATCGGAAATGGCCGACCTAATCCAACAAGCTAGGGTCGGCTTGGATGCCGAGAGGCCCTTACGCTGACCAGTGGTCAGCACAAAAGGAGAGGTGCACCGCCTGAAAACAGCGGTGCGAGACACATAGATCCGGAGCGCCCGCACCAAATCCAGAGTATGCAACGCCTTTTCAAGGCGATGAACAGGAGCCGGACAAAAGGAAGGCAGGGAAATGTCCCGGTTAAGGTGGAAGCAGAAACCACCTTAGGGAGAAAGTCCGGAGTCGGACGGAGAACCACCTTGTCTTGATGAAAAACCAAAAAAGGGTGACTCCGAAGAGAGTGCAGCCAAATCAGAGACTCTCTTGAGGGAAGTTATGGCCACTAGAAAGATCACTTTCTGTGCAAGACGAGACAAAGAAACCTCCCTAAGAGGCTCAAAGGGGGGTTTCCGGAAGCCGTGAGAACCGGATTAAGGTCCCAGGGCTCCAAAGGCCGCCGGTAAGGCGGAATGATGTGAGATGCGCCCTGCATGAAGGAGCGCACCTGAGCCAGCCGGGCGATACGCCGCTGGAACAACACTGACAGAGCCGAGACCTGTCCCTTGAGGAAATTGAGGGACAGTCCTAGCTGCAGACCGGACTGTAGAAAGGACAGGAGGATCGGCAAGGCAAAAAGGCCAAAGGCTACTTCCGAGCCCGAGTCATAGTGGAGATGACTTCAGGAGGGATACCAGAAGTCGTCAAGATCCAGGACTCAAAAGCCACGCCGTCAATCTGAGAGCCGCAGGATTCTGGCGGAAAGACGGACCTTGTGAGAGAAGGTCCGGACAGTCCGGGAGATGCCATGGCACCTCTACGGACAGATGGAGCAGGTCAGGGTACCGAGCTCGCTTGGGTCAGTCTGGAGCAATGAGAATGACCCGACGGCCCTCCATTCTGATCTTGCGCAGGACTCTGGGCAAGAGCTAGAGGGTGAAACACGTAAGACAGACGAAGCTGGGACCAATCTCGAACCAGTGCGTCTGCTGCAAAAGCCTGAGGATCGTGGAGCGAAGGTCCACGTCCGGAGAGCCCTACTTGCGGCAGATTGACCGAAACACTGCCGGATGCAGAGTCCACTCGCCGCTGTCCACGTTTGACGGCTGAGATAATCTGCCTCCCAGATTTCCACGTCTGGGATGTGGACTGCGGATATGGTGGACCCGGAGTCATCCGTCCACTGAAGGATGCGTTGAACTTTCAACATTGCCAGGCGGCTGAGTGTCCCGCCCTGGTGGTTGATGTAGGCAAACGCTGTCGCGTTGTCTGACTGGACTCGAATGTGCCTGGCCGCCAACAGATGGTGAAAGGCTAAGAGAGCTAGAAGCACAGCTCTGATTTCCAGCACATTGATCTAGAGGGCTGTTTCGGACGGAGTCCAAGTGCCCTGCGCTCCTGGGGGAGATATACTGCTCCCCAGCCGGATAGACTAGCATCCGTGGTGAGGATCACCCGGGGCGGGGCCAGGAAGGAGCGTCCCTGAAGAGAGAGGGGCCGAAGCCACCACTGAAAAGAGCCCCTGGTCTGTGGCGAAGCCACCAACCCGTGGAAGGAGGAAGTCCGCTTGTTCCAACAGCGGAAAATGTCCAGCTGCAGAGGACGCAGATGGAACTGGGCAAGGGAATCGCTTCCAGTGACACCACCATCTGACCCAGCACCTGCATTAGGTGCCTGATGGAACGACGTCGGGGCCTCAGCAAAGGGCGCACCGCCAGAGGAGGGACTGCTGTTTGACCAATGGCAGCTTCACAAGTGCCGGCAGAGTCTCGAATTGCGTCCCTGGGTACGTGAGCTTCTGGGTCGGAGTCAGAGTGGACTTGACAGAATGACAAGCCACCCGAATTGGCTAGAGTGGCGAGAGTGAGCGAGGCACTCCGCTAACAGTCTGCACTGGATGAAGCCCTGACTAGAAGGTCGTCCAGGACAAAAGGATCACTGCCAACCCCTGGAGGTGCAGGACCGCAATCACTGCTGCCATGACCTTGAGAATACTCGAGGGGCCGTGGCTAACCCCAAGGGAAGAGCCACGAATTGGAAATGTTCCACTCCGATTGCAAAACGTAGCCAACGCTGGATGCTAGGAAATCTCCTTGGGTCATTGACTGATCACAGAGACTCCATGCGAAAATGCCACACCTGAACATGCTTGAGAGAAGCTTGAGATCCAGGTCGGAAAGGCACCGTCCTTTTCGGGGACTAGGATGAGATTTGAGTAGAAATCTCAGAACCGTTCCCAGTCGGGAACCGGTACAATTACTCCATTGGCCTGCAAGAATGCCACGGCCTGTGAGAAGGCGGCAGCCTTGGAGCAGGGGGGAGTTGACAGAAAAAATCTGTTTGGCGGGCTGGATAGAATTCTATCCTGTAGCCGTGGGAGATGGTATCCCGCACCCACAGATCGGAGACGTGTTGAAACCACACGTCGCCAAAGTGGGAGAGCCTGCCACCGACCGAGGACTTTGCTGGCGCGGCCAGATAGTCAGGAGGAGGTTGCCTTAGTGGCAGCAGCTCCTGCGGTCTTCTGAGGACGCGGCTTCGTGCGCCAGCTGGGTTTTTGGTCCTTGGCTGAGTTAGTGTACGAGGCCGAGGGCTTAGAGGACGACCAGTTGGAGGAACGAAAGGAACGAAACCTCGACTGGTTCCTGCCCTGGGCAGGTTTCCTGGTTTTGGTTTGTGGCATGGAAGTACTCTTCCTGCCAAAAACTTCCTTAATAATTTCATCCAGTTGTCCACCGAATAGTCTGGTCCCAGCAAAAGGGAGCCCAGCAAGGTACTTCCTTAGAAGCATCTGCCTTCCACTCTCGAAGCCACAGGGGCCTGCGGATAGCGAGGGAATTAGCCGGGGCCACCGCAGTGCGGTGAGAGTCTCCAGCATGGCAGACATGGCATAGGATGAAAAGACTGAAGCCATTTCGGGCATAGAGTCCCTGGTGAGGGAATGCATCTCCTCTAGAGAAGCAGAGGTGGCTTAGAGAGCCCGCACTGCTGCAAAAGATGGGGAGAACGAGGCCCCTGCCGCCTCACATACAGAGTTGGCCAGAAGGACAACCTGGCGGACAGTGGAATCCTTAAGTGAGGTGCCATCAGCCACTGATACAACTGTCCGGGCTGAGAGTCTAGACACCGGAAGGTCCACCTTTGGTGAATGAGCCCACTCCTTGACCATTTCTGGTGGAAAGGGAAAACGGTCATTAGAACCACGCTTTGTGGCAAACCCTGGGCTTGGTCACAGTGACCTGAAAACTGGAGTGGCTAAGGAACACACTCCTTGTTCTCTTAGGCAAGGTAAACTGTGCTCTTTTGCCAGAGAGGGTTGCTCCTCTGATACTGGCGGATTGAGGTCCAGTACAGAATTAATGTACGCAATCGAAACACTAATATCTGCGTCACCTTCGGACAGATCAATGGGGGACATGGAAGCGTCCGAGCCCCCAGTAAAGGAATCCTCCTCGTCCTGCGAGTCAGCTCGTGAATGAGAGCCGCGGGACGAGGAAGGAGAGGGGACCCTGCGTCTCCTGTGAGAAGGACGGGGTCTGAGACCAGAAGAAGAATCCTCTGTGGTCCTTGCTGTGCGAGCCGTAGCAGCAGAGGCGCCCCGAGAAGGGGGCTAATGCATGCTCAGAAGAGTCCGGGACAGCTGTCCCATGGAGAGAAGGATTCTACCCAAGCCGGGGGTTCAGCCACCGGAGCCGGAGCAGCCGGAGGGACCAGTGGGGATGGGACTCCAGGCTGAGGCCCCACCATGTTAGAGCAGGAATCACAATGTGGTTATGTGCTCGGTACAGGCAGTACGAGCCTACATGCAGCGCATATTGTGCAGCCTTGCAGCCTTACTTCTCGTGTGAGACATGCTGCTGAAGTGGGGGCTCTGCCTAGCAGAGTATATAAGCAGTATATCAGCAGTATATAAGCAGGTCCAAAACCGGAGGTTGTGGCTTGCCAGACCGTTTGACATTGTCTCTGTGCCCTCCAGATCCCACAGCCCGGACCCCCAGAGAGATGCTGCAGTCAGCGCCGATCGCTGTGCAGACATGGCATAAAAACGCTGAAAAAATGGCGCCGGAGCGAGGAGAGGGGGTGGGGCCTACTCTAAGAGCGGGATCCGGAGGGCCAAGGAGATATACAGGGGAGGGAATCTTTTCTCAGAGAGGAGTGTCTCTCCCCTGTGCCGAACAGCCGCTGGGCGGAGCCGCACTGTCCCTCTGCATGACTGACATGCAGGGGCAGTGAAATCGAATCTAGGCCTCAGGCGAAGCCAGGGCCTAGATTTAACAATGCGGCCGGCAAACAGGCACCATCGGCGCGGTTCTCGGGTGAAAACTAGAGAACCGGCCGGGAATGTCAGAATACATACACAGCACACTCTCCCCCACATTAAAGTACAAGGGACCCCCGGATAATAACGTCTCAGATACTTAGCTTGTGAGACGCAGGGCCAGGTCCCTGAGGGATGAGTGCTCCGTCCGGCAGGATCCTGAAAGGGCTGCGGATGGAGACCGGTCTCCTGCCAGGCAGGGAGAACCGTGCTGGCTCCCACTTCAAGCCAGAGCCCGAGGGATGGTGAAGGAGCGCGGCATGTAAGGCTCCAGCCTTGAAATCAACCTTAACAACACCGCCGACACAGTGGGGTGAGAAGGGACATGCCGGGGGTCCAGCTTGGACCCGCTTTTCTTCCAACTCTTTAAAATGAAAAATCAGATGAGGATGCATGTGTGGATGTGTGACCTCCTGAACACAAAGCATTGAACTGGCTAGGACTGGCTACCAGGGGGTGTATATGCTAGGAGGGAGGAGCTACACTTTTTAGTGTAGTACTTTGTGTGTCCTCCGGAGGCAGAAGCTATACACCCATGGTCTGGGTCTCCCATAAGGAACAATGAAGAAAAAACACTCAAGTTCCTGCCAAATAACCCTACAAAGTTTACAGCAATGATCAGACAGGTGAGAATACATGGCTCCAGCTATAAGATGGGAGCGTGCACACACTTTCTCATCATACCTGGTATTTGCTTCTGTGCGGCTTCTTTTTGATACTGAAGGTTTGGTGGGATGTTTTCCTTGGCATAAGTCCTTGGCTGGTCAACAACATCAGTATTCTCAAATCTTTTGCTCTGTAAAATATATATACACATATATTCATGTTGAATGTCGCGAATCAAAATCAACATAGACCAATTACGTGAAAAAGATTGAGCAATAGTCAATGGCATAATTGTCACAACTCAATATACTGACGTCAGCGCTGTAGCCAAACAACAAAGACATGGCAGCGGCGGAAAGGCAAGGCTAGATTGGAGAAGGCTACATAATAATCGGTATTTTTTTTTATAGCTACCGCATCATATGAAAGAGTTTTCTGAAAGGGAACAACTATCAATTTTTATATAGTGCTTTGTGCAAAATATTACACTTTCGATTTTCAAAAAATTGATCATGCAAGCGATGTGCAGACAATAATCAAGCAGCATGGATTACTGGGAGATGTTGGTCCTGGGCCCCAAATAATTGTAAAGGTGACACTGGATTATAATGCAGGCTGCAACTTAGGATGAGTAATTGTAGTGCAATTGCTTTATTATGGGGTGTGCACATTGAGGCTATGTGTGCACGTGTGCGCTCTGCACCGTACCGAAAATGTGCGCTTCAGAGCGCAGCTGAAAAGCTCCGTTCTGAAGCGCATGGTGCCGGCAGATTCGTGCGCTCTGCGTGCTGCCTCTCCCTATAGACAGCATGCAAAACGCACGAAAGAAGTGACATGTCACTTCTTAGAACGCAGCGATTCGGCAAGCAGCCGAATCGCTGCGTTCTAACATGCCACGTGCGCACGGCTCCTGCACAATCTCCATAGATTGTGCAGGGGACGCAGGACGCATGCAGTTACGCTGCGGTGCAGAACGCAGCGTAACTGCATGTAATACGCACACGTGCGCACATACCCTAAGGCTGTGTGCACACAGTATGTTTTTATTGGTTTTTTTAATGCATTTTTTAGTGCTGTTTTGGTCTTGAAACCTCCAAACAAATCCTGATGCAAAGTGAAAATCTGGAGTGTAGTGCTGATGAGGCGTTTCTTTTCCTTGCAGATTTGGTGCAGATAATAATCTGATGCATGGCAATTCTTTCAGCATTTTTCACCATTGAAAGCAATGAAAAACGCATGCAAAAAAAAAGTGCCATACATTTATATTGTCCCTTCTACCGGTCCACTATTAAACTCCTTATACCCCCCAAGTACATGCACTGTAATTTGAGATGACTGGTGTAATTAAAATTTGCCCTAAGATCTCCTAATTTTTCCTGCTTTTTGTTAAAATGTAAAAAATAAAAATATATATTGTCATATGATTTTTCTTGTTTTTTTAATCATTACATTTTTTTGTTATGTAACGATTTTATTTTATTACCCTAGCCCTATAACCTAATCCTAACCTAAAGGCTCCGTCACACACAATGAGATCGCTAACGAGATCGCTAATGAGATCGTTGCTACGTCACCGTTTCCGTGACTGACACAGCAGCGATCTCGTTATGTGTGACACCTACCAGCGATCAGGCCCCTACTGTGAGCTCGCTAGTCGTTGCTGAATAGTTGGGACCATTTTCTGCAAAGGCGATGTCCTGCTGGACAGGACGCATCGCTGTGTTTGACACCTACCAACGACCTCCTAACACAGTCCCAACGTCCGCAGAGATCGTTATACAGGTCGCTGATAAGATCTGTGTGACATCTCACCAGCGACTTACCAGCGATCCTTTTCAGGTCACATTGTTTTCGGGATCGCTGGTAAGTCGTTAAATGTGACGGGGGCTTTACCCTGAAGCCTAATCCTAAACCAACCGCTTGCACTAATAAGGGGTGTAAAACTTCCACACTAATAACAGATTTTCAACAGTGATTAAAGGGAATCTGTCAATAGTTTTTTCCAATGTAATCTGACAGCAGCATGATGTAGGGGCAGGGAGCCTGATTCCAGCAATGTGTCACTTACTGGATTGCTTGGTGTAGTTCGGATAGAATACCCGTTTTCTCTGTTGTAGATGTAGCAGTGCTCAGAATGCTGAGCTGTGTAAAATCTCACCCACACCCCTGAATGGGAGCTCCCTGTGTACACTGTGAATTAGTGTTCCCCAAATCCAACAGATCACATTTTCAGGATTTCCTTAATATTGTCTGGGTGAAAATTCCATCACCTGTGCAATATTTGGGATATCCGGAAAATATACACAGTTGTTGGCCCTTTAGGATTGCAGTTGGGGAGCACTGCTGTCCATTTTCAGGAAGCTGACAATTACTGGCGGGTTTAGACAGATTGACTGGTCTGGCTTGCATTGGACACCTAGTCCTTTCTGTTCATAAAACACTGATTATTTTGAAACTACAGCAAGCTACTGAGTAAGTGACAACCATGAAAAGTGTCTCAGCCCCTACCTCATGCTGTCCTGGGATTACATAGCAAAAACCTGCTGACAGATTCCCTTTAAAAACAGTCTTGGCAGTGATCAAGTGATTACTGCTCTGCCTAAAAATAATAAGATAACCTCTTTATTCATAGCATCTTGAATTTTCACAGGGCTTGACCTTTTGTGTATCTGTAAATGACAATACATTTTAGTAAACCAGCTTTTATCTGAGGATATTAATTTTTATTGTTCCTTTGTGTAAATATTTTCATGTTCTACCAATCAAAATCAAAAATCATAAAGCAGATTTACCCTGATTTCCATGTACGGTGGATCTTTTTCCAGTTCAGCCTTGTCTTGTGCTAGCTTGGCCCTTTGCTCTTCAAGAAAATAATCAAGTTCTTCCCCCATTTTCAAAGGGATTCCTATGAAAAATGATAAACTTTGAAGGATATAGAAATGTAAGGCTGAATGTTAGGTTTCTTAATGCAATCCTAGCCTCAAAGATGCAAGACCAAGAAAGCATGAGATATCAAAATATGTTAAAAAGGAAAAGTGATGGAAACCCCTTATGGCATATACTGTGGATGTGTCAAATGCTGAAAATTAACATTTTCCAATGATTACCGCATTTGCAATCACTTAGTAACACTACACGAGGAGTAACTGCATGTTCACACGCAGTGTTTTTAATGCCCATTTTAACACGTTTTTCATGTGGAAAAAAACTGAGTATTAAAATAACAGAAAAATGTATTAGATTTCCGAAATCTCATTCACGTGGTGCTTTTTTTCCTTTTTTTTTTTCTTAAAAACAAAAAAAATGCATAAAGTCAATTCTATCCACGGTTTTACAACAGTTTTTCTTAATTGAGGAAAAGAATGGATTAGCACAAAAATTAAAAAAAACAAAAAAAAAACGCATCAACAAATTAGTGATGTCTTTAAATAAAAGAAATGCAAAAAGTATTGTAGTATTGTGAGGGTAGCCTGGGCTATAGGTCGTTTGTTCAGATGTAATATTATCTGTGTATGTAAATAATCAAAATATAGATGTTGCATAATTATCTGAGTGTCTATATGACAATCGTATAGACGCCATAATATGATTCTAAGCTGTATGTTCAAAAGGGGGTTACCAAGGGAGAGTGAAGCTGGTGAACAAATGTACAAACAATGAACAGTGAAGGCCTTCATAATGAGGAGTGAAAGTCTTATCAGTGGTTTCACACAAAGAAGGAATGTGTTATCTGTGGGATGAAATGTGTGTTTCTATGTTCCTATGCACCTCCCCAAATCTCCCTATACGGCTTCGATGTATGAGAAAAGACAGATAGCTAATTTGGCCCGTGCCTCTGGATCTGCCCTGAACAAAGACTTCATTAGCAGTCTTACCTAAATTCTCCCTTGACAGTATGACTTAGGCTGCTTTCACACTTGCGCCGCTTTGCAAACCGTTGTGTGACTGATGCAACAGATGCGTTGCAGATAGTGACACAACTAATGTGACTGATGCTGCAAAAAAAATGATCCGTTGGGTTTTTTTTTACTGTTTTACCGGCGGCCGGCTATTGTGAACGATCAGCTGATCACCCGGCAGCCGGCCGATCAGCTGATCGTTCACAATAGCCGGCCGCCGGGTGATCAGCTGATCGTTCACAATAGCTGGCTGCCGGGCGATCAGCTGATCGTTCACAGTAGCCGGCCGCCAGGCGATTAACTGATCATTCACAGAAGCTGCCACTGGCCGATCAGCTGATCATTCGGCCGCCGAGAGAGACATTGATTTCAATGATTAAACACAAGAGCTGAGCATGCGCAGTGAAAACAAAAGGATTCCGCCGCTCAAAAATCGTTACATGCTGCATTCCTGCCGCCCAACGGTCAGTCATTCCATGACTGATGCATCACGCAGCGGATGCAACGCAAGGCCATCAGTCGCAATCCGTAGTCCATACAAGTCTATGGGGAAAAAACGAAATCCTGCAAAATATTTTGCAGGATACCGTATTTCCTCAAGGCGTCGGATTGCAACTGATGCAAAACAACGCAAGTGTGACAGCAGCCTTAGGCACAATGTTCGCTCAGTGGTTAGCACGGCAGTTTTGCAGCACTGTGGTCCTGGGCTCAAATCCAACCAAGGACAACATCTGCAAGGAGTCTGTATGTTCTCCCCATGTTTGCGTGAGTTTCCTCCCACAATCCAAAGACATACTGATAAGGACTTAAGATTGTGAGCCCCAATGGGGACAGTGCTGCTGATGTATGTAAAGCTCTGTGGAATTAATGGCACTATATAAGTGAACCTGAGCACCGAGCAATTCACTTTACACTGGCAAGATGCAAATTTCCCCCTTTACAGTGCACTTTTTGTGTATTTTAAAACAACTCTCGTCAGTTCACACTGTAGATATTTTTTTTTGCAGAATGGACATGACATTTCTTAAAATCTCATGCACAAAGCTGGTACTGTAAGACTTTGGAATTTTTTGATGGAAAACTCACTGGATTTATGGTATATTTAATTTAAATTCTCTATTTTACACTCGGGCTCTGTTCATTAAGAAAGCTTAAAAAAATAGAATTAGACTTATCGGTAACCGTTTTCTAAGAACCCTCCATAACAGCACCTCTGGATAACCCCATTTCTCGACTATCATCTGGAAGGTCTTTATATTTAGACTCCATTTTCCTGGATGTACGTCCTTCTCTGCTCAGGAAGTCTTCCTTGAGATTGGTGAAGCCCTTCAGATGGAGTGATGACAGAGGAGATGCCGCTCTGCCCAAGAGAAGATTCTGGCTGAGACAGACTTAAGATTTTTGTATTTCGTGCTCTATTGATGGCGCAGGTGATTTACCGTAGTTATGTTGTTGGAATAAACATTTACATGAGTCCCTTGTATTTAGGTTATTGCAGCCCTGAGGGCCTCTTCTACTGCTTTCACTTCTCTGAAGCTGAATGACCGAAGACTGATGTCTTGAGTCCAAATGCCCTGGAACAAAGTCTGGGAGACTATAGATCCCCATCCTCTTTTGCTGGCATCTGTTGATATGGTCGGCAGAGGATTCTGACTCCAGGACACTCCTTTCCCTAGGTTTCTTGAGCTAAGCCACTAGGCAAGAGTAGTCTTGACCCAACTATGCAAAGGAACTCTCTTGTTTAAGGATCTGGAGATCTACTGTATATCAATATGATAGAATGTATGTTTGTAAAAGTCTTGTAAGGGCTTAAAACTAAGCCACTGCTTGAATGCATGAAGTCGTGGAGGCTAAAATCGACTTGGCAAACCTTACGGATACCTTCTTTTGATCCCTTAGAGGTGTAGTTCTGGATCTCATCTAAATCTGCTTGTCTTTTACTTTTTTAAAAAAAAGATGTCTGTTCTTGCGAGTTCAAAAGGATACCTAGGAGGATCTTCCTGGTGGAAGGGACTAGGTCTGATTTTTAAGGATTTACCAGCCACCCTGGGAACATTAGAATTTAAAGGGTTCTCGTTAGCTGTTCTCCGAACATTGGTACAGAAGAAGCCATGTCTAGGAAATTGTGAAGATTAGGAATGATGCAGATGTTCTGCTTCTTCACTAATTACAACACTCCCGCCATGATCTTTGTAAACTTCCGAGGTGATGATTCAATTCCAAAGGTAGGACACTGATCTGGTAATGAAGCATTCAACATCCCTGGGTGACGGCAAACCTCAAGAATTTTGGGTAAGTTGGATGGATGAGAACATGATAATAAGCGACTTGCAAGTCGATGGTTGTCATAACGAAGTCTTCTATCGGGGATAGGTAGATTTTATGGACTCCATCTTGAACATTCAGTAGTAGTGCTGGTTTAGAGGTTTCAGGTATTTAATTATTCTGTCCGCATAATTTCCTTACAAGGAACAGACAAGAATAATAACCACTGCTGCACTCTCTCTCTGGTACTGGGGAGATCATGCCTGAAGTTTGTAAATTCTGAAGATGGAATATTAGGGTATTCCGTAACCCCGGGGATAAAAAGAAAGTTATTTTCAGGCTCTGGGAGGAATAGGAGAGCTCAATCTTAATCTCCTCCTACACATTCCAGAACCCACTACCTTTCTTCCCACTGGAAGAAAAGAAGGGAATTTTGTTTACTTACCGTAAATTCCTTTTCTTCTAGCTCCAATTGGGAGACCCAGACAATTGGGTGTATAGCTATGCCTCCGGAGGCCACACAAAGTATTACACTAAAAGTGTAAAGCCCCTCCCCTTCAGCCTATACACCCCCCGTGCTGCCACGGGCTCATCAGTTTTGGTGCAAAAGCCCGAAGGAGGAAAAAATTATAACTGGTTTAAAGTAAATTCAATCCGAAGGAATATCGGAGAACTGAAACCATTTAACATGAACAACATGTGTACACAAAAACAGGGGCGGGTGCTGGGTCTCCCAATTGGAGCTAGAAGAAAAGGAATTTACGGTAAGTAAACAAAATTCCCTTCTTCTTTGTCGTTCCTTATTGGCAGACCCAGACAATTGGGACGTCCAAAAGCAGTCCCTGGGTGGGTAAATAATACCTCATAATAGAGCCGTAACGGCTCCGTCCTACAGGTGGGCAACTGCCGCCTGAAGGACTCGCCTACCTAGGCTGGCATCTGCCGAAGCATAGGTATGCACCTGATAGTGTTTCGTGAAAGTGTGCAGGCTCGACCAGGTAGCTGCCTGACACACCTGCTGAGCCGTAGCCTGGTGTCGCAAGGCCCAGGACGCTCCCACGGCCCTGGTAGAATGGGCCTTCAGTCCTGAGGGAACCGGAAGCCCCGAGAAACGGTAAGCTTCGAGAATTGGTTCCTTGATCCACCGAGCCAGGGTTGACTTGGAAGCTTGTGTCCCTTTACGCTGGCCAGCGACAAGGACAAAGAGTGCATCCGAGCGGCGCAGGGGCGCCGTACGTGAAATGTAGAGTCTGAGTGCTCTCACCAGATCTAACAAGTGCAAATCCTTTTCACATTGGTGAACTGGATGAGGACAAAACGAGGGTAAGGAGATGTCCTGATTGAGATGAAAGTGGGCAAGGCAAATGGCCAGGGAGAAAACCCCTGAGCAGAGCACCACGACAGGAATATTTTCCACGTCCTGTGGTAGATCTTGGCGGACGTTGGTTTCCTAGCCTGTCTCATAGTGGCAATGACCTCTTGAGATAATCCTGAAGACGCTAGGATCCAGGACTCAATGGCCACACAGTCAGGTTGAGGGCCGCAGAATTCAGATGGAAAAACGGCCCTTGAGACAGCAAATCTGGTCGGTCTGGCAGTGCCCACGGTTGGCCGACCGTGAGATGCCACAGATACGGGTACCACGACCTCCTCGGCCAGTCTGGAGCGACGAGGATGACGCGGCGGCAGTCGGCCCTGATCTTGCGTAACACTCTGGGCAACAGTGCCAGAGGAGGAAACACATAAGGAAGCCGAAACTGCGACCAATCCTGAACTAAGGCGTCTGCCGCCAGAGCTCTGTGATCTTGAGATCGAGCCATAAATGTTGGGACCTTGTTGTTGTGCCGTGACGCCATTAGGTCGACGTCCGGCATCCCCCAGCGGCAACAGATCTCCTGAAACACGTCCGGGTGAAGGGACCATTCCCCTGCGTCCATGCCCTGGCGACTGAGAAAGTCTGCTTCCCAGTTTTCTACGCCCGGGATGTGAACTGCGGATATGGTGGATGCTGTGGCTTCCACCCACAGCAGAATCCGCCGGACTTCCTGGAAGGCTTGCCGACTGCGTGTCCCACCTTGGTGGTTGATGTAAGCCACCGCTGTGGAGTTGTCCGACTGAATTCGGATCTGCTTGCCTTCCAGCCACTGCTGGAACGCTTTTAGGGCAAGATACACTGCCCTGATCTCCAGAACATTGATCTGAAGTGAGGACTCTTGCTGAGTCCACGTACCCTGAGCCCTGTGGTGGAGAAAAACTGCTCCCCACCCTGACAGACTCGCGTCCGTCGTGACCACCGCCCAGGATGGGGGTAGGAAGGATTTCCCCTTCGATAATGAGGTGGGAAGAAGCCACCACCGAAGGGAAGCTTTGGTTGCCTGAGAGAGGGAGACGTTCCTGTCTAGGGACGTCGGCATCCTGTCCCACTTGCGTAGGATGTCCCATTGAAGTGGACGCAGGTGAAACTGCGCGAAAGGGACTGCTTCCATTGCTGCCACCATCTTCCCCAGGAAGTGCATGAGGCGCCTCAAGGGGTGTGACCGACCTTGAAGGAGAGATTGCACCCCTGTCTGTAGTGAACGCTGTTTGTCCAGCGGAAGCTTCACTATCGCTGGAAGAGTATGAAACTGCATGCCAAGATATGTCAGCGATTGGACCGGTGTCAGATTTGACTTTGGAAAATTGATGATCCACCCGAAACTCTGGAGAATCTCCAGAGTAACGTTGAGGCTGTGTTGGCATGCCTCTTGAGAGGGTGCCTTGACCAGCAGATCGTCTAAGTAAGGTATCACTGAGTGACCCTGAGAGTGGAGGACCGCAACTACTGTAGCCATGACCTTGGTGAAAACCCTTGGGGCTGTCGCCAGGCCGAACGGCAGTGCCGCGAACTGAAGGTGTTCGTCTCCTATGGCGAAGCGCAAGAAGCGCTGATGCTCTGGAGCAATTGGTACGTGGAGATAAGCATCCTTGATATTGATCGATGCTAGGAAATCTCCTTGGGACATTGAGGCGATGACGGAGCGGAGGGATTCCATCCGGAACCGCCTGGTCCTTACGTGTTTGTTGAGCAGTTTTAGGTCCAAAACAGGACGGAAGGACCCGTCCTTCTTTGGAACCACAAACAGGTTGGAGTAGAAACCGTGACCCTGTTGCTGAAGAGGAACCGGGACCACCACTCCTTCTGCCTTCAGAATGCCCACCGCCTGCAGAAGAGCCTCGGCTCGCTCGGGAGGCGGAGATGTTCTGAAGAATCGAGTCGGAGGACGAGAGCTGAACTCTATCCTGTAACCGTGAGACAAAATGTCTCTCACCCAACGGTCTTTTACTTGTGGCAGCCAGGTGTCGCAAAAGCGGAAGAGCCTGCCACCGACCGAGGATGCGGTGTGAGGAGGCCGTAAGTCATGAGGAAGCCGCCTTAGTAGCGGCACCTCCGGCGGTCTTTTTAGGGCGTGATTTAGACCGCCATGCGTCGGAGTTCCTCTGATCCTTCTGCGGCCTTTTGGACGAGGAGAATTGGGACCTGCCCGCACCCCGAAAGGACCGAAACCTCGACTGTCCCCTCCTCTGTTGGGGTGTTTTTGGTTTGGCCTGGGGTAAGGATGTTTCCTTTCCCTTGGATTGTTTGATGATTTCATCCAATCTCTCACCAAACAAACGGTCGCCAGAAAATGGCAATCCAGTTAAGCACTTTTTGGAAGCCGAATCTGCCTTCCATTCCCGCAGCCACAAGGCCCTGCGTATTGCCACCGAATTGTCGGCTGCAACCGCCGTACGGCTCGCAGAGTCCAGGACAGCATTAATAGCGTAGGACGCAAATGCCGACGTTTGAGAGGTTATGGACGCCACCTGCGGCGCAGACGTACGTGTGAGTGCGTCAATTTGCGCCTGACCAGCTGAGATAGCTTGGAGTGCCCATAGAGGCTGCGAATGCTGGAGCAAAAGACGCGCCGATAGCTTCATAGATGGATTTCAACCAGAGCTCCATCTGTCTGTCAGTGGCATCCTTGAGTGAAGCTCCATCTTCCACTGCAACTATGGATCTAGCCGCAAGTCTGGAGATTGGAGGATCCACCTTGGGACACTGAGTCCAGCCCTTGACCACGTCAGGGGGGAAAGGGTAACGTGTATCCTTAAGGCGCTTGGAAAAACGCTTATCTGGACAAGCTCGGTGTTTCTGGACTGCCTCTCTGAAGTCAGAGTGGTCCAGAAACATACTCTTTGTACGCTTGGGAAACCTGAAACGGAATTTCTCCTGCTGAGAGGCTGACTCCTCCACTGGAGGAGCTGAGGGAGAAATATCCAACATTTCATTGATGGACGCAATAAGATCATTCACTATGGCGTCCCCATCAGGAGTATCAAGGTTGAGAGCGGCTTCAGGATCAGAATCCTGATCAGCTACCTCCGCTTCATCATACAGAGAGTCCTCTCGCTGAGACCCTGAACATTGTGATGATGTCGAGGGGATATCATAGCGAGCTCGCTTAATCGGTCTGGGGCTGCGGTCCGTGTCAGAGACCTCACCCTGGGATCCATGAGACACCCCGGGAGGACATTGCTGTTCCAACTGAGGGGGGCCAGGGGGCAATGATTCCACAGTGCCCCTGGCTTGAGATGCCGGCCTGGACTGCAAGGCTTCTAATATCTTAGCCATAGTCTCAGAAAGTCTTTCAGTAAAAACTGCAAACTCCGTCCCTGACACCTGGACAGTGTTAACAGGTGGTTCTCCCTGGGCCACCCTTAGCAGAGGCTCCGGCTGAGAAAGTGCCACAGGGGCCGAGCATTGCACACAATGAGGGTCAGTGGAACCTGCCGGCAGTATAGCCGTACATGCTGCACAGGCAGCATAGTAAGTCTGTGCTTTGGCACCCTTGCTATTTGTGGACGACACTGTTGTCTCCTCTGAGCAATACAGGAGGGTATATAGACAAAAATCAACAGTGCACCATACAGTGTAAAGTATAGTCTATAATCATATAATCTATAAGTACACTTCTGCCCTAGTGGGGCCAGCACCACAGGTGCTGCTTACCGCCTGCGCAAAGCGGTTGTGTGGGCACCAGAAATCCTGCCTGGGCCTCCCTGAGCTTGTCTCTCCTCTCCAGCGTTAGCAGAGCTGAGAGGAATGGCTGCCGGCGTCCTGAGGAGAGGAGGGAGCCGTGGGCGTGACCCAGAAAAGTGCGGGAACTGGTGCCCCACTGTGCAGAGTGAGGGGGGTGGAGTATGCAAAGCATGCTCCAGCCCTCAGTGCTGCCGTCCTGTACAGCGTCCCGCCCTTCCCCTGATTGGCAGGGCTGGGGGCGGGAAGAAACCGAGACTAGGCCGCAAAAGCCGGGGACTCGAGTTATAAGCGCGGCCGCCGTATAAGCGCGGTCGGCGCGGAAGTCCCCGGCGCACTAACAGTCCCAGCCGCGCCGCAGTGATAACCATGGCAGCGGCGGTCAGCGCGGCAGTCCCCCTACACGAACACACTCAGCGACGCTGAAGTGTGTAATGGCACAAACGCAGTCAGCGCTGCTGTCCCCGGTGCACTAGCACACCCAGCAATGCTGGAGTGTTGCTGTGCGCGGTCCCCACGGGGACACAGAGTACCTCAAAGTAGCAGGGCCATGTCCCTGAACGATACTCGGCTCCTATCCAGCATGGTCCTCAGGAGCTGTGGATGGAGCACGGTCTCCTGTGCCTGGAGACCGAAAGGATCCCACTTCACCCAGAGCCCTAATTGAGGGATGGGGAAGGAAAGCAGCATGTGGGCTCCAGCCTCCGTACCCGCAATGGATACCTCAACCTTAACAACACCGCCGACAAGAGTGGGGTGAGAAGGGAGCATGCTGGGGGCCCTGTTATGGGCCCTCTTTTCTTCCATCCGACATAGTCAGCAGCTGCTGCTGACTAAGCTGTGGAGCTATGCGTGCATGTCTGACCTCCTTCGCACAAAGCATAAAAACTGATGAGCCCGTGGCAGCACGGGGGGTGTATAGGCTGAAGGGGAGGGGCTTTACACTTTTAGTGTAATACTTTGTGTGGCCTCCGGAGGCATAGCTATACACCCAATTGTCTGGGTCTCCCAATAAGGAGTGACAAAGAAAAATTGAGATCCAGCCTCCTATGGTATCTTGGTGTCATTGTCTATCCTGGCAAAGATCTTTTCTTTCATGCTTTTTCAACACTTCAACTAACGCCAGACCAAAACATATATTCTCTTCGGAAGGGAACAGAGCAAAGCTGGATCCAGGAAACTACATCTCCGTTCCATAGCTTTAGCCAAAGCGATTTTCTTGTTCAAGTTGACAAAACTGATGCTCTCGCAGCTATTCTGACTGACTTTGCTGAGACGTCTGCTAGCAATCCTATGGACTTATATAAAAAAACAACAAAAAAAGAGGAATTAAATCCTCCAAAAGCTAAGCAAATACTCACAGACTAATGGCAGAAGATGTAAACTGCCCAGGCCAAAAAACTAATCGCACAGAATATTTTATACAGGATGCAGCTGGGCCTCTTTTTGTTAGGCCTTGCATACTATAGTCACTGTCCCTGCATGGAGCACATACAGTTAGGTCCAGAAATATTTGGACAGTGACACAATTTTCGCGAGTTGGGCTCTGCATGCCACCACATTGGATTTGAAATGAAACCTCTACAACAGAATTCAAGTGCAGATTGTAACGTTTAATTTGAAGGTTTGAACAAAAATATCTGATAGAAATTGTAGGAATTGTACACATTTCTTTACAAACACTCCACATTTTAGGAGGTCAAAAGTAATTGGACAAATAAACCAAACCCAAACAAAATATTTTTATTTTCAATATTTTGTTGCGAATCCTTTGGAGGCAATCACTGCCTTAAGTCTGGAACCCATGGACATCACCAAACGCTGGGTTTCCTCCTTCTTAATGCTTTGCCAGGCCTTTATAGCCGCAGCCTTCAGGTCTTGCTTGTTTGTGGGTCTTTCCGTCTTAAGTCTGGATTTGAGCAAGTGAAATGCATGCTCAATTGGGTTAAGATCTGGTGATTGACTTGGCCATTGCAGAATGTTCCACTTTTTTGCACTCATGAATTCCTGGGTAGCTTTGGCTGTATGCTTGGGGCCATTGTCCATCTGTACTATGAAGCGCCGTCCGATCAACTTTGCGGCATTTAGCTGAATCTGGGCTGAAAGTATATCCCGGTACACTTCAGAATTCATCCGGCTACTCTTGTCTGCTGTTATGTCATCAATAAACACAAGTGACCCAGTGCCATTGAAAGCCATGCATGCCCATGCCATCACGTTGCCTCCACCATGTTTTACAGAGGATGTGGTGTGCCTTGGATCATGTGCCGTTCCCTTTCTTCTCCAAACTTTTTTCTTCCCATCATTCTGGTACAGGTTGATCTTTGTCTCATCTGTCCATAGAATACTTTTCCAGAACTGAGCTGGCTTCATGAGGTGTTTTTCAGCAAATTTAACTCTGGCCTGTCTATTTTTGGAATTGATGAATGGTTTGCATCTAGATGTGAACCCTTTGTATTTACTTTCATGGAGTCTTCTCTTTACTGTTGACTTAGAGACAGATACACCTACTTCACTGAGAGTGTTCTGGACTTCAGTTGATGTTGTGAACGGGTTCTTCTTCACCAAAGAAAGTATGCGGCGATCATCCACCACTGTTGTCATCCGTGGACGCCCAGGCCTTTTTGAGTTCCCAAGCTCACCAGTCAATTCCTTTTTTCTCAGAATGTACCCGACTGTTGATTTTGCTACTCCAAGCATGTCTGCTATCTCTCTGATGGATTTTTTCTTTTTTTTTCAGCCTCAGGATGTTCTGCTTCACCTCAATTGAGAGTTCCGTAGACCGCATGTTGTCTGGTCACAGCAACAGCTTCCAAATGCAAAACCACACACCTGTAATCAACCCCAGACCTTTTAACTACTTCATTGATTACAGGTTAACGAGGGAGACGCCTTCAGAGTTAATTGCAGTCCTTAGAGTCCCTTGTCCAATTACTTTTGGTCCCTTTAAAAAGAGGAGGCTATGCATTACAGAGCTATGATTCCTAAACCCTTTCTCCGATTTGGATGTGAAAACTCTCATATTGCAGCTGGGAGTGTGCACTTTCAGCCCATATTATATATATAATTGTATTTCAGAACATGTTTTTGTAAACAGCTAAAATAACAAAACCTGTGTCACTGTCCAAATATTTCTGGACCTAACTGTATATAGTACTGGCGCAGCCCGCTTGCATCTATTGGGATGGGCGTAACTAATAGGCTGCTTACCAGATACTGTGAACCTGCATGTGTGAACAGTGACCTATGCAAGCCACAAGTGTGCAATTTTACCATCAAGCTCCTTTTGCAACTGTGATGTCTCCATTTAATGGAGGTCTTGCTGCATCCTGGCAGTGCATTAGTTTTTTGGCCTGGGCAGATTACATCTTATGCCATTAGTCTGTGAGTATTTGAATCCTATGGACTTCTGAAGAAAAGTCAGGGAAGCTAACAGACCTTTCTTAAGAGTACCCAAACCAAGATGATCCTCTAGTTGATTCAGCCACCGGAACAAGAATCTTGTCACACAGGAAGAAAAATGTATTCTCGGTAAGACTGCCGAGGTTTCCCAGGATTTCAACAGCAGATGTCTATCTTCCGATCCATTGGGTTTCTAAGCTGTGAAGGATCTTCATCTAAACTCAGACTCTGAATTTGTTCATATATAGGAAACACCATCTTTTTTAATTTGAGCCTCCCAATTATTTCGTCCTGGACCGTCTAAGTGATCTTCACCTATTCCACTCCTCACCGCTATAAGGAGTTATCCTATGTCTTTGGACAATAAATAATACTTATTACCAGCAACTCCTCAGAGATAGACATATGACCCTCCTGTAAATCTAAATCCTCCTCTACATTAATCTTCATTTTCTTGGCCCCCAAAAGGAGCCAGGGACAAGAACTGGGAAAATGAGGTTAGGGAAGACTTAAAGGGTACTTTACACGCTGCGATATCGGTACCGATGTCGCTAGCGAGCGTACCCGCCCCCGTCAGTTGTGCGTCACGGGCAAATCGCTGCCCGTGGCGCACAACATCGCTTACACCTGTCACACGGACTTACCTTCCCTGCGACATTGCTCTGGCCAGCGAACCGCCTCCTTTCTAAGGGGGCGGTTTGTGCGGCGTCACAGCGATGTCACACGGCAGCCGTCCAATAGCAGAGGAGGTGAGGAGATGAGCGAGACGAACATCCCACCCACCTACTTCCTTTCTCATTGCTGGCGGCCGCAGGTACGAGGTTGTTGCTTGTTCCTGCGGTGTCACACATAGCGATGTGTGCTGCCGCAGGAACGACAAACAACCTCGCTACTGAATAGGCAGTGAGTTTTGGTAAGTGAACAACGTCTCACAAAGCAGCGATTTTTGTCTCTTCTGTGATCGTTTAAGGTCGCTCATATGTGTTACACGCTGCGACGTCGCTAATAACGCCGGATGTGTGTCACAAACACCGTGACCCCGACGATATATCGTTAGCGATGTCGCAGCGTGTAAATGGCCTTAAGTCTCATGGCAAACTATTCCCTTTTTGTACAGCCCTGACACAGTCATTTCTTATGGGAAGATGAAAGCTGTCTAGCACAGATGGCACATATACAGATTGAAATTGTATCTTTATGTTTTGGAGCAGGATCCTTTTCCCCTCCGAAAAGAGGGGAGAAGGGATCACAATAACAATATAGCAGATATCCTGCTCCAAAAGAGAGATCTACCCAATCCATAAATCTTTCTGGGATTGGGTTCTTGCTGGGCTCTACAGAAGCCGAGCGGGAAGACAGAACTCAATGAGTAATAAGCTCCTCAATAAGCAAAGCGCATGCTCACAGTAAAAAAACAATCCACCACACACAAAAAACGACTGATCCGTCACGCGGCGGATGCAACGCAGGGCCATCAGTCACAATCAGTCACTAATAGAAGCCTATGAGGAAAAAACTGATTCCTGCAAAATATTTTGCAGGATGCCGTAATTCCTCAAGGCGACAGATTGTGACTGATGCAAAATAACGCAAGTGTGAAAGCAGCCTAAGGGTAAGTTCACACAGTGCGTTTTTCGCGGCGATTTTGGTGTCAGGTTTCCAGGTTTTCCAGTTCTCTTTTGAATGAGCTTGCCCTCAGTTAACATGGAGTTTAAGGTTCTGTTGCCCTACTTCCTGTCCAGCTGCTTAAAAGGCCGCCTCTCAGCCCAGTCCAGTGCCTGAGTATACTGCTTGCTGTGTGCTCCTGCTTTGCTGCTGCTAATCCTGATTGCTTTTGGATCCTCCTAAAAGACTACCGACCGACCGACTCTGGACCTTACCCGGTTTCTCAAGCTGTGCCCGGATTCCGTCTGCCATCTTCGGTCAGCACTCTGCCCGGTTCTCTCTGGTTCGTAACCACTCTGGACAATCATCCCGTACGGACACTCCTGGACTTTTACCGCTTGCCCATTGTGTCCCGGCTGCTGCGCATTTAGGCCTTCCGGGGTGATTGCCGGACAGTCCCTGTATAGGGGTTCGCTCTGGTGGTCTCCCTGGGGGAGTCCGGTGCGTGGCCCCGGGAATTCCCTCCGCTCCGTTTCGGGAAGGTATTTGTGTATTTGTACTGCTGTGTTTGTTCCGTTGTTATCTACCGTGGTTACAGATTATAAAACATCTTGTATCAAAAACTCGTCTCTGCTGATCATTGCCCTATGCTATCGAAATCCTCAGAACATATAATAAGTATTACATTAATGTTAATATATGTTATTATATGTTCTGAGGATTTCGATAGCATAGGGCAATGATCAGCAGAGACGAGTTTTTGATACAAGATGTTTTATAATCTGTAACCACGGTAGATAACAACGGAACAAACACAGCAGTACAAATACACAAATACCTTCCCGAAACGGAGCGGAGGGAATTCCCGGGGCCACGCACCGGACTCCCCCAGGGAGACCACCAGAGCGAACCCCTATACAGGGACTGTCCGGCAATCACCCCGGAAGGCCTAAATGCGCAGCAGCCGGGACACAATGGGCAAGCGGTAAAAGTCCAGGAGTGTCCGTACGGGATGATTGTCCAGAGTGGTTACGAACCAGAGAGAACCGGGCAGTGCTGACCGAAGATGGCAGATGGAATCCGGGCACAGCTTGAGAAACCGGGTAAGGTCCAGAGTCGGTCGGTCGGTAGTCTTTTAGGAGGATCCAAAAGCAATCAGGATTAGCAGCAGCAAAGCAGGAGCACACAGCAAGCAGTATACTCAGGCACTGGACTGGGCTGAGAGGCGGCCTTTTAAGCAGCTGGACAGGAAGTAGGGCAACAGAACCTTAAACTCCATGTTAACTGAGGGCAAGCTCATTCAAAAGAGAACTGGAAAACCTGGAAACCTGACATTTGGGTGCGTTTTTGCTCAGAAAACTACATGACTTTGCTTCCCCAGCAAAGTCTATGAGTTTTCATTTTTGCTGTCTGCACACAGCGTTTTTTTTCAGCTGCGTTTTTGTGGTGCCACAAAAACGCAGCATGTCAATTATTCCCGCGTTTTTCACTGCGCTTTTCATCCATTGAGTGCAATGGGATGTTGAAAGACGCAATGAAAAACGCAAATAGGTGCGTTTTGGTGCGTTTCTAAAACCAAAAACGCAGCTATAAACGCAGGAGGTGGGTAGTAAAGTGACGTGTACAGGAAGAGGATTCCTTCTGTCAGTAAACACAGAAGCGTGAATCCTCCCGGTACCGTCACTGCCGCTTCCACCTCCAGTCCTGTGCATGTATGCTGCCGTGCTGCGCCATGTCTGGGCGGGAGGTGGAGGCAGCTGCGAAATCAAAAGTGAACAGTAGAAAAAAAAATGTCATACTCACCTGTCTGCAGACTCCCAGTGCCATGCCCGCTCCCAGCTCCTCCTCCCGGTACCAGTACTCCTCTGGGTGTGTGCAGTCTCCCCGGGTACGTATGCCTGCAGGACCTGGCGATGGATCACCTGATGCAGTCACCTGACGCATCAGCTGATCGTAAGTCTCGGGGTGACGCCAGCGGCCAGCCGGTTTAACCTATCAGCAGATGCGTCAGGAGACTTCATCCCTGATTACCGGCAGCTCCTGCAGCGATCGGACGGGATCAGACTCCGCTCCAGGAGCTGCCGATAATATGCACATAAGTGAGAATTTTTTTTTTTGCACCGATGCATCTGCTGATTGTATAAACTGCTTTTATACAATCAGCTGATGTGTGATGTGATTCAGGCACTTGAACCTGACACATCATCTGATCGCTTTGCCTTCCAGCAAACCGATCAGATAATATTGGATCCGGATTGGACGGCGCGGGACCCTTGACCCAGGATTACTGCAGAGGGGGGTTCTTTATTTCAATAAAGATGGAGTCACTAATTGTGTTGTGTTTTATTTCTAATAAAAATATTTTTCTATGTGTTGTGTTTTTTTTTTATCTTTACTAGAAATTCATGGTGGCCATGCCTAATATTGGCGTGACACCATGAATTTCGGGCTTAGGGCCAGCTGATAATATACAGCTAGCCCTAACCCCATTATTACCCAGTGAGCCACCCGGCATCAGGGCAGCTTGAAGAGTTGGATACAGCGCCAGAAGATGGCGCTTCTATGAAAGCGCCATTTTCTGGGGTGGCTGCGGACTGTAATTCGCAGCGGGGGTGCCCAGAAAGCATGGGCACCCTGCACTGTGGATTCCAATCCCCAGCTGCCTAGTTGTACCCGGCTGGACACAAAAATTAGGCGAAGCTCACGTCATTATTTTTTTTAATTATTTCATGAAATTCATGAAATAATTAAAAAAAAAAGGGCTTCTCTATATTTTTGGTTCCCAGCCGGGTACAAATAGGCAGCTGGGGGTTGGGGGCAGCCCGTACCTGCCTGCTATACCCGGCTAGCATACAAAAATATGGCGAAGCCCACATCATTTTTTTTTTTTGGGGGGGGCAAAGAAATCCTGCATACAGTCCTGGAAGGAGGATGCTGAGCCTTGTAGTTCGACAGCTGCTGTCTGCTCTTCTAGCATACACTATTGGATGGAGGATGCTGAGCCTTGTAGGTCTGCTCCCCCTGACTCTCCGTCCAGCATACAGTCCTGGATGGAGCATGCTGAGCCTTGTAGTTCTGTAGCTGCTGTCTGCTCTCCTGCATACACTATTGGATGGAGCATGCTGAGCCTGTAGTTCTGCAGCTGTCTGCTCTCCTGCATACACTAGTGGAGAATGAAGAACATATTGAAGAAGGAAATGACATCAGACCTTTTTTTTTGTTCACTGATAAAAAATACATAAAGACGCAGTGAGCAAAACCGCAGCAAAACGCAGCAAAAAAACGCAGCAAATCGCGGCAAAAAACGCATGCGTTTTTGCCGCGATTTGCTGCGTTTTTTTGCTGCGTTTTGGGTTAGGGTTGCGGCAAAAAAACGCACAAAAACGCAGCGTCAAAAAAACGCAGTGTCTGAACCTAGCCTAAGAAGTGTGTCAGACTTGCTTGTTGCAATATCCTCAGGGTCACAATGTGATCCATTTACTTGTGCTTAGGTATAGCAGCGACAACTAGCGAACTTGTGTCACAGCCAAAGCCACTGTGTCACCCCAGTAAAAATGGTGCAGTGCATTTCTGGCGCATCATTACAATTCATATGCATTGCTTATTGTTAATGGAAATGCTGTTTATGTAAAACCGTTCAGTCAATAACGATGCAGCCTTTTGCAATGTATTTCTTGGAGACTAGTGCTGAGCACTACATAGGACTCCACCCTTACCTGGAAATTTCTAATTTCTAATGAATTATCGATGACTACAACACAAAATAAATAGATGGGGAAAGGGAATGTAAATGCAATAAAAATCTGCTGCATTTAGTATTCTCAGTTTTTGCCAAAAACATTTGTGTGTCAAGTGGAGCTCTCAATGGTATGATGATGATATAACGCTCTGTATTCTTTACAGCAAATGGTGTGACACAGATATATCTCCAGTGAGAATTATCGAGCATCTGCCTAACCATACTGTGTGCCATGCGAAGAGCAAACATCTAGAGGCCTGGCGTGTTGATCACCCTGCACAGGTTGCTAGGCAGAAGGAAGCCGTGCAGCTGGCTCCGGGCCCCAAACTCCAGGGCAACAGGGGACAACAAAAGGGACGAGTGGACGCATAACAAGTAGAAAAGCTTCTAAAGCATCAATGGACTGGACAGAAAGGAGCATTCCCCATAAACCGCTCTCCTCTCCCAATATACAGAAGATACAAGATCTTATCACAGTAGTTAGATATAGCTAAATGAATAACGTTAAATAAATTGTATCATAACCGACTGTTATTGTAGCTTTTTATGTCATGTGCAATAAATTCTGACCTAATGGTTGCCACAGAAAAGAAATCCAAAGGACCACTGGCACTGGTTGTCCATGGCTTAGATACTAATGCTGATGTACCCTTAGTATATGTCATTGATATTAGACTGAAGTGGGCCCAACACCCGGCACTCCCACTGAGAACTGTATGAATTTAAAGGGAATCTCTCAGCACAGAATGACGCTTTTCTGCACACTTGGCGTGGCAAAACAGTTAAAGCACCACTACAGCGTTTTTCGTATTTTACCGCTGGAGGGTGATTTTAATCTAAAGCCTAGGTCGCACGTAGCGACGCAGCAGCGATCACGACGACGATCTGACCTTATCAGGATCGCTGCTGCATCGTTACATGGTCGCTGGTGAGCTGTCAAACAGGCAGATCTCACCAGCGACCAGCCCCCAGCCAGCAGCGACGCGTGGAAGCAATGCTGCGCTTGGTAACTAAGGTAAATATCGGGTAACCAAGCAAAGTGCTTCGCTTGGTTATCCCATATTTACCTTGGTTAACAGCGCACACCGCTTAGCGCTGGCTCCCTGCACTCCTAGCCAGATTACACATCGGATTAATAAGCAAAGCGCTTTGCTTATAGGTAACCGATGTGTACCTTGGCTACGTGTGCAGGGAGCAGGCAGCCGGCTTCAAGAAGCTGCGGACGCTGGTAACGAAGGTAAATATCGGGTAACCAAGCCTTTGCTTGGTTACCCGATATTTACCTTGGTTACCAGCGTCCGCAGAAGCCGGCTCCCTGCTGCCTGCACATTCAGTTCGTTGCTGTCTCGCTGTCACACACAGCGATGTGTGCTTCACAGCGGGAGAGAAACAACTAAAAAATGGTCCAGGACATTCAGCAACAACCGGCGACCTCACAGCAGGGGCCAGGTCGTTGCTGGATGTCACACACAACATCGCTAGCAAGGTCGCTGCTACGTCACAAAAAATAGTGACTTAGCAGCGACGTCGTCGCTGTTGTGTGTGACATGACCATAAGACTTCTGTCTTTTTTTTTTTTTTTTTTTTGTAAACTGTATTTATTAACCAGAATTTTCATTAAGACATCAGGGAAAAAAAAAATGGCATAGATATACAATACTGTCTGACTCGGGGAAGACACAGGGAAAGAAGGGAACGGAAAGAGCAGAGAAGAACAATTAGCAGATGAACCATGTAGATCACTGGTACGAATTTTGAGGTATTTGTATCCTTCGGTCTGACGACTAATTACGACTGTCCATAAAAAGATCCCATGGTGTCCATTCTTGTTGAAACTTTTCCAGCCGATTGTTCATACAAGCAGTAAGATACTCCATCCGCTTAGTTACTTGTATCCGCGATTCCAAATCCTGAATAGTGGGGGGAGGTTTTGGGGTTTTTTTTTTCAAAAAGAGGCTATCAAACACTTTTCCGAATTCCATATGTGAAGAAGCAACCTGGCTCAGTTTTTTGAGGTCCCTAAAGGCGGGACATTGAGAAGGTAATTAAACGGATCAATAGCTACCTCAAACCCCAAAACCTCATGGACCAATCTCTCCACCCCTCTCCAAAAGGGAGCAAGAACCTCATAGTCCCAAAAAATATGAGTAAGAGATCTAAGACTCCTGTCTTATACTCACCTTACGGTGACTTCATCTTTTATCACCATCACTCCAATTAGTCTCTGTTGATTTGTGACCTGCCTTCCGTTTCAAAGTTTCGTGAAGCACGCTGAAGGTCACAAATCAATACAAGTCTATGAGAGCCTTGTTCTGTCCTCGATCTGGCTCTCATAGACATAACTTCTGATTTCTGGCCAGTCAGAAGTTACAGTCACAATATAGAACCAGAGAGGCGTTGGTAAAAGGTAAAAACTTTCACCTTTAACCAATGCCGCTCTCGTCCCATCTTGTGACTGTAACTTCTAATTGGCCAGAAGTCAGAAGTTATGTCACTAGCTCTCAATGTCTATGAGAGCCAGACAGAAACCAAGGCAGGTCACAAAGAACGGAAAATGACCAGAATAAATATAAGGCTATGTTCGCACGTTGCGTCGGAGTACCTGCAGTTTATTCTGCACGTTTTCCTTCCCTTGGTTTTTGACCAAATGGCTTTTGACAATTTTTTAGCGCTAAAAACGCATGCGTTTTTACCGCGTTTTTAGTGCGTTTTTAGCGCTTTTTACCTGCGATTTCACCTGCGTTTCTGCAGATGCGTTTTTGAGATCAAGACACTGAGAAATAAAGTTGAATTAGTCAAAAAGAATGAAAAAAGAGAAAAAAAGTATAAAATTAACTTTTAATAAAATTATATGGGAAATTATCAATTTTAATGTAATAATAGTGGTTTTGCACATTTTAACAGAAAAATAGCTAAAGTTTATTATTTTTTAACATTTAAATTTTCGGTTATTGTGTGTGTGTAAAGGAACATTAGAACCCATTAATTTTTGGCCAGAAAAGCATGCGTTTTTGGAGCCAAAAACGCAGTTCAAAAGCAGGTAAAAAGCATGAAAAACGCAGGAATTGTGATTTTGGTTGCTTTTTGCCATTTCTCATTGACTCCAATGTTAAGGAAACGCTGCAGAAATGGCAAAAACAACTGACATGCTGCTTCTTTTTCAGCATGGTTTTTGACAAAAAATATGCAAATTAAACGCTGCTGAACAAAAAGCAAAGTGCAGACAGGATTTCTGCTTTTCCCATAGACTTTGCTGGAAATCAAAAACGCATGCGTTTTTGCGCAAAAACGCTGCTGCCAAAAACGCTGCAGAAACGCGGTAAAAAACGCAACGTGCGAACATAGCCTAAGGCTATGTTCGCACGTTGCGTTTTTACCGCGTTTCTGCAGCGTTTTTGGCAGCAGCGTTTTTGCGCAAAAACGCATGCGTTTTTGATTTCCAGCAAAGTCTATGGGAAAAGCAGAAATCCAGTCTGCACTTTGCTTTTTGTTCAGCAGCGTTTAATTTGCATATTTGTGGTCAAAAACCATGCTGAAAAAGAAGCAGCATGTCAGTTGTTTTTGCCATTTCTGCAGCGTTTCCTTAACATTGGAGTCAATGAGAAATGGCAAAAAGCAACCAAAATCACAATTCCTGCGTTTTTCATGCTTTTTACCTGCTTTTCAACTGCGTTTTTGGCTCCAAAAACGCATGCTTTTCTGGCCAAAAATTAATGGGTTCTAATGTTCCTTTACACACACAATAACCGAAAATTTAAATGTTAAAAAATAATAAACTTTAGCTATTTTTCTGTTAAAATGTGCATAACCACTATTATTACATTAAAATTGATAATTTCCCATATAATTTTATTAAAAGTTAATTTTATACTTTTTTTCTCTTTTTTCATTCTTTTTGACTAATTCAACTTTATTTCTCAGTGTCTTGATCTCAAAAACGCATCTGCAGAAACGCAGGTGAAATCGCAGGTAAAAAGCGCTAAAAACGCACTAAAAACGCGGTAAAAACGCATGCGTTTTTAGCGCTAAAAAATTGTCAAAAGCCATTTGGTCAAAAACCAAGGGAAGGAAAACGTGCAGAATAAACTGCAGGTACACCGACGCAACGTGCGCACATAGCCTAAGACTGGGACAGGGACTTTAGGTTAAACGCACCACTCCAGCACTGAAAGAAAAAACATCCGCTGGAGTGGTGCCATAAGTACAGGGGGAGGAGGGAATGGGAAAGAAGGCAGAGGAGATGAATGGGGAGAAGAAGGCAAGCTGGAAAGGAAAGGAAATTTAGAAGGGGGTAGGAGTGGGGAAAGGAGAGGCACTTAAATGTTTGGTCATGCCAACAGGTTACAGGGCACCTGGACTTGGTGTGAACAGTCATTCTATGCTGACAGAGCCCCATTAATGGAAGCTGAGTTCCAATACCCCTCCACTGCACAGTATAAGGGGCTGTGGTATACTGGGTCCATACACTATATAGAAAAAGTCCAGCTCACCCAATGGAGATGGCTAAATGTTTGATCGGTGCACGGAAAAGAAAGCAGGATCCCTCTGCAGCAGGACGTAGTGTAGAAAATTATCCCGCATCCAGATCAGTAGATTGGTTAATGATGGAGAATTTTATGCTTTTATGAAGTTTGGAATAAAGGAAAATTGATTTTTAACCAATCTACTGATCTGGATGCTGGATAATTTTTTACACTGGGTCCATACACTGTATACCGTATTTTTCGGACTATAAGACGCACTTTTTTCCCTCCAAATGTTGGGGGAAAGTGGGGGGTGCATGTTATAGGCTGAAAGTAGGGCTGCGGGGAATGAGGGTCATCGGTGGCACGAGCAGACTGTAGCAGCGCATGCCGTGACCACGTGGGCCCGCTCATTACATATGCACTCCCATCCTCCCGCCCATCATCTCTCAGCGCTGAAGCCGCCGAACCGAACATCAACAGGTCGCCTCATCTCTAATGCTCACAAACTGGATATCAGTGACCTGTCCTAGAATAAAGGGTGCCTTAAACACTGCGACATTGCTAGTGATGTCGTGCGCGACAGCACCCGCCCACGTCGCTGTTTTGTCATGGGGGTGATCGCTGCCGTGGCGAACAATATCGCTACGGCAGCGTCACACGCACATACCTGCTTAGCGACGTCGCTGGAGACATCGAACAATCTCTCCTTTCAGGGGGCGGTTCGTTCGGCGTCACTAATCAGCCGCCCAAGAGCAGAGGAGGGGCGGAGATGAGCGGCCGGAACATGCAGCCCACCTCCTTCCTTCCTCATTGCCGGTGGACGCAGGTAAGGAGATGTTCGTCGCTCCTGCGGTATCACATATAGCGATGTGTGATGCCGCAGGAACGACGAACAACCAGCGGCATGCACCACCAACGATATTATGAAAAAAAGCGCCGTGTCAACGATTTTTGACGTTTTTGCGATCGTCGATCCTTTTAATCACACACAACGATGTCGCTAACGGCGCCGGATGTGTGTCACGAACATCGTAGCCCCGACGATATATAGTTAGTGATATCGTTGTGTGTAAAGTACCCTTAAGTCATCGGCATCTAAGTAGTCATGCAATGGTGTGCAGATGTTGCACGCATTGTTATTTTTGACCACGTTTCAGAAGATTTCCAAAAGGTTATAATAATGTTCAAAAAAGCAACAAGTTGTATTAAAAATGCATAGAATAGTCCAGCTTACAGCTCACAAATGAGAAAACTAAAAATCTAGAACCAATTTGACACAATGAATGGAAACATGGTGACACTCCAATGTACAGAGAAGAAAAATCAATGACTTGTGACTTGTGTACTGTATGAGACTATTGACACAGGTTAGTTGTGTGCCCTGACCTTATCCGGTGGCTTGTTCTGATCACGTATTGTGATTGTGCCACTTTGGATGGATTTACTGATCAGGAACATGGAGGGACACTGGATTATACAATACGACCATCAGTTCTGCATTATTTGTTTCCTAATTCCACATTTTACAATGGAACACAGTTTATACAATTCCACCAATTATGATGATGGAAAGAATGATATATGTAAGTCCACTGGGGTGCTACACTAACATGAGAATGAGGGTCCCGTGTAGTGGCACACCACGAAGGCCGGCACACCAAGCGAGTGCTCTGTGGCCTATGAGTTGGGGCCACAGTGCCTAACAGCTCTTCCCCCTTCCTGGCATCTGTCCAGTTTTCATGAGATTTGCCTCATATGGACTAACTACAGCGGGCACACAGGAGCAGCTCCAGACAGCCACAATACAGACTACAGCGGGCACACAGGAGCAGCTCCAGACATCCACAATATAGACTACAGCGGGCACACAGGACCAGCTCCAGACATCCACAATACAGACTACAGCGGGCACACAGGACCAGCTCCAGACATCCACAATACAGACTACAGCGGGCACACAGGAGCAGCTCCAGACATCCACAATACAGACTACAGCGGGCACACAGGAGCAGCTCCACACATCCACAATACAGACTACAGCGGGCACACAGGAGCAGCTCCAGACATCCACAATATAGACTACAGCGGGCACACAGGACCAGCTCCAGACATCCACAATACAGACTACAGCGGGCACACAGGACCAGCTCCAGACATCCACAATACAGACTACAGCGGGCACACAGGAGCAGCTCCAGACATCCACAATATAGACTACAGCGGGCACACAGGACCAGCTCCAGACATCCACAATACAGACTACAGCGGGCACACAGGAGCAGCTCCAGACATCCACAATACAGACTACAGCGGGCACACAGGACCAGCTCCACACATCCACAATACAGACTACAGCGGGCACACAGGAGCAGCTCCAGACATCCACAATACAGACTACAGCGGGCACACAGGAGCAGCTCCACACATCTACAATACAGACTACAGCGGGCACACAGGACCAGCTCCAGACATCCACAATACAGACTACAGCGGGCACACAGGACCAGCTCCAGACATCCACAATACAGACTACAGCGGGCACACAGAACCAGCTCCAGACATCCACAATACAGACTACAGCGGGCACACAGGACCAGCTCCAGACATCTACAATACAGACTACAGCGGGCACACAGGAGCAGCTCCGGACATCCACAATATAGACTACAGCGGGCACACAGGACCAGCTCCAGACATCCACAATACAGACTACAGCGGGCACACAGGAGCAGCTCCAGACATCCACAATACAGACTACAGCGGGCACACAGGACCAGCTCCACACATCCACAATACAGACTACAGCGGGCACACAGGACCAGCTCCAGACATCTACAATACAGACTACAGCGGGCACACAGGAGCAGCTCCGGACATCCACAATACAGACTACAGCGGGCACACAGGAGCAGCTCCAGACATCCACAATACACACTACAGCGGGCACACAGGACCAGCTCCACACATCCACAATACAGACTACAGCGGGCACACAGGACCAGCTCCAGACATCTACAATACAGACTACAGCGGGCACACAGGAGCAGCTCCAGACATCCACAATACAGACTACAGCGGGCACACAGGACCAGCTCCAGACATCCACAATACAGACTACAGCGGGCACACAGGAGCAGCTCCGGACATCCACAATATAGACTACAGCGGGCACACAGGACCAGCTCCAGACATCCACAATATAGACTACAGCGGGCACACAGAACCAGCTCCAGACATCTACAATACAGACTACAGCGGGCACACAGGAGCAGCTCCAGACATCCACAATACAGACTACAGCGGGCACACAGGACCAGCTCCAGACATCCACAATACAGACTACAGCGGGCACACAGGAGCAGCTCCAGACATCCACAATATAGACTACAGCGGGCACACAGGACCAGCTCCAGACATCCACAATATAGACTACAGCGGGCACACAGAACCAGCTCCAGACATCCACAATACAGACTACAGCGGGCACACAGGACCAGCTCCAGACATCCACAATACAGACTACAGCGGGCACACAGGAGCAGCTCCAGACATCCACAATACAGACTACAGCGGGCACACAGGACCAGCTCCAGACATCTACAATACAGACTACAGCGGGCACACAGGAGCAGCTCCAGACATCCACAATACAGACTACAGCGGGCACACAGGACCAGCTCCAGACAGCCATAATACAGACTACAGCGGGCACACAGGAGCAGCTCCAGACATCCACAATATAGACTACAGCGGGCACACAGGACCAGCTCCAGACATCCACAATATAGACTACAGCGGGCACACAGAACCAGCTCCAGACATCCACAATACAGACTACAGCGGGCACACAGGAGCAGCTCCAGACATCCACAATACAGACTACAGCGGGCACACAGGACCAGCTCCAGACATCCACAATACAGACTACAGCGGGCACACAGGACCAGCTCCAGACATCCACAATACAGACTACAGCGGGCACACAGGACCAGCTCCAGACATCCACAATACAGACTACAGCGGGCACACAGGACCAGCTCCAGACATCCACAATACAGACTACAGCGGGCACACAGGAGCAGCTCCAGACATCCACAATACACACTACAGCGGGCACACAGGACCAGCTCCAGACATCCACAATACAGACTACAGCGGGCACACAGGACCAGCTCCGGACATCCACAATACAGACTACAGCGGGCACACAGGACCAGCTCCAGACATCCACAATACAGACTACAGCGGGCACACAGGACCAGCTCCAGACATCCACAATACAGACTACAGCGGGCACACAGGACCAGCTCCAGACATCCACAATACAGACTACAGCGGGCACACAGGACCAGCTCCACACATCCACAATACAGAATACAGCAGGCACACAGGACCAGCTCCGGACAGCCACAATACAGACTACAGCGGGCACACAGGACCAGCTCCGGACAGCCACAATACACACTACAGCGGGCACACAGGACCAGCTCCAGACATCCACAATACACACTACAGCGGGCACACAGGAGCAGCTCCAGACATCCACAATACAGACTACAGCAGGCACACAGGACCAGCTCCGGACAGCCACAATACACACTACAGCGGGCACACAGGACCAGCTCCGGACAGCCACAATACACACTACAGCGGGCACACAGGACCAGCTCCGGACATCTACAATACAGACTACAGCGGGCACACAGGACCAGCTCCAGACATCCACAATACACACTACAGCGGGCACACAGGAGCAGCTCCGGACATCCACAATACACACTACAGCGGGCACACAGGACCAGCTCCAGACATCCACAATACAGACTACAGCGGGCACACAGGACCAGCTCCGGACATCCACAATACACACTACAGCGGGCACACAGGACCAGCTCCAGACATCCACAATACAGACTACAGCAGGCACACAGGACCAGCTCCGGACAGCCACAATACAGACTACAGCAGGCACACAGGAGCAGCTGCAGACAGCCACAACAGACTACAGCGGGCACACAGGACCAGCTCCAGACATCCACAATACAGACTACAGCAGGCACACAGGAGCAGCTCCAGACATCCACAATACAGACTACAGCGGGCACACAGGACCAGCTCCGGACATCCACAATACACACTACAGCGGGCACACAGGACCAGCTCCAGACATCCACAATACAGACTACAGCAGGCACACAGGACCAGCTCCGGACAGCCACAATACAGACTACAGCAGGCACACAGGACCAGCTCCAGACATCCACAATACAGACTACAGCGGGCACACAGGACCAGCTCCGGACATCCACAATACACACTACAGCGGGCACACAGGACCAGCTCCAGACATCCACAATACAGACTACAGCAGGCACACAGGAGCAGCTGCAGACAGCCACAACAGACTACAGCGGGCACACAGGACCAGCTCCAGACATCCACAATACAGACTACAGCAGGCACACAGGACCAGCTCCAGACATCCACAATACACACTACAGCGGGCACACAGGAGCAGCTCCGGACATCCACAATACAGACTACAGCGGGCACACAGGAGCAGCTCCAGACATCCACAATACACACTACAGCGGGCACACAGGAGCAGCTCCGGACATCCACAATACAGACTACAGCGGGCACACAGGACCAGCTCCAGACATCCACAATACAGACTACAGCAGGCACACAGGAGCAGCTCCAGACATCCACAATACACACTACAGCGGGCACACAGGACCAGCTCCAGACATCCACAATACAGACTACAGCGGGCACACAGGACCAGCTCCAGACATCCACAATACAGACTACAGCAGGCACACAGGACCAGCTCCAGACATCCACAATATAGACTACAGCGGGCACACAGGACCAGCTCCAGACATCCACAATACACACTACAGCGGGCACACAGGACCAGCTCCAGACATCCACAATACAGACTACAGCAGGCACACAGGACCAGCTCCAGACATCCACAATACAGACTACAGCGGGCACACAGGACCAGCTCCAGACATCCACAATACAGACTACAGCGGGCACACAGGAGCAGCTCCAGACATCCACAATACAGACTACAGCAGGCACACAGGACCAGCTCCGGACATCCACAATACACACTACAGCGGGCACACAGGAGCAGCTCCAGACATCCACAATATGGACGGCTGAAGATAACCGCTGTCCTGATGTGGAGAATCTCAGCCCGCGGAGACGCAGATCGGTCTGAAACATGACAGCAACAGCCTGAGACTTGATAAGAACATTAAAATAAAAAAATAAAAAACTTTTCAGTAAGTGCAGACACTTGTGGGGGCCAAGAGGCATCACAGGGGGTGGGCAGGGGCGGTGCAGGACCACTCGATCTGCTCAACCCTTTATAATTTGTATTTACTTCAAACTAGAAAATCCCTTTAAATTCCCTTGTGACTCACAGCCAGGCACCAGAAAGCACGGCTCCTCGCGTGTATAATGTGTATGAGCTCATGCCTGCCCATGCACCGGAGACAGCGGGCAACCGGCCATGTTATCACCGGAGAGGCTGAGCCCCGACCTCCGGGCACCGAGGATCAGAGGACACGTCCTGCAGATACACAGCTCCGCTATATTCCGCCCATAGTAACCCCCGCACACAGCATTACCTCCGCTCCGGCCGCTGCTCCGCCGCTTATGTGTACGCATACGCACAGCCGTTAGCTGTGTCTCTGTGGTGACAGGCTCCGCCCCCTGCGCTCAGCTGAGTCCTGGGTGAAAGGAGCGTTCTAGCGCCCCTAGTGGAGAGGAGGAGCTCGCTCATGTGCTGCCCGAGCTCGGCTCCTATCGGCTCTGCTGGGCATTGTGGTCTTTCTGCTGATCTACATCACTGCCGCATAGATAACAGCCATCACTGTACTGTATATAAATAAATATATATATATATGTATATATATATATATATATATATATATATATATTTACAGTACAGACCAAAAGTTTGGACACACCTCATCTCTAGAACAACTGTTAAGAGGAGACTTTGTGCAGCAGGCCTTCATGGTAAAATAGCTGCTAGGAAACCACTGCTAAGGACAGGCAACAAGCAGAAGAGACTTGTTTGGGATAAAGAACACAAGGTATGGACATTAGACCAGTGGAAATCTGTGCTTTGGTCTGATGAGTCCAAATTTGAGATCTTTGGATCCAACCACCGTGTCTTTGTAGAAAAGGTGAACGGATGGACTCTACATGGCTGGTTCCCACCGTGAAGCATGGAGGAGGAGGTGTGATGGTGTGGGGCTGCTTTGCTGGTGACACTGTTGGGGATTTATTAAAAATTGAAGGCATACAGAACCAGCATGGCTACCACAGCATCTTGCTGCGGCATGCTATTCCATCCGGTTTGCGTTTAGTTGGATCATAATTTATTTTTCAACAGGACAATGACCCCAAACACACCTCCAGGCTGTGTAAGGGCTATTTGACTAAGAAGGAGAGTGATGGGGTGCTACACCAGATGACCTGGCCTCCACAGTCACCAGACCTGAACCCAATCGAGATGGTTTGGGGTGAGCTGGACTGCAGAGTGAAGGCAAAAGGGCCAACAAGTGCTAAGCATTTCTGGGAACTCCTTCAAGACTGTTGGAAAACCATTTCCGGTGACTACCTCTTGAAGCTCATCAAGAGAATGCCAAGAGTGTGCAAAGTAGTAATCAAAGCAAAAGGTGGCTACTTTTAAGAACCTAGAATATAAGACATATTTTCAGTTGTTTCACATTTTTAAGTATTTCATTCCACATGTTTTAATTCATAGTTTTGATGCCTTCAATGTGAATCTACATTTTTTTAGTCATGAAAATAAAGAAAACTGTTTGAATGAGGAGGTGTGTCCAAATTTTTGGTCTGTACTGTATATATGCTGCCCCCGTGGGAGCAGCCAAGCTGCTCGGATCTGGGTTCATTGTGGCTCTAGGGTCTCTGGACCCGGAGTCGTGCGGCAACTCAAATGAAGGGGGGTATTTACAGGGGAGTTAATGTACAGTTCGTGACGCCACCCGTGGTGTACGGTAATTTGGGAGTACCGCTGCTGCCGTTGGGAATACCCAGGGTGAGGAAGTGGGGCAGCAAAGTGTCGTAGCCCTCCACGAGTAGGGGGAATGCCCCAGGACTCGGTGTGGGATGCCGTGGGGTGCAGGGGTCACTCTCATACTCAGTTCATAAGCAGATGCTGATAACCGGGTAAACCAATTCTCGGGATGCCGCTGCCGCTGAGGGGAGCTCGTCCAGGTCCCGTCCCTTATGGTGTTGCCTGGTGATCCGTGACCTGCCCCCTGGCACTAAGTTTAACTTCAACGTGGTGGCCCAGTAGTGTGGAACTTTCTGGTCCCCGCTCCCCACTATAGCTAAGTATGGGAGACTGCTCTCAGGCTCACGCTTGGGATTTTCTGGACCGTTTTGGATTGTAAAGTCCTATCCCCCTCGTTGCGCTAATGCCCCGATTCTGTTGGGAACAGGTCATAAAGGCTCCGTTCTCCTCAGGTGAATTGTCGGGGTGCCTGAAGCTACTCCCCGACCTAGGGTCCGTGTACCCCGTCGTGCCTTCGGTCCCGGACCGGTGATAGTGCTTGGCTGCCGGCTGTCCTCCTCAACAGGTCCAGGCATCTTGCCACAATCAAAAAAAACAGAAAGACCTTCATATTGAATAATTATTGCACCTCTATCTAATTAAATACACTGAGAACATTTTTCATTTCATGATAAGGTGCAAATTTATTTATGAATATACAGAATTTATTAAAGGGATATCATCCGAAAGAGCACAGAGTACAAAGTAGTGTTTGTAAAATCACATTAAAAACAGGGGGGTGCATCTGAGGGGTCCAACCCAGAAAACATGATCATATAGGAAGTAATTCATGAGATGCATTGAGATCAAAACAATGAAACAAACAGCCAGGTTATCCAAAATACAAAAGGTCCCACACCATGCCATATGTATTCATAAGTCACATGACTATTGAGTGTTTTACAAGTTGCCCAACCATTCATATTACAGCACAATTTAGCCTGATATGTACGGCAACCAAACAGTTGTTCATGTGTGAAAAACAACAAAGTACACAGGAAAACTGTTGAATCCTGATCATATGCCATATGAAGCAATTGTCAGCATAATGCAACACTTGGCACGATATGTACAGTAATAAGACCCTCTTAAATAGATGTAAGTGCCAGGAGTACCAGATTAAGGTTAGTAATACCATGCTGACAGGGAGGATTCCATAAGTAAGCATATGCATAAAGGGTGGTAACACCAGGAATCATGAGTGGGAGCCCTGAGCTGTATTGCTGGATATAGTAACCTACCACAGAGTCCGGAGAGACCCTCCACATGCACATCCACCTGCACCTCGACGCGTTTCGCTGCCGCTTCGTCGGGAGGACCTCAGGAAGAGTTCAGAAATCAATATTTTGTGGATAACCATGATTTTTAATCGCAGCTTTCATGCGTCTTGGCATGCTTTCCACCAGTCACACTGCTTTTGGGTAACCTTATGCCACTCCTGGCGCAAATATTTAAGCAGATCTTCTTTGTTTGATGGCTTGTGACTATCCATCTTCCTCTTGATAACATTCCAGAGGTTTTCAATGGAATTCAGGTCTGGAGATTGGGCTGGCCATGACAGGGTTTTTATGTGGTGGTCCGTCATCCACACATTGATTGACCTAGCTGTGTGGCATGGCGCATTGTCCTGCTGGAAAAAAACAGTCCTCAGAGTTGGGGAACATTGCCTGAGCAGAAGGAAGCAACTGTTTTTCCAGGATAATCTTGTATGCGGCTTGATTCATATGTCCTTCGCAAAGTTTAATCTGACTAGATGTGTCCAGCCTTGCTCAATTCATTTTTATTGTGTTCATCCATCACCAATTTCTCAATAACTCTCTTAACCTGCTAGCCCTCATTGAAACCAGGATTCAGGATTCTGATACTACTTACCCTGCTGCCATTTCTCACGGTGGTTTATACTTTTGCCATTCACCAAGACCTGAAAACAGACATGGTGGTGGAATCGGTTTACTCCTGTCCCCACAATGTACTTTCCAGATCATCCCCCAGCTTCATCACTCTCATTCCCATCCTTTGAGGTCCACACCATCAGGCTCTTCCATCCCTTCTCCTTCAGAGTGGCGGTCATATACCGTCCCCCAGGCTCACCCACCTAGTTCCTTGACCATTTTTCAGCCTGGCTGCCGCACTTCATGTCCTCAGAATTACCAACCCTCTTCCTAGGGGACTTTAACATACCCATGAACAGCCCCTCCTCCCCATCTGCATCCCAGCTTCTATCTCTCACCACCTCCCTTGGCCTCTCACAGCTCTCATCCTCTGAGACACATGAAGATGGTAACACCCTTGACCTGGTCTTTATCCGCCTCTGCTCAATCTCTCACTTTGCCAACTCACCTCTTCCCCTCTCTGACCACAACATCCTCTCCTTCAAGCTCACAAACCCTCGTCCACCTCAGCACACTACCACCTATCACACATTCAGAAACCTACAGGCCATTCACTCTCAGTCCCTTACAGATTCTTTACACTCATCACTGTCCCCTATTTCCTCACTTTGCTGTCCTGATCTGGCTGTAAAGCACTAGAATGACACACTCAGAAGTACCCTAGACCAAGTAGCACCCCTCACCCTCAGAACCTCCAAACACAGAGTAAAAACAGCCTTGGCTCACATCACAAACTCGATTTCTCCAGCGATGCTCTAGGAGTGCCGAACGCCTATGGAGGAAAACCCGCACACCAAAAAACTTCATCCACTACAAGTTCATCTTAAGGACCTACAACTCTTCCCTTCATCTCACCAAACAGACCTACTTCACCACCCTTATTTCCTCACTATCCAACAATCCAAAAAAACTCTTTGACACCTTTCACTCCCTCCTCAGTCCCAAAGTACAGACCCCCATCACAGACCTTCATGCTGATGACCTGGCCTCGTATTTCACAGAGAAAATAGATAACATCCGCCGAGAGATCAGCTCCCTGCCACCAAGCATTGTGAATCCCAACTCTCCCCATATCCCATACAGCTCACTTTCCAGATTTGACCCAGTCACAGAGGAGGAAGTCTCCAGGCTCCTATCCTCTTCTCATCCTACCACTTGCCCTACTGATCCCTTCCCCTCACCTCTACTCCAGTCCCTCTCTCCGGTTGTAACCACTCACCTAACTAAAATCTTCAATCTCTCTCTCTGTTCTTGTATCTTCCCCTCCTCCCTCAAACACTCTATCATTACTCCATTATTAAAAAAAACCTTCGCTCGATCCGTCCTGCACAAGCAACTACAGACCAGTCTCCAATCTCCCCTTCATCTCCAAACTCTTGGAGCGCCTGGCCTACTCTCGCCTCACCTACTACCTTTCCACTCACTCTCTTCTAGATCCTTTACAGTCTGGCTTCCGCCCTTTACACTCAACAGAAACTGCCCTTGTCAAAGTGACCAATGACCTGTTGATAGCAAAATGTAATGGTGACCACTCTCTGCTTATCCTTCTTGACCTCTCTGCTGCCTTCGACACTGTTGACCACCATCTCCTTCTCTCTATGCTCCATTCTATCGGCCTACAGGACACTGTGCTCTCCTGGTTCTCTTCCTATCTTTCTGGCCGTTCATTTAGTGTATCATTTGCTGGCTCCACATCTTGTCCTCTTCCTCTCACTGTTGGGGTCCCTCAAGATTCAGTCCTTGGCCCTCTTCTTTTCTCGCTCTACACTGCCCCAATTGTAATGACCATCAGCAGATTTGGCTTTCAGTACCATCTTTATGCTGATGACACACAGCTATACACCTCATCCCCTGAGCTCACCCTGTACTACTGTAGTAGTAGTAGTACTGTACTGTACTGTACTGTACTACAGAACACAAGTGACTGCCTGACTGCAGTTTGCAACACCATGTCTGCTCTCTATCTGAAACTTAACCTTTCCAAAACTGAACTTCTGCTTTTCCCTCCATCTCCCAACCTTCCTAAACTTGACCTCTCCCTCTCTGTGTGTGGTACAACGATAAGTCCTAGGCAGAAAGCCCGCAGCCTGGGGGTTATACTTGACACTGATCTCTCCTTCACCTCCCACATACAACCTCTTGCCCGCTCCTGACACTTGCACCTCAAGAACATCTCTAGAATCCGCCTCTTTCTCACAATGGAAACGACAAAAACCCTCACCGTGGCCCTGATCCACTCTTGCCTTGACTACTTTAACTCTCTATTAATTGGCCTCCCCCTAACTAGACTCTCTCCTCTACAGTCCATCCTTAATGCAGCAGCCAGGGTCACTAGTGATGAGCGAGTACTAAAAAGCTCGGGTGCTCGAAGCTCGGGCCGAGCCTCCCAAGATACTCGTGTACTCGGCCCGAGCAACGAGCCCAATGTTATCCTATGGGAGACCCGAGTATTTTTGTGAAATGACCTCCCGGCAGCATGGAGAAACCCTAAAAATGGCACAAAAGTCTCAGAAGAGTGCTCAAATGACATGGCAACAGCATGGGGAAGACCCCTTGAAGCATTTATCACTCAAAAGTCACAGCTGTGAACAATTTTGTCCGCGTTTTACGCCATTTTTACGGACTCACCAGAAAACCTTCCAAAATGACCCCAAAATGATTTTTCATGGCAGAAATGTTAAGGGCACATACCCAATAGTGAGATAGAGCTGGTGTATGTTACTTTTTGAGATTAATACATGAAAGATTTTACGTGAAAACATTGTGTGGCACTCCGATGTCCCTGAGAAGAGACGTACATGAAGGCCTCTTGAGTCTAATGTGCCCATTTTGAGGAAGTGAGTCTTTGTAGTATTTTCCTTTGCCAGGGCAGTCCAAAATTGTGAGGTTCACCAATGTCCCTGGATAGAGACGTGCATGATGGCCTGTAAACCTGAAGTGCCCATTGTAAGGAAGTGGGTCTATTTTAGTATAGCCCTTTGCCAGGGCAGCCAAAAATTGGGAGGCTCCACATTGTCCCTGGATAGAGACGTGCATGATGGCCTGTAAACCTGAAGTGCCCATTGTAAGGAAGTGGGTCTATTTCAGTATAGCCCTTTGCCAGGGCAGCCAAAAATTGGGAGGCTCCACATTGTCCCTGGATAGAGACGTGCATGATGGCCTGTAAACCTGAAGTGCCCATTGTAAGGAAGTGGGTCTATTTTAGTATAGCCCTTTGCCAGGGCAGCCAAAAATTGGGAGGCTCCACATTGTCCCTGGATAGAGACGTGCATGATGGCCTGTAAACCTGAAGTGCCCATTGTAAGGAAGTGGGTCTATTTCAGTATAGCCCTTTGCCAGGGCAGCCAAAAATTGGGAGGCTCCACATTGTCCCTGGATAGAGACGTGCATGATGGCCTGTAAACCTGAAGTGCCCATTGTAAGGAAGTGGGTCTATTTTAGTATAGCCCTTTGCCAGGGCAGCCAAAAATTGGGAGGCTCCACATTGTCCCTGGATAGAGACGTGCATGATGGCCTGTAAACCTGAAGTGCCCATTGTAAGGAAGTGGGTCTATTTCAGTATAGCCCTTTGCCAGGGCAGCCAAAAATTGGGAGGCTCCACATTGTCCCTGGATAGAGACGTGCATGATGGCCTGTAAACCTGAAGTGCCCATTGTAAGGAAGTGGGTCTATTTCAGTATAGCCCTTTGCCAGGGCAGCCAAAAATTGGGAGGCTCCACATTGTCCCTGGATAGAGACGTGCATGATGGCCTGTAAACCTGAAGTGCCCATTGTAAGGAAGTGGGTCTATTTTAGTATAGCCCTTTGCCAGGGCAGCCAAAAATTGGGAGGCTCCACATTGTCCCTGGATAGAGACGTGCATGATGGCCTGTAAACCTGAAGTGCCCATTGTAAGGAAGTGGGTCTATTTCAGTATAGCCCTTTGCCAGGGCAGCCAAAAATTGGGAGGCTCCACATTGTCCCTGGATAGAGACGTGCATGATGGCCTGTAAACCTGAAGTGCCCATTGTAAGGAAGTGGGTCTATTTCAGTATAGCCCTTTGCCAGGGCAGCCAAAAATTGGGAGGCTCCACATTGTCCCTGGATAGAGACGTGCATGATGGCCTGTAAACCTGAAGTGCCCATTGTAAGGAAGTGGGTCTATTTTAGTATAGCCCTTTGCCAGGGCAGCCAAAAATTGGGAGGCTCCACATTGTCCCTGGATAGAGACGTGCATGATGGCCTGTAAACCTGAAGTGCCCATTGTAAGGAAGTGGGTCTATTTCAGTATAGCCCTTTGCCAGGGCAGCCAAAAATTGGGAGGCTCCACATTGTCCCTGGATAGAGACGTGCATGATGGCCTGTAAACCTGAAGTGCCCATTGTAAGGAAGTGGGTCTATTTCAGTATAGCCCTTTGCCAGGGCAGCCAAAAATTGGGAGGCTCCACATTGTCCCTGGATAGAGACGTGCATGATGGCCTGTAAACCTGAAGTGCCCATTGTAAGGAAGTGGGTCTATTTCAGTATAGCCCTTTGCCAGGGCAGCCAAAAATTGGGAGGCTCCACATTGTCCCTGGATAGAGACGTGCATGATGGCCTGTAAACCTGAAGTGCCCATTGTAAGGAAGTGGGTCTATTTTAGTATAGCCCTTTGCCAGGGCAGCCAAAAATTGGGAGGCTCCACATTGTCCCTGGATAGAGACGTGCATGATGGCCTGTAAACCTGAAGTGCCCATTGTAAGGAAGTGGGTCTATTTCAGTATAGCCCTTTGCCAGGGCAGCCAAAAATTGGGAGGCTCCACATTGTCCCTGGGTAGAGACGTGCATGATGGCCTCAAAACATTAAGTGTCCATTTTAAGGAAGTGGGTGTATTTCAGTATAGCCCTTAGGCAGGGCAGCCAAAAATTGGGAGGCTCCACATTGTCCCTGGGTAGAGACGTGCATGAGGGCCTCAAAACATTAAGTGTCCATTTTAAGGAAGTGGGTCTATTTCAGTATAGCCCTTAGGCAGGGCAGCCAAAAATTGGGAGGCTCCACATTGTCCCTGGGTAGAGACGTGCATGAGGGCCTCAAAACATTAAGTGTCCATTTTAAGGAAGTGGGTGTATTTCAGTATAGCCCTTAGGCAGGGCAGCCAAAAATTGGGAGGCTCCACGTTGTCCCTGGGTAGAGACGTGCATGAGGGCCTCAAAACATTGTTCCCATTGCAAAGGAGCGGGTCTCCTGTCGTTGTAATGTCCATTCTGCAAAGAATGGGCGAAAAAATTTACCACTGGGGGTATACCTGAAACAAAGACCTAACTATTGTAACGGTCATCATGATGGCGCATGAGGAGAAGGAGGAGCAGTCCAGCGATTATCCAAAGTCGAGAAGTGTACCCATGGGTGAGTGGAGGTACATGGCAAACTTTAAATTCCGCTCTCATTTGCTGGTGGTGTGGTGAAGTCTGGCCCAATCCAACCCTTGTTCATCTTTATCAGAGTCAGCCTGTCAGCATTTTCAGTTGACAGGCGGGTGCGTTTATCTGTAATGATTCCAACTGCGGCACTAAAAACACGCTCTGACAAAACGCTAGCAGCAGGGCAGGCCAGGACTTCCAAGGCGTAGAGAGCCAATTCATGCCACGTGTCCAGCTTGGATACCCAATAATTGTAAGGCACAGAGGAATGTCGGAGTACAGTTGTTCGATCTGCAAGGTACTCCTTCAGCATCTGGGCAAACTTAGGATTTCTTGTGGCACTACCCCGCACCTCAGGGGCTGTGGTACGTGAGGGGCTGAGAAAACTGTCCCACATCTTAAAGACTGTTCCCCTACCTCTGGCGGATTGGACTTGTGCCTCTCTCGGCTGTACGCCTCGGTTGTCCACTGATTCCTGACCTATGCCGCTAGCGTTTTGTGAGGGGAATGCTTTGCCTACTTCCGTGAGTATGGCCTTCCGAAACTGCTGCATTTTGGTTGACCTCTCCTCCACGGGAATAAGAGACAAAAAGTTCTCCTTGTAGCGTGGGTCTAACAGTGTTACCAACCAGTAATGATTGTCGGCCAAGATGTTCTTAACGCGAGGGTCACGAGACAGGCAGCTTACCATAAAGTCAGCCATGTGCGCCAGACTCTTAACAGCCAGGACTTCAGTAGCCTGACCAACAAGATGACTGAACATGCTGTCCTCCTCCTCCTCCTCCTCCTCCTCCTCCTCCTCATCTACCCTGTCCTCTGGCCAGCCACGCTGAATCGAGGATATGACTGGTGTGCATGTCATATCCTCAATTTGGCCGGAGAGTTGCTCCATGTCTTCATCCTCCTCCTCGTCATAGTCCTCCACTGCACGTTGTGATGAGACGAGGCTGGGCTGTGTGTTATCACCCACACCCACTACTGTTTCTTGCTGCAACTCATCGCGCTCCGCCTGCAATGCATCATGTTTGTTTTTCAGCAGGGACCGTTTTAGAAGGCAGAGTAGCGGTATGGTGACGCTAATAATGGCGTCATCACCACTCACCATCTTGGTGGAGTCCTCAAAGTTTTGGAGGATGGTACATAGGTCTGACATCCATCTCCACTCCTCAGGTGTTATGTGTGGAGTTTGACCCATTTCCCGACGGCTTAGGTGATGCAGGTACTCAACAACTGCCCTCTTCTGCTCACATATCCTGACCAACATGTGCAGAGTTGAATTCCAACGCGTGGGGACATCACACACCAGTCTGTGAGCCGGAAGATGCAAACGGCGCTGAAAGCCGGCAAGGCCGGCTGAAGCAGTAGGTGACTTTCGAAAATGTGCAGACAGGCGGCGAACTTTTACCAGCAGATCAGACAGCTCTGGGTATGACTTTATAAACCGCTGAACCACGAGGTTGAGCACATGGGCCACGCATGGAACATGTGTCAGCTGGCCTCGCCTCAAAGCCGCCACCAGGTTCCGGCCATTGTCACAAACGACCTTTCCTGGCTTTAGGTTCAGAGGTGTGAGCCAGTGATCTGCCTGCTGTTTCAGAGCTGTCCACAGCTCTTCTGCATTGTGGGGTTTGTCACCTATGCAGATTAGCTTCAGCACAGCCTGTTGCCGCTTCGCCGAGGCAGTGCTGCAGTGCTTCCAGCTTGTGACTGGTGTGGAGGGCACAGTGGATGAGGATGCGCAGGAGGAGGAGGAGGCTGAAGAGCATGACATTCCGGAGCTGTAGAGTGTGGGTGAAACACTGACTGAGGTAGGGCCTGCAAACCTTGGTGTGGGAAGGACGTGTTCCGTCCCTCGCTCAGACTGGGTCCCAGCTTCCACAATATTAACCCAGTGTGCCGTCAACGAGATGTAGCGGCCTTGCCCACAAGCACTTGTCCACGTGTCTGTGGTTAGGTGGACCTTGGGTGAAACAGCGTTGTTCAGGGCACGTGTGATGTTTTGTGACACGTGGTTATGCAACGCGGGGACGGCACACCGGGAGAAATAGTGGCGGCTGGGGACCGAGTAACGTGGGACAGCTGCCGCCATCAGGTCACGGAATGCTTCTGTCTCCACCAGCCTAAAAGGCAACATTTCCAGCGCAAGCAGTCGCGAAATGTTAGCATTTAGAACTGTGGCATGTGGGGTGTTGGCAGTGTATTTGCGCCTGCGTTCAAAGGTTTGCTGAATGGATAACTGAACGCTGCGCTGGGACAAGGACGTGCTTGATGATGGTGTTCTTTCTGCGTAGGCAACTGCAGGTGCAGGAGTGGAGGAGGCTTGTTCGCAGGCAGCATGGACAGAGGATTGGCTCGCATGCACAACCAGCGAAGACGTAGCAGTGACATCAGCAAGCACTGCTCCTCGACTCTGTTGTACTTCCCACAAAGTCGGGTGCTTGGCTGACATGTGCCTGATCATGCTGGTGGTGGTCAGGCTGCTAGTTTTGGTACCCCTGCTGATGCTGGCACGGCAGGTGTTGCAAATGGCCTTTTTTGAATCATCTGGATCCAACTTAAAAAACTGCCAGACTCGTGAAGACCTAACATTTGTACAGGCACCTTGTGTCGTCGTGTTGTTCCGGGGAACGGTTGCCTGACTTCTGCCTGGGGCCACCACCCTGCTTCTTACTGCCTGTTGTGATGCTACGCCTCCCTCCCCCTGTGCACTGCTGTCCTCGCTCTGCATATCCTCCTGCCAGGTTGGGTCAGTTACTGGATCATCCACCACGTCGTCTTCCTCTTCCGCACCCTGCTCCTCCTCCTGACTTGCTGACAATTGTGTCTCATCATCGTCCACCACTTGTTGAGACACGTTGCCAACTTCGTGAGAACGTGGCTGCTCAAATATTTGGCCATCTGTACAGACGATCTCCTCATGACCCACTTCAATATGAGCTGGCGAGAGGCCAGAATGTGTGAATGGAAACGTGAACAGCTCTTCCGAGTGTCCAAGTGTGGGATCATTAATGTCCGAGGAGGACGTGTACTCAGCCTGGTGGTAGGAAGGAGGATCAGGTTCAGAAATGTGCGGTGCAGTATCACGGCTACTGACACTTGACCGTGTGGAAGACAGAGTGTTTGTGGTGGTGCCAATCTGACTGGAAGCATTATCCGCTATCCAACTAACAACCTGTTGACACTGGTCTTGGTTCAAGAGCGGTGTACTGCTGCGGTCCCCAAGAATTTGGGACAGGACGTGCGAGCGACTAGATGTGGCCCTTTGTTGTGGCGAAATTAGAGCTTGCCCACGACCTCGGCCTCTGCCTGCACCACCATCACGTCCACTTCCTTGTTCCTTGCCAATGCCCTTGCGCATTTTGCAATGCTGTGCACTGCTGACGTGTATATTCACTACTTGTGCGTTATATCAAAGTTTCTGGAAATTGCACACAAGTGCACCTGTACGCTGCCACCGACAGGCACACACGTGCGGTTTTTAAATGCAAGCACGGACGCACTAAGAACCTAACACAGGTTTTAGGAGCAAAAATTAAGAACTCTGACACTATCAGCCACTGCTGACTGACGTGTATTATACACTACACTTGTGCGTTATATAATAGTTTGGTAAAAACGCACACCAGTGCACCTGTACGCTGCCACCAACAGGCACACACGTGCGGTTTTAAAAACCAAGCACGGACGCAATAATAACCTAACACAGGTTTTAGGAGCAAAAATTAAGAACTCTGACACTATCAGCCACTGCTGACTGACGTGTATTATACACTACACTTGTGCGTTATATAATAGTTTGGTAAAAACGCACACCAGTGCACCTGTACGCTGCCACCAACAGGCACACACGTGCGGTTTTAAAAACCAAGCACGGACGCAATAATAACCTAACACAGGTTTTAGGAGCAAAAATTAAGAACTCTGACACTATCAGCCACTGCTGACTGACGTGTATTATACACTACACTTGTGCGTTATATAATAGTTTGGTAAAAACGCACACCAGTGCACCTGTACGCTGCCACCAACAGGCACACACGTGCGGTTTTAAAAACCAAGCACGGACGCAATAATAACCTAACACAGGTTTTAGGAGCAAAAATTAAGAACTCTGACACTATCAGCCACTGCTGACTGACGTGTATTATACACTACACTTGTGCGTTATATAATAGTTTGGTAAAAACGCACACCAGTGCACCTGTACGCTGCCACCAACAGGCACACACGTGCGGTTTTAAAAACCAAGCACGGACGCAATAATAACCTAACACAGGTTTTAGGAGCAAAAATTAAGAACTCTGACACTATCAGCCACTGCTGACTGACGTGTATTATACACTACACTTGTGCGTTATATAATAGTTTGGTAAAAACGCACACCAGTGCACCTGTACGCTGCCACCAACAGGCACACACGTGCGGTTTTAAAAACCAAGCACGGACGCAATAATAACCTAACACAGGTTTTAGGAGCAAAAATTAAGAACTCTGACACTATCAGCCACTGCTGACTGACGTGTATTATACACTACACTTGTGCGTTATATAATAGTTTGGTAAAAACGCACACCAGTGCACCTGTACGCTGCCACCAACAGGCACACACGTGCGGTTTTAAAAACCAAGCACGGACGCAATAATAACCTAACACAGGTTTTAGGAGCAAAAATTAAGAACTCTGACACTATCAGCCACTGCTGACTGACGTGTATTATACACTACACTTGTGCGTTATATAATAGTTTGGTAAAAACGCACACCAGTGCACCTGTACGCTGCCACCAACAGGCACACACGTGCGGTTTTAAAAACCAAGCACGGACGCAATAATAACCTAACACAGGTTTTAGGAGCAAAAATTAAGAACTCTGACACTATCAGCCACTGCTGACTGACGTGTATTATACACTACACTTGTGCGTTATATAATAGTTTGGTAAAAACGCACACCAGTGCACCTGTACGCTGCCACCAACAGGCACACACGTGCGGTTTTAAAAACCAAGCACGGACGCAATAATAACCTAACACAGGTTTTAGGAGCAAAAATTAAGAACTCTGACACTATCAGCCACTGCTGACTGACGTGTATTATACACTACACTTGTGCGTTATATAATAGTTTGGTAAAAACGCACACCAGTGCACCTGTACGCTGCCACCAACAGGCACACACGTGCGGTTTTAAAAACCAAGCACGGACGCAATAATAACCTAACACAGGTTTTAGGAGCAAAAATTAAGAACTCTGACACTATCAGCCACTGCTGACTGACGTGTATTATACACTACACTTGTGCGTTATATAATAGTTTGGTAAAAACGCACACCAGTGCACCTGTACGCTGCCACCAACAGGCACACACGTGCGGTTTTAAAAACCAAGCACGGACGCAATAATAACCTAACACAGGTTTTAGGAGCAAAAATTAAGAACTCTGACACTATCAGCCACTGCTGACTGACGTGTATTATACACTACACTTGTGCGTTATATAATAGTTTGGTAAAAACGCACACCAGTGCACCTGTACGCTGCCACCAACAGGCACACACGTGCGGTTTTAAAAACCAAGCACGGACGCAATAATAACCTAACACAGGTTTTAGGAGCAAAAATTAAGAACTCTGACACTATCAGCCACTGCTGACTGACGTGTATTATACACTACACTTGTGCGTTATATAATAGTTTGGTAAAAACGCACACCAGTGCACCTGTACGCTGCCACCAACAGGCACACACGTGCGGTTTTAAAAACCAAGCACGGACGCAATAATAACCTAACACAGGTTTTAGGAGCAAAAATTAAGAACTCTGACACTATCAGCCACTGCTGACTGACGTGTATTATACACTACACTTGTGCGTTATATAATAGTTTGTTAAAAACGCACACCAGTGCACCTGTACGCTGCCACCAACAGGCACACACGTGCGGTTTTAAAAACCAAGCACGGACGCAATAATAACCTAACACAGGTTTTAGGAGCAAAAATTAAGAACTCTGACACTATCAGCCACTGCTGACTGACGTGTATTATACACTACACTTGTGCGTTATATAATAGTTTGGTAAACGCACACCAGTGCACCTGTACGCTGCCACCAACAGGCACACACGTGCGGTTTTAAAAACCAAGCACGGACGCAATAATAACCTAACAGGTTTTTTTGGGGAGCGACAATTACAGTACAGACAAGTCAGACACTATCTGGACTGTTTTACACTGTGTACACCAGCCCCAGATATGAAGGCTGGTATACGGTCACCACTACCCTGCCTGCCTGTATACTGCTACAATAGTCCTGACAAGGACTCTTTTGGTCACTAGCCTGTATTCAGACCTGGCTATACCCTGCCTGTATATAGCAACAATAGTCCTGAGAAGGACTCTGCTACTGTACGCCGACCTGGCTATACCCTGCCTGCCTGTATACAACTAGAATAGTCCTGAGAAGGACTTTTGGTCACACTGTTTGCAGCCCTGCAACTGAAAAAGCTATAAAGGGCCGCAAAGCTTTCCCTGAATCAGCGACACTCTCCCTACACTCACTGTCAGAATAGCTGTGAGCAGAGCACAGCGCGCCGGCCTATATAAAGGCTCGGTGACGCTGTGCAGGCCGGCCAATCACTGCAATTCCACAACTAACAGGGCTGTGGCATTGCAGTGGTCTGCCAGCCAATCCCTGCATGAGGGCTGGCTCTCAAAAGAGCGCCAACATGCAGAAATGAAGACCACGAGTAAAGCACGAGTATCGCGAGATTACTCGGTCCCCGCCGAGCAGCCCGAGTACAGTGATACTCGTGCGAGTACCGAGTAGTGACAAGCATGCTCGCTCATCACTAAGGGTCACCTATCTGGCTAACCGCTACTCGGATGTCTCTGCTCTGTGCCAGTCATTGCACTAGGTTTTTTCAGCTGGCACCTATACACACTTGTAGGATGTGCAGGTCAGTCTTTTGAAATATTTGTGTGGCGCCCCTGACCTGGTCAGGCACCACTGAGTACTGCACCCATGCTGGGGACAGTACAATACAGGTAATCCAGAAGGCTGACCGGGGTGTGGAACACAGGCGCATAGTGATCAGGTCTCACACATGTACCCATGAGAGGACCCCTGGGGATCCCAGGAGGGGGAAAAGCCTTCACCTTCACTGGAATAGTGGAGGGGGCCAAAAGCCTCCATCTCCTCTCAAGGGGTGTGGTAAGAGAGTCTGGTTGCTAGGTGGCGTAGGCAAGAACAGGAGAGGAGGGGCAGTGAGTCAGTTAGAGCAGAACTCCATAGGGCTCAGTGAGGAGCAGACCTGTGGGGCTGTTGCTGTCTAACAGCGCCCGCGCAGTGGCTACTGACGGGGGAGAACGGTCAACTAGGAGTGCTACCCGAAATCCATCTTCAGCTAAAGAGAGAGCAACGGAGTGGGAAGTAAGGAGACTGCTAGAGAGTACCAGGCCCAAACGGGCGGCAGATCCCGAAGCGGAGATAGATCCAGCTTTCTTTTGCTAAACCTGCCGGTGTGGGGCTCTCAAAGCCCACACCACAACAACTAAAAGCCGCAGCCACGTAGCCACAGTTAGGGCCCATAGTTCACAGGAGGCAAGAAGCTGGAGTGATCTGGCCCAGGCCCACTTGGTTCATCCCAGCTACGCCCGGGTCACTCACCCTGCCATCAACTGTGAGTAAAAACCCTGAAAGACATCCTGCCTGTGTTGAGTCATTCTGCGCCTTGTAGTTCTACACATCTACACAGGGCCCTGGGGCTTGCCTCACTCTCAGGGGGCTATTCCAACTAACTGCACTCACCATCAGCCCCAGGCGTCCCTCAACCTGCAGTGGCGGTCCCCCCCACTGACCGCAATACTGAGAGTGGCGTCACGACAAGAAGAAGATCTCCTACCTGTGACAGATCCAGCCGAGTGGAGTCCCTGAAGGTAATGCACCGACACAACACCTGTGGGGCTTCACATTTGCAGTGAGTTTTTTTCTGACTGAGCACTCCGCCCTATAAACCAGGCTGTGTTCACAATCCTTATACCAGGAGTCCTAGCTGCCCAGACATGGAGGTTAGTCCATATAGTGGCATTTCAAGTTAGATTTTTAGTCTAGCTGCCCAGACAAGGATGTTTTTAACCTAGATAGTGGCATTTTAGTTAGGGACCCGGAATATTGAGATTTACCTTGCCGTTTGGTTTCCAGGCTTACATGCATTGGCCAATTCATAAACTAAAAATCTCATTTTTCATATAGCAGTAATGTAGTACCAGAGTTCCCTTATACATTGATTGCACTGACTGTCCATATATCACAGGATCCAATTCAAACTGCTTGTTCTCACCCACAAAGCTCTCCACAGTGCGACACCCCCTACATCTCCACCCTCTTCTCTGTCTATTACTCCACCCGTTCTCTACGCTCTGCAAATGACTTTCGACTAACATCCACAATAATTCGAACCTCCCACTCCCGGATCCAAGACTTCTTCTGAGCTGCACCAATCCTCTGGAATGCTCTACCCCAAGAAGTTAGGACGAATCACAACTTACTCAGCTTTAGATGCACCCTAAGAACGCATCTTTTTAGTGCAGCCTATCACACTCCCTAATCAAATCCAATTCACATAGTTCCTCTACAACCTCTCACAACATAACTCCACGTCAAACTCCATGGCACCCAAATGCATCTCAAGGTTCTGGCCAACCGGTCCAGGAAGCCATTATCTATCCCCCATTTCCTTGAGATGGCTGGATTGTCATTGTAAATAAGCACTTGTACCTTGCCCCCCCATATCTCATTGTAGATTGTCAGCTCTCATGAGCAAGGTTGTCTTTTTTCCCTCAAACTATTGTATTTTCAATAACTGTTACTTGTTTGTATATGATCCTCCTGAATTGTAAAGCGCTGCGGAATATGTTGGCGTTATAGAAATAAAGATTATTATTATTTATTGAGTGAGGCCATGCATGTCTAGTTGGCACGTGACTGCATGTATGCAAATTGCATACTTGTGATTTTGTGACTTCCCACTTCCACCACCAGCACAAAAGAATCCTGTCACTGTGCAGTGTGCGCTGTGAGAATTCAGAAGTCTGCAGTCAGATAGAAAGACTTCAGACTCATCACAAACCTAAACAACACCTTTAATGCTACTAACATAATTAAAAACATAGTAATCCTTAACATCTCAGATGAAATAATACTTAATTAACATAGCTATGTATCAGATAATCTTACAAGTTACGGATGTACAGGATCAGAGCTAATAACAGCACAGGAATACATCGCCAGAAGGACAAGCAGTACAGAAACACAGCATCACAACCATCTTCAGTACAGATATACATAACCAGAACTTCCAACAGTAGAGAAATACATCACCAGAACCACCAGCAGTACAGAAATACATAGATATAACCCCCATCAGTACAGACACAAAGCCAATAAACCCTCATCAGTAGAGGAATACATCACCAGAACCACCATCAGTACATGGCACATCAATTGTAATGTCAAGTCAGACATATATAAATTTGTAACCTAGAACTTTCAGCATATCCTTAACAATGGTAAGGAGGTACTGGGAGTTGGTGCTTTTAGTCATCATTAGATTGTGGACCTTAAGAGAACCACAGTACTGATGAGAATTAGTCAGTATCACAAATAAACATTTACATCCAGGTACCTTATAGATGACGTTGTCTCTGACTGGAGTCATTCTCTTTCTTTTCTTCATCTTGTCTAGACCCCATGATGTATTTTCACATCCAGAGCTCATCTCTGCAAATGCCCAACTTCTTTTGTCTTCTGCAGCACATCCCAACACAATATCCTTAAAAGTAGCAGTGCCATTATAATGCTCCTGAATAAAAATATCTGCTCTAACCTGTGCGCCTGAATAAATAATTGCTCTTCATTGTGTTCCCTGCACAAAATAAGACCCACACACTGTTCCTTTAATGGTATATGGCCTTCACACTGCCCTCTCCTTTTCATACTAGGCTCCCTCTTCACACTGTCCTTTCACAATGTGCCCAGTCTCTATACTATGCCCACTTATCACACTTTCCCTCCTCTGCATACTGTCTCCTCCAGCTGAGCTCTTACACTGTCGTCCCATGGTGCTGCCTCTACATACTGCCCCTCTCTCCCCCTACCCTGCAGACTGCCCAGTTTCTATTCTGTGCCCCCTCTGATTTTTCTCATCCCATACTGCCTCCTCACTACCTCCGCACCCATCCCCCTCCCTCCCCATACTGGGTCCCCATAAATTCCCCCCTACGCTCCTTATACTGTCCCAAATTCCCCCCTCGCTCCCTACATTGTGTTTTCACCCATCCTGCCCCCTTATTCCCTTTACTGTGTCCTCAAATTCCCTGCTCAATCTCCATACTGTGTCTTCAAATTTATTTCCCCTTTTGCTCCCCATACTATGTCTGTATACAGGACCCCACTCTCTCTCCCCAAACTGTGTCCTCAAATTTCTTTGCCACTTCCCCTAATTACAATAAATCTTCTGTCCTTCAGCTCCACTGGAGGATTTACCACACCAAACTTCTGCCAACTCTACAGCACTGAGCACTGATGTCAGCAGTGTGAAGAGCTGACCTGATCAAGCTGCTGACGTCGCCCTGACCCGGAAGTGCCAGAGCTCTGGGCTTCAATTGTACTCACATCCAGTGGCCTGACGGCGCCCCCCTGCTGCCTGCGCCCCTAGAAAATGCCCCACGTGTCCCCCTAGATACACCACGGTGTGTAAATGTGTGTGGCATGATTGTCTGTATCATGTATGTGAGTGTGTGTTGTGTGTGGTGTATGTGTGTCTATATTTGTATATGTGTGATGTGTATATGTGTGTGTGTTTTGTGTCTATATTTGTATATGTGATGTGTATATGCGTGATGTGTGTATATGTGTTGTGTGTCTATATTTGTATATGTGTGATGTGTATATGTGTGTATGTGTCTATTTGTGTGTGTGATGTGTATATGTGTGTATGTGTGTCTATATTTGTATGTGTGATGTGTATATGTGTGATGTGTGTATGTGTGTTGTTTCTATATTTGTATATATGTGATGTGTATATGTGATGTGTATGTGTGTTGTGTGTATGTGTGTTGTGTCCATATTTGTATGTGTGATGTGTATATGTGTGTGTCTATATTTTTTTTATGTGTGTTGTGTATATGTGTGATGTGTATATGTGTGTTGTGTGTGGTGTATGTGTGTCTATATTTTTTATGTGTGATGCATATATGTGTGATGTGTGTGTTTTGTGTATATGTGTGATGTGTATATGTGTGTTGTGTATATGTGTGATGTGTATATGTGTGATGTGTATATGTGTGTTGTGTATATGTGTGTTGTGTGTCTATATTTTTTTATGTGTGTTGTGTATATGTGTGATGTGTATATGTGTGTTGTGTGTGGTGTATGTGTGTCTATATTTGTTTATGTGTGATGTGTATATGTGTGTTGTGTATATGTGTGATGTGTATATGTGTATTGTGTGTGGTGTATGTGTGTCTATATTTGTATATGTGTGATGTGTATATGTGTGTGTGTTTTGTGTCTATATTTGTATATGTGATGTGTATATGCGTGATGTGTGTATGTGTGTTGTGTGTCTATATTTGTATATGTGTGATGTGTATATGTGTGTATGTGTGTCTATATTTGTATGTGTGATGTGTATATGTGTGATGTGTGTATGTGTGTTGTTTCTATATTTGTATATATGTGATGTGTATATGTGATGTGTATGTGTGTTGTGTGTATGTGTGTTGTGTCCATATTTGTATGTGTGATGTGTATATGTGTGTGTCTATATTTTTTTTATGTGTGTTGTGTATATGTGTGATGTGTATATGTGTGTTGTGTGTGGTGTATGTGTGTCTATATTTTTTATGTGTGATGCATATATGTGTGATGTGTGTGTTTTGTGTATATGTGTGATGTGTATATGTGTGTTGTGTATATGTGTGATGTGTATATGTGTGATGTGTATATGTGTGTTGTGTATATGTGTGTGTTGTGTGTCTATATTTTTTTATGTGTGTTGTGTATATGTGTGATGTGTATATGTGTGTTGTGTGTGGTGTATGTGTGTCTATATTTGTTTATGTGTGATGTGTATATGTGTGTTGTGTATATGTGTGATGTGTATATGTGTATTGTGTGTGGTGTATGTGTGTTTATATTTGTTTATGTGTGATGTGTATATGTGTGTTGTGTATATGTGTGATGTGTATATGTGTGTTGTGTATATGTGTGTGTTGTGTGTCTATATTTTTTATGTGTGTTGTGTATATGTGTGATGTGTATATGTGTGTTGTGTGTGGTGTATGTGTGTCTATATTTATGTGTGATGCGTATATGTGTGATGTGTATATGTGTGTTGTGTATGGTGTATGTGTGTCTATATTTGTTTATGTGTGATGTGTATATGTGTGTTGTGTATATGTGATGTGTAAATGTGTATTGTGTGTGGTGTATGTGTGTCTATATTTGTTTATGTGTGATGTGTATATGTGTGTTGTGTATATGTGTGATGTGTATATGTGTGTTGTGTATATGTGTGTGTTGTGTGTCTATATTTTTATGTGTGTTGTGTATATGTGTGATGTGTATATGTGTGTTGTGTGTGGTGTATGTGTGTCTATATTTATGTGTGATGCGTATATGTGTGATGTGTATATGTGATGTGTATATGTGTGATGTGTATATGTGTGTTGTGTGTGGTGTATGTGTGTCTATATTTGTTTATGTGTGATGTGTATATGTGTGTTGTGTATATGTGTGATGTGTATATGTGTGTGGTGTATGTGTGTCTATATTTGTTTATGTGTGATGTGTATATGTGTGTTGTGTATATGTGTGATGTGTATATGTGTGTTGTGTATATGTGTGATGTGTATATGTGTGTGGTGTATGTGTGTCTATATTTGTTTATGTGTGATGTGTATATGTGTGTTGTGTATATGTGTGATGTGTATATGTGTGTTATGTGTGGTGTATGTGTGTCTATATTTGTTTATGTGTGATGTGTATATGTGTGTTGTGTATATGTGTGATGTGTATATGTGTGTTGTGTGTGGTGTATGTGTGTCTATATTTGTTTATGTGTGATGTGTATATGTGTGTTGTGTATATGTGTGATGTGTATATGTGTGTTGTGAGTGGTGTATGTGTGTCTATATTTGTTTATGTGTGATGTGTATATGTGTGATGTGTATATGTGTGTTGTGTATATGTGTGATGTGTATATGTGTGTGGTGTATGTGTGTCTATATTTGTTTATGTGTGATGTGTATATGTGTGTTGTGTATATGTGTGATGTGTATATGTGTGTTGTGTATATGTGTGTGTTGTGTGTCTATATTTTTTGTGTGTTGTGTATATGTGTGATGTGTATATGTGTGTTGTGTGTGGTGTATGTGTGTCTATATTTATGTGTGATGCGTATATGTGTGATGTGTATATGTGATGTGTATATGTGTGATGTGTATATGTGTGTTGTGTGTGGTGTATGTGTGTCTATATTTGTTTATGTGTGATGTGTATATGTGTGTTGTGTATATGTGTGATGTGTATATGTGTGTGGTGTATGTGTGTCTATATTTGTTTATGTGTGATGTGTATATGTGTGATGTGTATGTGTGTTGTGTGTGGTGTATGTGTGTCTATATTTGTTTATTGGTGATGTGTATATGTGTGTTATGTATATGTGTGATGTGTATATGTGTGTGGTGTATGTGTGTCTATATTTGTTTATGTGTGATGTGTATATGTGTGTTGTGTATCTGCGTGATGTGTATATGTGTGATGTGTATATGTGTGTTGTGTATATGTGTGATGTATATATGTGTGTGGTGTATGTGTGTCTATATTTGTTTATGTGTGATGTGTATATGTGTGTTGTGTATATGTGTGATGTGTATATGTGTGTTGTGTGTGGTGTATGTGTGTCTATATTTGTTTATGTGTGATGTGTATATGTGTGTTGTGTATATGTGTGATGTGTATATGTGCGTTGTGTATATGTGTGATGTGTATATGTGTGTGGTGTATGTGTGTCTATATTTGTTTATGTGTGATGTGTATATGTGTGTTGTGTATATGTGTGATGTGTATATGTGTGTTGTGTATATGTGTGATGTGTATATGTGTGTTGTGTGTGGTGTATGTGTGTCTATATTTGTTTATGTGTGATGTGTATATGTGTGATGTGTATATGTGTGTTGTGTATATGTGTGTTGTGTGTGGTGTATGTGTGTCTATATTTATGTGTGATGTGTATATGTGTGTTGTGTGTGGTAGATATGTTTTTCAACGTTAGACATACAGACGTAGACAAAGACATACAGATAGGGAATTTAGATTGTGAGCCCCAATGGGGACAGTGTTCCTGATGTATGTAAAGCACTGCGGAATATGTTAGCGCTATATAAAAAAAATAAAGATAAAAAAAAAAAGAAAGGTTAGAAACACTATGGCCCGATTCATCATTTGTGGGTTTTTTCCTGTTTTTGTCTTGTGGAATTAATTACTGTTTTTGGCAGCAAATTCATCACAATGGCATACGCAAGTCATGAACGTGGCGCAAAATGTAAGAAAATGGGCGTATTTCCAGCTTGAACCTTTTTTTGCGACTTTTAACTCCTGGTGCCAAAATTTGCAACACATGCAGACATTGTATGGTGGCTTGTTTTAAAATATTTTCATTTTCAATAATTAAGGCTACTTTCACACATCCGGATTTTTGCTCTGCGGCACAATACGGCGTTCTGCAGAAAAACCGCAACCGGCTTTTGTAACGCCGGTTGCGTTTTTTTTTGCATAGACTTAGGCTACTTTCACACATCCGGTTTGAGCCCTGCGGCTCAATCCGGCTGTGAAAACTATGCAACGGATGCGGCGAAAACACCGCATCCTTTGCATAAGTTTTTACATGCGGCCCGTCCGTTTTTTTCCGGTTGCGGCATGCTACTGAGCATGCGCAGTGGAAAAAACCGCATGCGGCGACCGGATGCGTTTTTTTCCGCATCGCGCCGCATCCGGCCTCCATAGGTATGCATTGAAAAATGCGCCGCAGCGGCCGGATGCGGCGCGATGCAGTGTTTTTTGCCGGAGCAAAAAACGTTGCAGGGAACGTTCGATCCGGCCGCGGCATCAGCTAAATCTGCCGCATGTGGCCAAAACCGGACCGAACGCAAGCCCCTGCGGCACAATACGGCACTAATGTAAGTCTATGCAAAAAAACCCGCAATCGGCGTTACAAAAGCCGGTTGCGGTTTTTCTGCAGAACGCCGTATTGTGCCGCAGAGCAAAAATCCGGATGTGTGAAAGTAGCCTTACATTAGTGCCGTATTGTGCCGCAGGGGCTTGCGTTCGGTCCGGTTTTTGCCGCATGCGGCAGATTTAGCCGATGCCGCGGCCGGATCGAACGTTCCCTGCAACGTGTTTTGCTCCGGCAAAAAACACCGCATCGCGCCGCATCCGGCCGCTGCGGCGCATTTTTCAATGCATACCTACGGAGGCCGGATGCGGCGCGATGTGGAAAAAAACGCATCCGCTCGCCGCATGCGGTTTTTTTCCACTGCGCATGCTCAGTAGCATGCCGCAACCGGAAAAAAACAGACGGGCCGCATGTAAAAACTTATGCAAAGGATGCGGTGTTTTCGCCGCATCCGTTGCATAGTTTTCACAGCCGGATTGAGCCGCACTGCTCAAACCGGATGTGTGAAAGTAAGGCTGCTTTCACACATCCAGCTTGAGCTCTGCGGCTCAATCCGGCTGTGCAAGCTATGCAATGGATGCGGTGAAAACACTGCATCCTTTGCATAAGTTTTTCCCATGCGGCCCGTCCGGTTTTTGCCGCTTGCGGCATGCTACTGAGCATGCGCAGTGGCAAAAACCGCATGCGGCGGCCGGATGCGGTTATTGCCGCATCGCGCCGCATCCGGCCGTCATAGGCATGCATTGAAAAATGCGCCGCATCGGCCGAATGCGGTGCGATGCGGTTTTTTTTTGCCGCACGAAAAAACGTGCCAGGCAACGTTCCATCCGGCCGCCGCATCGGCTAAATCTGCCGCATGCGAAAAAAACCGGACGGAACGCAAGGCCATGCGGCACAATGCGGCACTTATTAAAGTCTATGCAGGAAAATCGCAACCGGCAGCAAAAAAAAACGGTTGCGATTTTCCTGCAAAGTGCCGTATTGTGCCGCATTGCAGAAACCGGAGGTGTGAAAGCAGCCTAATTTGATACTTTTGTATGGTGGCTTGTTCAAAATAACTCTTTCTGTGCCGGACAGCTGTTCTTCACCTGTATACCACATTATGTGGTATGCAGAGTTCCATATACAATACATAGTAATTACTCAGACTTGTCTCTAGGTGGCGCTCCTCTCACTCATGATGGCTTCAGTTCCTGACGTAATGGGATCATACCATTATATAACAAAGGGGTGGTAATTATGGTAAACTTTGTTTTAAACCTGTTAGAATAACTACTACAACGTCTAGTTATATAACCCTTCCGCTCGTCACAGTATAATGTTGGTATCTATAGCATTACTGGGTGAAATAAACCCTTCGTGCTATGTAAGAATCCCCCTACGTATTTAGTGTCAGGCTCAGGTAAGAGACATGCGCAGTTGCGCACAAACGGCTGTTGTGTTTCGGCTCCGGAAAGATGGCGGCCGGCGGCAGTGTGGCCCAGAAGACCTGGGAGCTCTCCAATAACATGCAGGAGGTGCAGAGCATCGATGAGATCTACAAGTATGACAAGAAGCAGCAGCAGGAGATCCTGGCCGCCAAGCCGTGGACGAAGGAGTGAGTGCGGGCAGCACCGAGGGGGGATGATGGGGACTGCACTGTGAGACGACAAGGGGGGGGGGGGGGCTGTACTGTGAGACGACAAGGGGGGGGGGGGGGGCTGTACTGTGAGACGACAAGGGGGGGGGGGGGGGGGGCTGTACTGTGAGACGACAAGGGGGGGGGGCTGCACTGTGAGACGACAAGGGGGGGGGCTGCACTGTGAGACGACAAGGGGGGGGGCTGCACTGTGAGACGACAAGGGGGGGGGGGGCTGCACTGTGAGACGACAAGGGGGGGGCTGCACTGTGAGACGACAAGGGGGGGGGCTGCACTGTGAGATGACAAGGTGGGGGCTGCACTGTGAGACGACAAGGTGGTGGGGGGAGGCTGCGCCGTGAGATGACGAGGTGGGGGGGGGGGGCTGCGCCGTGAGATGACGAGGTGGGGGGGCTGCGCCGTGAGATGACGAGGTGGGGGGGGCTGCGCCGTGAGATGATGAGGTGGGGGGGCGCTGCGCCGTGAGATGACGAGGTGGGGGGGGCTGCGCCGTGAGATGACGAGGGGGGGGGGGGGGGCTGCGCCTTGTGATGACGAGGTGGGGGGGGCTGCGCCGTGAGATGACGAGGGGGGGGGCTGCGCCTTGTGATGACGAGGTGGGGGGGGCTGCGCCTTGTGATGACGAGGTGGGGGGGGGCTGCGCCTTGTGATGACGAGGTGGGGGGGGCTGCGCCTTGTGATGACGAGGTGGGGAGGGGCTGCGCCTTGTGATGACGAGGTGGGGGGGGCTGCGCCTTGTGATGACGAGGTGGGGGGGGCTGCGCCTTGTGATGACGAGGTGGGGGGGCTGCGCCTTGTGATGACGAGGTGGGGGGGGGCTGCGCCTTGTGATGACGAGGTGGGGGGGGGGCTGCGCCTTGTGATGACGAGGTGGGGGGGGCTGCGCCTTGTGATGACGAGGTGGGGGGGGGGCTGCGCCTTGTGATGACGAGGTGGGGGGGGGCTGCGCCTTGTGATGACGAGGTGGGGGGGGCTGCGCCTTGTGATGACGAGGTGGGGGGGGGGCTGCGCCTTGTGATGACGAGGTGGGGGGGGCTGCGCCTTGTGATGACGAGGTGGGGGGGGGGGCTGCGCCTTGTGATGACGAGGTGGGGGGGGGGGCTGCGCCTTGTGATGACGAGGTGGGGGGGGGGGCTGCGCCTTGTGATGACGAGGTGGGGGGGGGCTGCGCCTTGTGATGACGAGGTGGGGGGGGGCTGCGCCTTGTGATGACGAGGTGGGGGGGGGGCTGCGCCTTGTGATGACGAGGTGGGGGGGGGGCTGCGCCTTGTGATGACGAGGTGGGGGGGGGCTGCGCCTTGTGATGACGAGGTGGGGGGGGGGGCTGCGCCTTGTGATGACGAGGTGGGGGGGGGGGCTGCGCCTTGTGATGACGAGGTGGGGGGGGGGCTGCGCCTTGTGATGACGAGGTGGGGGGGGGCTGCGCCTTGTGATGACGAGGTGGGGGGGGGGCTGCGCCTTGTGATGACGAGGTGGGGGGGGCTGCGCCTTGTGATGACGAGGTGTGGGGGGGGGCTGCGCCTTGTGATGACGAGGTGGGGGGGGCTGCGCCTTGTGATGACGAGGTGGGGGGGGGCTGCGCCTTGTGATGACGAGGTGTGGGGGGGGGCTGCGCCTTGTGATGACGAGGTGTGGGGGGGGGGCTGCGCCTTGTGATGACGAGGTGTGGGGGGGGGCTGCGCCTTGTGATGACGAGGTGTGGGGGGGGGCTGCGCCTTGTGATGACGAGGTGTGGGGGGGGGCTGCGCCTTGTGATGACGAGGTGGGGGGGGGGGGGCTGCGCCTTGTGATGACGAGGTGGGGGGGGGCTGCGCCTTGTGATGACGAGGTGGGGGGGGGGGGCTGCGCCTTGTGATGACGAGGTGGGGGGGGGGGCTGCGCCTTGTGATGACGAGGTGGGGGGGGGCTGCGCCTTGTGATGACGAGGTGGGGGGGGGGCTGCGCCTTGTGATGACGAGGTGGGGGGGGGGGCTGCGCCTTGTGATGACGAGGTGGGGGGGGGGCTGCGCCTTGTGATGACGAGGTGGGGGGGGGGCTGCGCCTTGTGATGACGAGGTGGGGGGGGGGCTGCGCCTTGTGATGACGAGGTGGGGGGGGGCTGCGCCTTGTGATGACGAGGTGGGGGGGGGACTGCGCCTTGTGATGACGAGGTGGGGGGGGGCTGCGCCTTGTGATGACGAGGGGTGGGGGGGCTGCGCCTTGTGATGACGAGGGGGGGCTGCACTGTGAGGGTATGTGCGCACGTCTGTGTTCTAGTTGTCAAATATTCTGTAGAGTTTTGTCACTGCATGTGTGTTTCTAAATGCCGAAAAGCTGCGTTCATGATGCATTGTTGAATGCAGATTTCATGCGTTCTGGATGCTTGCTCTGCCATAGACAGAGAGGGAAAAACATCTAAAATGCACAAAAGATGTGACATGTTGCTTCTTAGAACGCAGCGTTTCGGCAAAAAATTTCAACATCCAAATCGCTGCGTTCTAAAACACAACGTGCAGATGGAATTTGCTTAAGTCACATAGACTTTGCTGGGGACGCAGAACACATGCGTTTACGCTGCAGTGCAAAGCGCAGCGTAAACGCATGAAAACGCATGAAAACTGCACACGTGCGCACATAGCTTGCGGGCTGAGCGTGGTCTGGGGACAGGCAGGATTATTAGGGTGTGTCCACATGATCAGTGTCCGCAGCGTTTTGAACATAGCATATTTTCCCTGCGTCCAAAACTCCTGTGTTGCGCAGTGGATGGATTTCTAGAAATCTCCTTTACGCTGCGCTTCTTTTGTCCCCAGTGTACACTGACCTGCGGCGCGGCTTCCTGAGCTATAGCAAAAAGAGGAAAGAAGGTGCCATGAAACCGGGATCTCCTCAAAAATATAACAATCTGTATTAAAGTGCACTCAGAAGACACAATTCACAATACTAAAACTTTTAGAATACCAGACAGCAAATGTCATTTCCCCCTTCCCATAATAGGGTAAGGCCAATGAAGAAAAATCTGTGTTTGGGGCGGTTGGAGGACTATTGCTAGTATAATAATAATACGTTTTATTTCTATAGCGCCAACATATTCCGCAGCGCTTTACAATTAAGAGGGGACATGTACAGACAATATGAGACAATACAAAATAACAAAATTAAGATACCAGGAGGAGTGAGGGCCCTGCTCGTAAGCTTACAGTCTATGAGGAAATAGGGGAGACACAAAAGGTGAATGGGGGGGAAAAAAGCTTGTTATATATGGTCCAGCCATCGATTTAATAGGGGATTCAAAAGCAGCTGCATGAACCCGTCGGTGAGAATTTATACAGGTACAGGGGACGAGAACTGGAAGTACATTTTCTTTGGCGCTCCATTGGGAGACCCAGACAATTGGGTGTATAGCTTCTGCCTCTGGAGGCCACACAAAGTATTACACTTTAAAAAGTGTAACCCCTCCCCTCTGCCTATACACCCTCCCGTGGATCACGGGCTCCTCAGTTTTATGCTTTGTGTGGAAGGAGGCACACATCCACTCATGCATTCTCATACATAGTTATGTCGGATGGAAGAAAAGAGGACCCCGATGGGGCCCCCGGCATGTTCCCTTCTCACCCCACTATGTCGGCGGTGCTGTTAAGGTTGAGGTACCCATTGCGGGTACGGAGGCTGGAGCCACATGCCGTCTCCTTCACCATCCCTCATGCGGCTCTGGGAGAAGTGGGATCCTGAGCGGTCATCCATTTGCTGGGACCGTGCTCCATCCGCAGCCCCTGGAGGAACCTGCCGGACCGGAGCCTCTTCAACCCCAGGGACCGGGCCCTGCAACGTGAAGGTACTCTGTGTCCCCATGGGGGGACTGTACAGGGATCGCACCTTCTTCCCGGAAGCCGCGGTAGTTCAATCCGTTGTCTTTTCGGCGGACTTCCGCGCCGACCGTGCCCGCTTGTCGGGCGCGGTCTCAAATTTAGTCCCCGGCTTCACCGCGGCCTAGTTCCGAAAAATCCCGCCCCCGGGCCTGCCTGTCAGGGGGAAGGGCGGGATTACCGACGACGTCGGATGTGAGGGCTGGAGCATCTTGCATGTCTCCCTCCCCCCTCATTGACCACTGTGGGGACCCCAGATTCCCGCTCTTTGCTGGCGCCGCCCTCGGCCCCACTCCTCCCCTGAGAGCTCCGGCGGCCATTTTTGGCATTCTGCCGGTGGATGCTTCTCAGTGACAAGCTCTGCAGCTCCGGGGGATCCAAGACAGGGAATCTGGAGGACACACTCCGCTCGTTAGCGGTCGGTAAGCCACACCGGTCACCCGGTGCTGGTCCCCCTAGGGTGCCGGAATAGATACACATATATATATATATAATAGATATATATATCTGTTCGGACAGGCTGTGTACCCTTTTCCCATATACTCTCAGTGGTCACTCTCCTAGGAGACAACAGCATGTCGTCCACAAGGAGCAAAGCTACTAAGGCACAGATTTTTTTCGCAGCCTGTACCTCTTGTGGGGCTATGTTGCCTGCGGGGTCCACCTACCCTCACTGTGATCAATGCTCGACTCCTGCCTCGCTTGCTCAGCCGGAGCCTAGGGCACTTGTGGGCCCCTCGGCTCATGTAGATCCCCCTGCTCCCCCTGAGCAGGCTGCAGGGACGGAGTCACCGGTGTTGGCCTCTTTCGCTGAGAAACTCTCTGTCACTTTCTCAATCCATTGCACAGTCTATGGACAAATGGTCATCTAAGCTCCTTGAGGCATTGCAGTCCAGACCGGGCCCTTCACAGGCTCCGGCCCCTGTTAGCTTGTCTCCTCCAGGCCCTTCTCGGTCCGCGCCGCAGCGCGCTACCAGGTTAGCCCCTAGGTCCCAGGCGGAGGACTCCTGCCCGGACCGCAGTCCCAGACCGGCTAAGCGGCCTCGCTGGGACTCTTCCCCGGCCTCCTCACGCTGCTCTGGATCTCAGCTTGAGAACTCTCAGGAAGACGAGGCGGACGTGGGAGCTCAGGGCTCTGACCCTGACTTCGCCCTTAACCTTGATACACCTGAGGGGGACGCCTTAGTAAATGATCTTATCTCGTCCATCAACCAGGTGTTGGATCTCTCACCCCCGCCTCCTCCTGTAGAAGAGTAGGCTTCTCAGCAGGAGAAACACCAATTTCTCTAGTCCCTTCCACGACAGCATAGGAGGTTGTCTCTCCACGCCCTAATTGGGACAGGAAGTTCAAGAGGTTTAAAAGGACCCTCCCACCTCCCACAGCCAGTGTCTTTCCTGTCCCCATGGGGCATGGAGAGGTTTTGTTTTTCTCATATGCTGTGGTGGCCGGCGACCTGCAGTATATTTTTTTTTTTTTCCCCCTATTACCTTCAGCCGGACAGCATCGGTCGGGCCTTCGCCGCTCCTCCCTTGCTGTTCCCTCACGCTGTGGGGGACCGCTGCTCCAGCCTTCCGGATCCTCCTGAGGGGTGATGCAGGCTGTTGAGCTCCCCGGCCGGCGTCCTCCCTGAGCCGCCGGCCGCTTCCCGCATGCACGCTGCCGGAGCGATCCGGAAGTGCTCCCGGGGGCGGGACTTCCGGTCGAGCGCTTCCGGTTTGCGGAGGCAGCGTGGAGGCACGCCGACAGTGACTCGGCCTGCCCAGGACCGGATGCGGGAGGCGGGGAAAACGTGCACCGTCACTGGGGTGGCAGGCCCTTTTCCATAAGGGCTGCCATGAAGACATCAGATCATGGTAAGACCGTGCTCCCTGTCATGTCTTCCGCTGCAGCTGCCTCTGCAGAACCCAGTGTGCCCCCTGCTACTGTGAGTATGGAGGGGAATGGTCCCTCGGACATAGGTCTCATCAGTTGATTTATGGCTCTCTGCTCTGTGTTTTCTAGGAGGACAAGGCCACCAAGAAAACTGACAGAAATGAGAAATCAGAGAAGCCTGAGAAGTCAGAAAAAACTGACAAGTCCGATAAGCCTGATAGACCTGACAGAGTGGACAAAATTAAAAAATGTCCCATCTGTATAAAGAAGCTCCCTGCAGTATGGGATAAAAAGCTTTGCCAGCAATGTACGGACCAGATTATTAGGGCCGAACAACCATCTCTGATAGATGAGTTGCGGTCCATGATGAAACAGGAGATTAGGGCCTCACTGGCTTCTCGCCCTGTTCCTGGCCCTGTTCCTGGCCCTGTTCCTGGCCCTGTTCCTGGCCCTGTTCCTGGCCCTGTTCCTGGCCCTGTTCCTGGCCCTGTTCCTGGCCCTGTTCCTGGCCCTGCTCCTGGCCCTGCTCCTGGCCCTGCTCCTGGCTCTGCTACTGGACCCTCTCCTCCAAAAAAGAGGAGACTCCAGTCGACCCCTTCTGATCAGGAGGATGCTGATTCCACCTCTGAGGGTCCTGATGACGGGATTCCATCTGGGGGGTCTGACCAGTCCTTTCTCTTTCACTCAGAAGAGTTGGGGGATCTTATTGAGGCAGTTCGGAGCACGATGGGTTTAGAGGAAGTGCAGTCTCTTCCTTCAATCCAGGACGAAATGTTTGCTGGCCTGAAGTCAGTCAAACGATTGGGATTCCCAGTTCATGCCAATATATTGGATATTATCTCTCAGGAATGGGAATGTCCTGAGAGGCGGGTACGGAGTGACCTTAGACGCCGGTTTCCTCTGGAACCTTCGGGACTACATTGGGAGATCCCAAGGGTGGACGTTCAGGTGGCTAGGGTAGCTAAGCAAACGGCTCTTCCTTTTGAGGATACTTCCCAACTGAAGGATCAAATGGATAGGAAGGTAGAGGGCTTGATGAAGCGGTCCTGGGAGGCATCGTCTTCCTCTATTCAAGCCAACATTGCCTCCACCTGTGTATCCAGGTCCCTAATTAGGTGGTTAGACCAGTTGGAGGCTCATATTTCACAGGGGACCCCTAGGGAGGAATTACTAGAATCCCTTCCCTTGCTTAGGAAGGCTACCTGTTTTCTGGCAGATACCTCGGTGGAATCTGTCCGCCTGGCAGCCAGGACCTCGGTGCTTTCTAACTCTGCCCGACGTGCCCTCTGGCTTAAGGCCTGGAGTGGAGACTCCACCTCTAAAATGAGGCTTTGTTCCCTTCCGTTTAAAGGGGATTTAGTGTTTGGGCCTGCCCTGGATGATATCCTGGACAAGGCGACTGATCGTAAGGCCTTGCCCGATCCTAGACCTAGCAGGAAGCGGTCCTTTCGTCCCTCGATGCCTCAGGCCTCCCAGCCCAGAGGGAAAGGGAAGGCAGGCAGGTGGAGCTATCCCAAAGGTAGAGGGAGAAACATCCTCATCCCTCCACATCAGCAACGTCCTCAGCAGGACAAACAGTGACTCGGCCCGGGTGGGGGGAAGACTCTCAGCGTTTCTTACCCAGTGGCAGTCCATAACCTCTTGCCAATGGGTTCTGAAGATCATCTCGGACGGTCTTCTCATAGAATTCCTTTCCCCCCCTCTTCCGGGTCTCCGAGTCACTGCGCTGGCGTCACCGGGTTCACAGACTCTGTTGTACACAGATTATAGAGCTAGTACACTCGGGGGTCGTTTCCCCAGTCCCGAGTCAGGAAGAAGGGGTAGGACACTACTCCCGTCTCTTCCTGGTCAAGAAGCCATCCGGCGACGTCCGTATAATTATCAATTTAAAAAGTCTAAACCGTCAGGTCAGGTACCGGCGGTTCAAGATGGAGTCAGTGAAATCAGCTATTCCCCTGATAGGTCTACACCATCAGATGGCCTCTATCGATCTGAAAGATGCCTACTTCCATGTACCCGTCCATCCGGGACACAGACAATACCTCAGGTTTGCGGTACTTCACGGGGAGGAAGTACTTCATTTCCAATTCAATGTACTTCCCTTCGGGATCTCCTCAGCTCCAAGAATCTTTTCCAAGATCATGGCAGAGGTGGTTGCCTTCATAAGATTGCAGGGTATCTGTCTAGTTCCGTATCTGGACGACTTTCTTCTCATGGCTCCGTCTGCTCCAACCCTCCGGAACCATGTGGAGAGGTCTTTGGGAATCCTTCGGTCTCTGGGATGGATTCCCAATCTCAAAAAATCACAGTTAACCCCCTCCTCCACTCGGCAGTTTCTCGGAGTGCTGCTGGACTCCGACAGACAGGCATCCTTTCTCCCAGAGGGCCACAGGTTAGCTCTGTTATCCAAAATATCAAAACTCCGCAGGCAGGCTCGCCCGACGCTTCGAGCGGCTATGTCGGCCCTGGGTTCCATGACATCCTGCATTCCCTCGGTCAGGTGGGCTCAGGCCCATTCTCGGTGTCTCCAGGATCATATCCTGGCACATTGGGACAGACTCCCGTCATCCCTAAACAGAAGGTTTCGCCTCTCGGGGTCCGTCTCCTCTTCCCTTCTCTGGTGGCTGAGTCCCGCCAACCTGCAGGTGGGGGTTGCTTGGACTCAGAGTCCCCTGGTTACACTGACCACAGATGCCAGCCTACGAGGATGGGGGGCAATGGTGGCAAATTCCCCATTTCAAGGGGTCTGGAGTCCTTACGTCAGTTCCCAATCCTCCAACTACCGGGAGCTCAGGGCAGTCAGGGAAGCCCTCCTTGCGGCTCAGGACCTCGTCCGGGACTCTCACGTCCTGGTATATTCAGACAATGTCACTACGGTGGCACATCTCCGCCATCAGGGCAGTACACGCTCGGGCGCCCTGAAATCAGTGTCCTCCTGAATCTTTCAATGGGCAGAACGATCTCTGCTCTCCCTTTCTGCGGTCCATCTGAAGGGCTCCCTCAATCTTCAGGCGGATTTCCTGAGTCGTCGGGATGTTCATCCGGGGGAATGGAGCCTGGATCAGGCGGTGTTCTGCTCTCTAGTGGCGAGGTGGGGTACACCAGAGGTGGACCTCTTTGCCTCGGCAGGGAATCGCAAGGTCGCCACATATTTCTCCCTGAACCCAAGGGACGAGGCGTTAGGGGTAGACGCTTTCTGCCACAGTTGGTCCTTTCGCCTCGCTTACGCGTTCCCCCCTCTTCCTCTTCTCGCACGGGCCCTGAGGAAGATCAGAGACGAGGGGGTCCCAACTATACTGGTGGCCCCTCTGTGGCCCCGGAGGAGTTGGTACAGCCTGGTCCTGACGCTAGGAATCGACGGCCCAATCCTCTTAGGTTCGGACCCAAGCTTACTGTCGCAGGGTCCGATTTTCCATCCGGCTCCTCAGAAACTCAACCTGGCTGCCTGGCTTCTGAGGCCCGGGCACTGAAGGCCCAAGGGCTTTCTGACAAAGTTGTGGCTACGCTGCAGAAGAACCGTAAACCTGTGACTAATAGTATATACAACAAAATCTGGAAAAGATTTTCATCCGGGTGTGGTTCTCGGCCTCCTGACCCTCTTCGGCCTAATATTGCACAGATTCTGGACTTTCTCCAGAGTGGTTTAGACTTAGGTCTTAGGCCTAGCACCCTGAAAGTTCAGGTGTCAGCACTCAGTGCAGTCTTTGACACGGCTCTGGCAGATCATCGTTGGATCCGTCGGTTCTTTGTGTCTGCTAGTAGACTCTGTCCACGTCAGAGGGTCCTGACGCCTCGCTGGGATCTCAATGTGGTCCTTACAGGACTATCTCAGTCTCCGTTTGAACCTCTGTGCTCTTGTAACATTCGTTCCCTTTCTCACAAGACTGCTTTTCTTGTGGCTATTACATCTGCTCGCAGAGTCGGCGAACTTCAGGCTTTGTCCGTTAGGGAACCTTACCTGACCATCAGAGATGACAGCATTGTTTTTCAGCTGGACCCTTCCTTCCTTCCCAAGGTGGTTTCGGATTTTCACCGTTCGCAGTCCATCGTCCTGCCTTCCTTCTGTCAGAATCCTCGGACTCCGGGTGAGGAAGTGTTTCATTCTTTGGATGTCCATCGGATAGTGTTGCACTACCTAGAAGTTACTGCTTCTTGGCGCCTTGATTCTAACCTGTTCATCCAGCCCTTTGGCCGCAATAAGGGCAAGAAGGTGGCTAAGAGTACAGTCGCCAACTGGATTGTGTGAGCAATTAGAGATGCCTACCTCGCTCAGCATCTCTCTCCGCCTACTGGATTCACGGCGCACTCCACCAGGGCTACCTCTGCCTCCTGGGCCGAACGGGCAGGGGCCTCCCCTGAGCAGATCTGCAAGGCGGCTACGTGGTCTTCGCTCCATACTTTCACGAAGCATTATCGTCTGGATCTGGATTCCAACAGGGATTTGGCCTTTGGCAGGAAAGTCCTGCAGGCTGTGGTCCCCCCCTAGGTATCAATTCTTTGGTATTCCTCCTATGCTGTCGTGGAAGGGGCTAGAGAAATAAGAATTATTCTTACCGATAATTCGGTTTCTAGGACCTTCCACGACAGCAGGTAATTCCCTCCCCTATGTATTCATGTATTCCTGAATGTGTAGTACTTCTCATATGCTATGGATTCTTTGTAAGACACTGGCTGTGGGAGGTGGGAGGGTCCTTTTAAACCTCTTGAACTTCCTGTCCCAATTAGGGCGTGGAGAGACAACCTCCTATGCTGTCGTGGAAGGTCCTAGAAACCGAATTATCGGTAAGAATAATTCTTATTTCGTTTCCCCAAACGTACGTGCAATACGTTTTTTGATCACTCTAACTTCAGGGACGCTGTCCAGAAGCCCAGAGCGGTCCCGGACAAGCGCTTTGCTAAACTGCACACTGACACGCGTTACCCCTTTCCACCTGAAGTCGTTAAGGGCTGGGCTCACTCTCCCAAGGTGGATCCTCCAGTCTCTAGATTGGCTGCTAGGTCCGTTGTGTCTGTTGCCGATGGCTCATCCCTGAAGGACGCCACTGACAGACTTCACCAAGAGCTCTGTCTATCCAATAGGCCACGGGCGCGTCTTTCGCCCCGGCCTTTGCGGCTGTGTGGGCTCTCCAAGCAATCTCGGCTTGTCTGACTGAGATTAATGCTGTCACACGGAATTCTGCTCCGCATGTTTCTTCCTTGACCTCTCAGGCCTCAGCTTTTTCGTCCTACGCCATGAACGCCGTCCTGGACGCCACTAGCCGTACGGCTGTAGCATCTGCTAACTCCGTGGCAGTCCGCAGGGCCATGTGGCTGCGCTAATGGAAAGCAGACTCTGCTTCCAAAAGGTTCTTAACTGGTTTGCCTTTTTCGGGCGACCGTTTATTTGGCGAACGATTGGATGAGATTATTAAGGAATCCTCGGGAAAGGACTCCTTACCCCAATCCAAACCTAAGAGACCTCAGCAGAGAAAGATCCAGTCGAGGTTTCGGTCCTTTCGTCCCTCCGCCAAGCCCCAATCCTCTTCGTCCAACCGGCCAGAGGAACTCCTATGCGTGGCGGTCCAAGTCACGCCCCCAAAAGGCCGCAGGAGGCACTGCCTCCAAGACGGCCTCCTCATGACTCTCGGCCTCACCTAGCCACATCCTCGGTCGGTGGCAGGCTCTCCCACTTTGGCGACGCCTGGTGGCCGCACATCAAGACCGATGGGTGAGAGACATTTTGTCTCATGGTTACAGGATAGAGTTCAGCTTCCGACCTACGGCTCGTTTCTTCAGAACCTCCCCACCCCCCGCACAGGCCGACGCACTTTTTCAGGCAGTGGACGCTCTAAAGATCGAAGGAGTGGTGATTCCCGTTCCCCTTCAGGAACGTGGTCGCGGATTTTACTCCAACTTGTTCGTGGTGCCAAAAAAGGACGGGTCATTCCGTCCCGTTCTGGACCTCAAGCTTCTCAACAGACATGTGAGAACCAGACGGTTTCGGATGGAATCTCTCCGCTCGGTCATCGCCTCGATGTCACAAGGAGACTTCCTAGCATCGATCGACATCAAGGATGCTTATCTCCATGTGCCGATCGCACCCGAACATCGTTTCCTGCGTTTAGCCATCGGGGACGAACACCTCCAGTTCGTGGCATTGCCTTTCGGCCTGGCGACAGCCCCACGGGTTTTCACCAAAGTCATGGCATCTGTCGTCGCGGTCCTGCACTCTCAGGGCCACTCGGTGATCCCCTACTTAGACGATCTCCTAGTCAGGGCCCCTTCTCGGGTGGCGTGTCAACAAAGCCTTACCGTCACTCTGGCGACTCTCCAGCAGTTCGGGTGGATCATCAATTTCCCGAAATCCAAGTTGACGCCGACCCAATCACTGACTTACCTCGGGATGGAGTTTCATACCCAGCCAGCGTTAGTCAAGCTACCGCGGGACAAACAGCTTTCTCTGCAGGCGGGGGTGCAATCACTTCTTCGGAGTCAGTCACACCCCTTAAGGCGCCTCATGCACTTCCTGGGGAAGATGGTGGCAGCTATGGAGGCAGTGCCGTTCGCAATTCCATCTACGACCACTCCAATGGGACATTCTTCGCAAATGGGACAAGAGTGCGGCTTCCCTCAACAAGGACATCTCTCTTTCCCTTGCAACCAAAGCATCACTTCAGTGGTGGCTCCTACCCACATCTCTGTCTCGGGGAAAATCCTTTCTACCTCCAACCTGGGCCGTGGTCACCACGGACGCGAGCCTATCAGGTTGGGGAGCGGTTTTTCTCCACCACAGGGCTCAAGGAACCTGGACTCCGATAGAATCGTCCCTTCAGATCAATATCCTGGAGATAAGGGCAGTATATCTAGCCCTATTGGCTTTCCATCGGTGGCTGGAGGGGAGGCAGATCCGAATCCAGTCGGACAACGCCACTGCCGTCGCATACATCAACCACCAAGGCGGCACTCGCAGTCGTCAAGCCTTCCAGGAAGTCCGGCGGATTCTGCAGTGGGTGGAAACCACAGGCTCCACCATCTCCGCAGTTCACATCCCGGGCGTAGAAAACTGGGAAGCAGATTTTCTCAGTGGTCAGGGCATGGACGCGGGGGAATGGTCTCTGCACCCAGTCGTGTTTCGAGAGATTTGTCGCCGCTGGGGAACACCGGACGTCGATCTCATGGCGTCACGACACAACAACAAGGTCCCGGCCTTCATGGCACGGTCTCAGGATCACAGAGCTCTGGCAGCGGACGCTTTAGTCCAGGATTGGTCGCAGTTTTGACTGCCTTATGTGTTCCCCCCTCTGGCGATGCTGCCCAGGGTACTACGCAAGATCAGGTCCGACTGCCGTCGCGCCATTCTCGTCGCTCCAGACTGGCCGAGGCGGTCGTGGTATCCGGATCTGTGGCATCTCACGGTGGGTCAACCGTGGGCACTTCCAGACCGCCCAGACTTGCTGTCACAAGGCCCGTTTTTCCATCTGAATTCTGTGGCCCTCAACCTGACTGTGTGGCCATTGAGTCCTGGCTCCTAGCGTCTTCAGGGTTATCTCAGGATGTCATTGCCACCATGAGACAAGCCAGGAAGCCAACATCCGCCAAGATCTATTACAGGTCTTGGCAAATCTTCCTTTCCTGGTGCGCTGATAACGGTTTTCCTCCATGGCCGTTTGCCTTACCCACATTCCTTTCATTCCTACAATCTGGAATGGACAAGGGTTTGTCCCTCGGCTCTCTCAAGGGCCAAGTATCGGCGCTCTCCGTGTTTTTTCAAAAGCGTCTAGCCAGGCTTCCGCAGGTCCGCACGTTCCTGCAGGGGGTCTGCCACATGGTCCCACCTTACAAACGTTCGTTGGAACCTTGGGATCTTAACAGGGTCCTGACGGCTCTTCAAAAGCCGCCTTTTGAGCCGCTGCGGGATGTCTCTCTCTCCCGTCTTTCGCAGAAGGTGGCCTTCCTGGTGGCAGTCACATCACTTCGGAGAGTGTCTGAGCTTGCAGCGCTGTCATGCAAAGCCCCCTTCCTGGTTTTTCACCAGGATAAGGTGGTTCTGCATCCTGTCTCGGAATTTCTCCCTAAGGTGGTATCCCCTTTTCATCTAAATCAGGATATCTCCTTGCCTTCCTTTTGCCAATGTGAAAAGGATTTGCACTCTTTGGATCTAGTGAGAGCACTCCGGTTCTACGTGTCTCGCACGGCGCCGTTCAGATGTGCTCTTTGTCCTTGTCGCTGGCCAGCGTAAGGGCTCTCAGGCCTCCAAGTCAACCTTGGCTCGGTGGATCAAGGAACCGATTCTCGAGGCCTACCGTTCTTCTGGGCTTCCGCTCCCTTCAGGGCTGAAAGCCCATTCTACCAGAGCCATAGGTGCGTCCTGGGCATTGCGGCACCGGGCGACGGCTCAGCAGGTGTGTCAGGCAGCTACGTGGTCTAGTCTGCACACTTTCACGAAGCACTATCAAGTGCATACCTATGCTTCGGCAGACGCCAGTCTAGGTAGGCGAGTCCTTCAGGCGGCGGTTGCCCACCTGTAAGAGGGGGCCGTTTTCGGCTCTTTTTATTGAGGTATTCTTTTACCCACCCAGGGACTGCTCTTGGACGTCCCAATTGTCTGGGTCTCCCAATGGAGCGACAAAGAAAAAGGGAATTTTGTTTACTTACCGTAAATTCCTTTTCTTCTAGCTCCTATTGGGAGACCCAGCACCCACCCCTGTGCCCTTTGGGCTGGTTGTTCTTTGTGTTCACATGTTGTTGATGTTGAATTGTTCTTTGGTTCATGGTCTTCAGTTCTCCGAACATCCTTCGGATTGAATTTAACCTAGACCAATTTATAAGTTTTCTCCTTCCTGCTTTTGCACCAAAACTGAGGAGCCCGTGATCCACGGGAGGGTGTATAGGCAGAGGGGAGGGGTTACACTTTTTAAAGTGTAATACTTTGTGTGGCCTCCAGAGGCAGAAGCTATACACCCAATTGTCTGGGTCTCCCAATAGGAGCTAGAAGAAAAGGAATTTACGGTAAGTAAACAAAATTCCCTTTTTTTTGAAGGGCAGAAAGGGACTAGATTAGATCAGGGAAGAGAGGTGATAGGCTAGTCTAAAGAAATGCCTTTTTAGGGCCCGTTTAAAGGTGTGGATGTTGGGAATTAATCGGATTGCTCTTGGTAGTGTGTTCCAGAGCATAGGCGCAGCTCGTGAGAAATCTTGAAGACAGGAGTGGGAGGTTCGAATTGTTGAGGATGTCAGTCTTAAGTCATTAGCAGAGCGGAGGGCACGGGTGGGGTGATAGACAGAGATGAGGGAGGAGATGTAGGGTGGTGCGGAACCGTGGAGAGCTTTGTAAGTGAGAGTGATAATTTTATATTGGATTCTGTAGCGGATAGGCAGCCAGTGCAATGACTGGCAAAGAGCAGAGGCATCAGTGAAGCTGTTGCAGAGGAAAATGATCCTGGCTGCAGCATTCAGAATGGATTGGAGAGGGGAAAGTTTAGTAACAGGGAGACCAATTAGTAAAGAGTTACAATAATCCAGGTGAGAATGAATGAGAGCGACAGTAAGAGTTTTTGCAGAGTCAACGGTAAGAAAAGGTCGAATTCTTGAGATGTTTTTGAGGTGGAAGTGACGAGAACGAGGAAGTGAACGAATGTGGGGAGTGAAGGAAAGATCGGAGTCAAATATAACCCCAAGACAGTGGGTGTGCTGCTGGGGCGTAATGGTAGAGCCACACACAGAAATGGTAATATTGGGTTTCGGAAGGTTGTTTGTGTGTACGTTCCTGTATTGTCGCTGTACATGTATCACCTATTGATTGCTGCGTACATACATAATATACAGATTTCTCTTCATTGGTTTCGTACTGACACTGGAGTTAAGGCCACTTCACACGCAACGACATTGCTAACAAGATATCGATGGGGTCACGGAATTCGTGACGCACATCCAGCCTCGTTAGCGGCTGACGCACATCCAGCCTCATTAGCGACGTCTTTGCGTGTAATGCGCCCTATACTCTGGTGCCAGCTGTATTACACAGCCAACCTGAGCTTTATAGTGGTTTTAACACCAAAGATATTGATCACATTTCTTTGGGACCGCCAAAACCACCCGCACACAGCTGCATGATCTCCTGCAGGCAGTGACCGACAACCACTTTTGTAGTCTCTGCTGGAGTCAGAAATGATGACATCCCACCAATCACATCTGAATGGACAGATGTCCCAGCAGAGACCACGTGTCGGAGCGCTGGGATAGTGAGGGCTCAACGTAGTAAGTGACACAATGGTTTATTTTCTGATGATCCGTCTTTCTGTCCAATATTGAAACTGCCTGCAGTGCCTCCTTATTGTACGGATGCAGCAATCCTGACTCTGCACATGGCAACATCGTGACTTTTGGGGACATTGCTCTCCCCTCATATAACTGATATAGATTGCTGCAGTCACTAATGATATTTTACAGATGTATGTATTAGGCTGCTTTCACACATTTGGTTTTTGCAGTGCGGCACAATACGGTGCACTGCAGAAAAAACACAACTGTTTTTTTTTGCCGCCGGTTGCGTTTTTTCCCCGCATAGACTTGCATTAGAGCCGTATTGTGCCACATGGCCTTGCGTTGCGTCCGTTTTTTGCCGGAAGCGGCATATTTAGCCCATGCGGCGGCCGTTTGCACCGTTGCCTGACACGTTTTTTTGTGCGGCGAAAAAAATGCATCGCGCCAGATCCGGCGCAATTTACAATACAAGCCTATGGACGCCGGATGTGTTTTTTTGCACTGCGTATGCTCAGTATCAAGCCGCATCCTAAACTAAAACTTATGCAACGGATCCGTTTTTTTCGCCGCATCCGTTGCATAGGTTTTTGAGCCGGATTGAGCCGCACTGCTAAAACCGGATGTGTGAAAGCAGCCTTAAGTCAACGTACCATTTGATTTTCCACCCAAATGAAAAAATGGCCAAATACTAGTAATCTGTCAGTTTCTGAGAATTTTTGGCTTTTGGGAATTGCGCATTTACAATTTCTGTCGATTCAATAACTGTTCTTTGTTTTCCAGTAATCATTACTTCAAATATTGCAAAGTATCTGCGCTGGCACTGCTGAAAATGGTGATGCACGCCAGATCCGGAGGAAACCTGGAGGTGATGGGGCTGATGTTGGGAAAGGTGGACGGAGAAACCATGATCATTATGGACAGCTTTGCTTTACCAGTGGAAGGAACTGAAACCCGGGTGAACGCACAGGCGGCTGCCTACGAGTACATGGCTGCATACATAGAAAATGCAAAGCAGGTACTGTCCTTGTGTCTATAACCCGCTGTGCTCAGTGTTTAATAATGTCCACTTTAGTTCTGTAAAACCCCAACATATCTGCATCTACTTAGGTTATTTAGTGTTAAAAGATGGAAGCTTCTTATTTATTTATATCTTTCCTTGTGGTATATCCATTTTCTTTGTCGCTCTATTGGGAGACCCAGACAATTGGGTGTATAGCTTATGCCTCCGGAGGCCACACAAAGTATTACACTAAAAGTGTAAAGCCCCTCCCCTTCAGCCTATACACCCCCCGTACTGCTACGGGCTCATCAGTTTTTATGCTTTGTGCGAAGGAGGTCAGACATCCACGCATAGCTCCACAGCTTAGTCAGCAGCAGCTGCTGACTATGTCGGATGGAAGAAAAGAGGGCCCATAACAGGGCCCCCAGCATGCTCCCTTCTCACCCCACTCTTGTCGGCGGTGTTGTTAAGGTTGAGGTATCCATTGCGGGTACGGAGGCTGGAGCCCACATGCTGCTTTCCTTCCCCATCCCTCAATTAGGGCTCTGGGTGAAGTGGGATCCCATCGGTCTCCAGGCACAGGAGACCGTGCTCCATCCACAGCTCCTGAGGACCCTGCTGGATAGGAGCCGAGTATCGTTCAGGGACAAGGGGGACTGCCGCGCTGACCGCCGCTGCCATGGTTATCACTGTGGTATATCCTTTATTTTAAGCTCTGGTTATACCATGTTTCTTTTGTTTGCAAATTTTCTTATAAGCTTCTATGCAATAAACATATATCAAACATATGTACGTACAGTACATGACATAAAAATGTGTTTATAGAAGAAGTCAATGACCAGATGGATCCCAACTTAAAGTGGTCTTCTAGGTATAAATCATTATTCACCAATGACGTCCACCAAGTTAAAGGGAACTTGTCAGGTGCAATATGCACCCAGAACCACGAGCAGATCTGGGTGCATATTGCTAATACCTGCCTAACTGTCCCTGTATCTAGTAGCATACATAGAGATCTGTAGAAAAGGATTCCTAAAGATCCTTTATGATATGCTAATGAGTGCAGGGACTAGCCGCAAGGGTGTTGGTTCCTGCGCTCATTCCGCCCTCTGAGCATATTAGCACACCCACAGGGGCATACTAACATGCTATTCAATGTACCTGTGTCCGCTGTCTCCGCTGATCTGCCTGGTACTTCCGGTCATGCACAGTTTAAAACTGGGTGTACATGTCCTGGCTTCAGAGAGGTCTGCTGCGCATTACCAGAAGTGCTGGGACTTTGGATCAGTGGTGACAGTGGACACAGGTACGTGCATCACTGCTGATGATGCTGCATTGAATAGCTTCTTAGGAACGCCCTTGCGATTAGTCCCTGTGCTCATTAGCATACAGTGGGGAAAATAAATATTTAGTCAGCCACCAATTGTGCAAGTTCTCCCACTTATAAAGATGAGGTCGGCCTGTAATTGTAATCATAGGTAGACCACAACTATGAGACAAAATGAGAAAACAAATCCAGAAAATCACCTTGTCTGATTTGGCAAGATTTTTTTTGCAAATTATGGTGGAAAATAAGTATTTGGTCAATAACAAAAGTTCATCTCAATATTTTGTATATTATATATCCTTTGTTGGTAATGACAGAAGTCAAACGTTGTCTGTAAGTCTTCACAAGGTTTGCACACAATGTTGGTGGTATGTTGGCCCATTCCTCCATGCAGATCTCCTCTAGAGCAGTGAAGTTTTGGGCCTGTCGCTTGGCAGCACGGACTTTCAATTCCCCCAAAGATTTTCTATGGGGTTGAGATCTGGAGACTGGCTAGGCCACTCCAGGACATTCATATGCTTCTTACAAAGTCACTCCTTCGTTGCCCTGGTGGTGCGCTTGGGATCATTATCATGCTGAAAGACCCAGCCACGTTTCTTCAATATCCTTGCTGATGGAATGAGGTTTGCACTCAAAATCTCACGATACATGGCCCCATTCATTCTTTCGTGTAAACGGATCAGTTGTCCTGGTCCCTTTGCAGAGAAATAGTCCCAAAGCATGATGTTGCACCACTATGCTTCACAGTAGGTAGGGTGTTCTTTGGATGCAACTCAGCATTCTGTCTCCCTCAAACATGACAAGTTGTGTTTCTACCAAACAGTTCTACTTTGGTTTCATCAAACCATATGACATTCTCCCAATACTCTTCTGTATAATCCAAATGCTCTCTAGCAAACTTCAGATGGACCCAGACATGTACTCGCTTAAGCAGTGGAACACATCTGGCACTGTAGGATCTGAGTCCCTGGCGGCCTAGTATGTTACTGATGGTAGCCTTTCTTACGGTGGTCCCAGCTCTATACAGGTCATTCACTAGGTCTCCCTATGTGTATCTGGGATTTTTGCTCACCGTTCTTATGATCATTTTGACCCCACAGGGTAAGAATGCTTGGAGCCCCAGATTGAGGGAGTATTGGTGGTTTTGTATGTCTTTCATTTTCTTATTATTGCTCCCACAGTTGATTTCATCACACCAAGCTGCTTGCCTATTGCAAATTCAGTCTTCCTAGCCTGGTGCGGGGTTACAATTTTGTTTCTGGTGTCCTTCGACAGCTCTTTGGTCTTCACCATAGTGGAGTTTGGAGTGTGTCTGTTTGTTTGAGGTTGCGTACAGGTGTCTTTTATACTGATAACAAGTTCAAACAGGTGCCATTACTACAGGTAATGAGTGGAGAAGTTACAGGTCTGTGAGAGCCAGAAACCTTGCATGCTTTTAGGTGACTAAATACTTATTTTCCACCATAATTTCCAAAAAAAGTCTTCCAAAAAAATCACCTTGTCTTATTTGGTATTTGTTTTCTCATTTTGTCTCTCATAGTTGTGGTCTACCTATGATGTCAATTATAGGCCCAGATCTCATCTTTTTAAGTGGGAAAACGCACAATTGGTGGCTGACTACATTTTTTTTTTTTCCCCACTGTATCATTAATTATCTTTAGAAATACTTTTTCAAAAGATCTTTTATGTATGCTACTAGGGATTATACAGGGATTAGCAATATATACCCAGAACTGCTTGTGGTTCTGTGTGCATATTGCACCTGACAGGTTCCCTTTAAAATAATAAGCTCGAGTGTTTTTTGCTCTTCTCAGGTCCAATCCTTCCTCTTCCCTATTGCCCTGCTCTTTTTCCAGGCTGCAGTGTTGGCCTCATGACTTCAGTGCACGTGACCGCCGCATCCAATCACTGAGCAAATGGTGCTGAGCTCAGGGAGTGGCTGAAGTAGCTGCTTGCTCGGTCATTGTGACGATGCCGCTGCAGCCTGTTAACAAATACCGGGGCAGCTGAGAGGCAGTGCTGGACCTGGGGAGGGTGAGTAAGACCTGAGTATATTTTGACTTTGCAGCAGCTGATGGAAATGAAAAACGTGTACCTGGAGCACCTCCTTTAAAGCATCTTCCACTGATATTGCCAGGAATCTGCAGACAGCCAGGTATCTCTCCAGCACTGTCTGCTACAGAGCAAATGTAGTATTATATGGTGGCAACCATGTAATGGCTGAAGAGCACGATTCTCCTGAACAGGATTTGCTCATACAAAGCAGCACTTTGTTTTCGTCAGAGGGGAGTCCCACCTAGTGCTATTCATTTGCTATAATAGGACAACCCATTTTAATGGAGAATGACATAGTCCTTTTGAGCCCAAAACGTCTCATACTTCATGCCACTAGAGGGCAGTATATGCTTTGCTAATCATCAAAATTTATTCCCCCACCCCCCTGACTTGTTTAGGTTGGAAGACTTGAAAATGCAATTGGCTGGTACCACAGTCACCCCGGCTATGGCTGCTGGCTTTCAGGAATAGACGTCAGCACTCAGATGCTCAATCAACAATTCCAGGAGCCCTTTGTTGCCGTTGTGGTGAGTATTGTATCCTGCACCTAATGATGAAATCACATAGAGGTAGAAATTGTGAGAAAACTATTTTATTCTTGTATTCTGATATTCTCTGCATCCATATAGTGCTGAAAATAAGTCCGAAGTACTCTGCTATTAAAGTAGTATAAATGGAAGTGTAATAAACCCAATTCTTTCTTAGATTGATCCAACCAGGACAATATCTGCAGGAAAAGTCAATCTAGGAGCTTTCAGAACTTACCCAAAGGTAATGTGTTCAATAGCATTTGCCCTACATTGAGCATGGTGTTGTCTGTGTTTGTAGTTGCAGGTAAAGTAATACATGCAATATATGGGGGATATACAGTAGAATATGTATAGCACATGTGTATGTTAGATATATAATTTTACATATATTTCCTCATTTCTGATCATTTAGGGATACAAGCCTCCAGATGAAGGTCCATCAGAATACCAGACCATTCCCTTGAATAAAATAGAAGATTTTGGTGTCCACTGTAAACAGTAAGCATTTTGATTAATGTATCATCAGTATATAGATTACTGTCACAAGGCAGATGTGGAGACATTTCTGCAACTGCCCCACTCATCTAAGTGAGCCTTGCAGAAATCCATGCACTTGTCCTCAAAACAACTCTATTGTATGAAATCTGACGTTCAGTTGCCAAAGTTTATCTTTGTCACTTCTGTTAAGCTCTAATCGAAATCCCCGTACACTGCTCGTATGGAGAGATCTCCGGAGCTGAGCTTGCTCTATACAGCACAGGTGCAGGCTGCGTTACACAGCAGTCAGAATAACCTCTTGTTTTCTGCTGTCATTTGTGATAATAGCCTTTAAGAGGTTAGGCACAGGGGAAAAGGGGCGAGTTTTACTTCAGAGGCCTATTAGCTCCCCTGCCCCACAATCTGACAATCAGGGGGTGAGATGGGTCAGGGCAGCCCAGGGCCTGCTGAAGGCTCTGATATTGACGTGTCAGCCCACAAGCTGGACTTCAGATAGGGGAACCAGTAACTACAGTAGCGATTATGTAGTATTGTAGAGAATTGTGTAAGTAATGATTGCAAGTTCAAGTCCTAAATGGGCCTAATAAGAGAGTGTAAGGCTATGTGCGCACATTGCGTACTGTCACTGCAGAAATTTCGGCAGCGATTTGAACAGCACTCGTGCGCTTTAAATCGCTGCAGAAACAGTCCGTAATGAAAAAAAAAAAAGCCGATTCCATGCGCTCTGACTGCAGCCTCTCCCATAGACAGGGCGGGGGATGCAGGCAAAGCGCAGGAAAGAAGTGACATGTCACTTCTTAGAACACGCGCTTCGGGCAGCAGCCGAAGCGCTGTGCTCTAATACGCCACGTGCGCATGTCTCATGCACAATCTCCATAGATTGTGCTGGGGACGCAGGACTCGTGCAATTACGCTGCGGTGCAGATCGCAGCGTAACTGCATGCAATTACGCAACGTGCGCACATAGCCTAAAACCAAATCATCGAACTAAAAAATAACTTATTTTGGTTACACAGCCAACATCTTCTGTTAACGTCCCTGGTCGTGTCCCTGACTTTGATGCGAGGTCACGCGCTGAGTCCACATATTTCCCTGCATAAATTGACTGAGCTGATCAGGGGAGCTAAGAGATCCACTCACTCCTGTTAACTAGTTAGATCAAGGACTCCAAACTCTGAAAGTGCGATCTAACAAGCGCCACCGAGAATCATGCCATTCCACATGACCCGATCACCGTACGCCGATGAGCTATCATGACAACTGTGGATCGTCTGATGACCCCCTGTCCTTACAATGTTCCTGTGAGCACCGGCTCAGCATTGGCGTTCACAAGAGCTCAGGATTTCTTCTCTACAGAGTGGTGCTGAAGTATTGCTCTAAACAGCAGACGCGATTGGAAAGAGCAAGCTTCAAGTCCCCTAAGGGGACTAGTAAAAACAATAAAACAAAAAATCCACAAAATTAAAAAAAATACACATTTTAGTATCGCCACTTTCAGAAAATAAATTAATTTAATCTGTCAATAACGTAATAAAGGGGGAAAAAAATCGCCAGAACTTTTTTTTTTGTTTTAGTTATCGCAGCATTGTAATAACAGGCGATCAAAGCATCACATCTACACATAAATAAAGAGAATTTTGTTTACTTACCGTAAATTCTTTTTCTTATAGTTCCGTATTGGGAGACCCAGACCATGGGTGTTTAGCTTCTGCCTCCGGAGGACACACAAAGTACTACACCTAAAAGTGTAGCTCCTCCCTCTGAGCTTATACACCCCCTGGTGAGCAGACCCAGCCAGTTTAGTGCAAAAGCTGAAGGAGAATAGCCACCCACAAGTAGAACAGAGCAAGAGCCGGAATAACCGGAGACTCTGTCCGCGACAACAGCCGGTGATAACACGCGGAACAAGAAAATTGCCAACAGGCAACAGGGAGGGTGCTGGGTCTCCCAATACGGAACTATAAGAAAAAGAATTTACGGTAAGTAAACAAAATTCTCTTTTTCTTCATCGTTCCTTTGGGAGACCCAGACTATGGGACGTTCCAAAGCAGTCCCTGGGTGGGAAATAAACAGAATAAACTAAGAAGTAGGCAGAACCTAACTTCACAAATGGGCGACAGCCGCCTGAAGGATGCGTCTGCCCAAACTCGCATCTGCCGAAGCATGAGCGTGCACTTGATAGTGCTTCGAAAAGGTATGCAGGCTAGTCCAAGTGGCAGCCTGACAAACTTGTTGAGCCGTAGCCTGGTGCCTAAAAGCCCAAGAGGCACCGACAGCTCTGGTCGAATGTGCCTTGATCCCCGGCGGGGGAGGCACCTGAGTACTCTGGTAGGTGTCCGAAATGGTCGATCTAATCCAACGGGCTAAGGTCGGTTTAGAAGCCGAGAGGCCCTTGCGCCGACCTGTGGTTAGCACAAAAAGAGAAGTGCACCGCCTAAGTGCAGCGGTGCGAGACACATAGATCCGGAGAGCACGCACCAGATCCAGAGAATGCAGCGCTTTTTCAAAGCGATGAACAGGAGCCGGACAAAAGGAAGGTAGGGTAATGTCCTGGTTAAGGTGGAAAGGAGAGACCACCTTAGGAAGAAAGTCCGGAGTCGGACGGAGAACCACCTTGTCTTGATGAAAAAACAAAAAAAGTGACTCCGAAGAGAGCGCAGCCAAATCAGAGACTCTCCTGAGGGACGTTATGGCCACCAGAAAGGCCACTTTCTGTGAAAGACGATACAAGGAAACTTCCCTAAGAGGCTCAAAGGGGGGTTTCTGCAAAACCGTGAGAACCAAATTAAGGTCCCAGGGATCCAAGGGCCGCCGGTAAGGCGGAATGATGTGAGACGCACCCTGCATGAAGGTGCGGACCTGAGCCAGCCGAGCGAGACGCTGCTGGAACAGAACAGACAGAGCTTAGACTTGTCCCTTGAGAGAGTTGAGGAACAGTCCTAGCTGCAGACCGGACTGTAGAAAAGACAGAAGGGTCGGCAAGGAGAAAGGCCAAGGAGGATGGTCGGTAGAGCGACACCAGGACAGGAAAATTCTCCAAGTCCTGTGATAGATCTTAGCGGAGGAAGACTTACGTGCCCGAGTCATAGTGGAGATGACTTCAGGAGGAATACCAGAAGCCGTCAAAATCCAGGACTCGAGCCACGCCGTCAATTTGAGAGCCGCAGAATTCGGGCGGAAAAACGGACCTTGCGAGAGTAGGTCTGGACGGTCCGGGAGATGCCACGGCATCTCTACGGACAGATGGAGCAGGTCTGGATACCAAGCTCGCCTGGGCCAGTTCGGTGCAATGAGGATGACTCGACGGCCCTCCATTCTGATCTTGCGCAGGACTCTGGGCAAGAGAGCTAGAGGGGGAAACACGTAGGACAGACGATACTGGGACCAGTCTTGAACCAGAACGTCCGCGGCGAAGGCCTGAGGATCGTGGGAGCGAGCCACGTAAACAGGAACTTTGTTGTTGTGACGGGATGCCATTAGGTCCATGTCCGGAGTGCCCCATTTGCGGCAGATTGACTGAAACACTGCCTGGTGCAGGGACCACTCGCCCACCGTCCACGGTTTGACGGCTGAGATAATCTGCCTCCCAGTTTTCCACGCCTGGGATGTGGACTGCGGATATGGTGGACTTGGAGTCCTCCACCCATTGAAGGATGCGTTGTACCTCCAACATTGCCAGGCGGCTGCGTGTCCCGCCTTGGTGATTGATGTAGGCAACCGCTGTCGCGTTGTCTGACTGGACTCGAATGTGCCTGCCCGCCAACAGGTGGTGAAAAGCTAGGAGAGCTAGAAGCACGGCTCTGGTCTCCAGCACATTGATTGAAAGGGCTGACTCGGACGGAGTCCAAGTGCCCTGCGCTCTGTGGTGGAGACATACCGCTCCCCAGCCGGATAGACTGGCATCCGTGGTGAGGATCACCCAGGACGGGGCCAGGAAGGAGCGCCCCTGGGACAGAGAGAGGGGCCGAAGGACAGAGCCACTAACCTGTGTAAGGAGGAATGCCGCTTGTCCCAACAGCGGAGAATGTCCAGCTGCAGGGGGCGCAGATGGAACTGGGCAAAGGGGACAGCTTCCATTGACGCCACCATTTGACCCAGCAGCTGCATCAGACGCCTGAGGGTATAACGGCGGGGCCTCAGCAGAGAGCGCACTGCCAGTTGGAGGGACTGCTGTTTGACTAAGGGCAACTTCACAAGTGCCGGCAAAGTCTCGAACTGCATCCCTAGGTACGTGAGACTCTGGGTCGGAGTCAGAGTGGATTTGGGCAGATTGACCAGCCACCCGAATTGGGCTAGAGTGGCGAGAGTGAGCGAGACACTCCGCTGACAGTCTGCGCTGGATGAAGCCTTGACTAGAAGGTCGTCTAGGTAAGGAATCACTGCCAACCCCTGTAGGTGCAGAACCGCAATCACTGCTGCCATGATCTTGGTGAATACCCGAGGGGCTGTGGCCAACCCGAAGGGGAGAGCCACAAATTGGAAATGATTTTCTCCGATTGCAAAACGTAGCCAATGCTGGTGTGAAACTGCAATTGGCACATGCAGATAGGCATCTCTGATGTCGATGGACGCCAGGAAATCCCCTTGGGTCATTGAGGCAATGACTGATCGCAGAGACTCCATGCGAAAATGCCGCACCCGAACATGCTTGTTGAGAAGCTTGAGATCCAGGATGGGCCGGAATGTACCGTCCTTTTTGGGGACTAGGAAGAGATTTGAGTAGAAACCTCTGAACCGTTCCCGGGCGGGAACCGGTACAATTACTCCGTTGGCCTGCAAGGATGCCACGGCCTGTGAGAAGGCGGCGGCCTTGGAGCAGGGGGGGGGGGTGAGAGAAAAAATCTGTTTGACGGTCTGGAAGAGAATTCTATCCTGTAGCCGTGGGAGATGATATCTCTCACCCACTGATCGGAGACGTGTTGAAACCAAGCGTCGCCAAAGTGGGAGAGCCTGCCACCGACTAAGGACGTTGCTGGAGCGGGCAGATAGTCACGAGGAGGCTGCCTTAGTGGCAGCACCTCCTGCGGTCTTCTGCGGACGCGCTTTTGGGCGCCAGTTGGATTTCTGGTCCTTAGCTGAGTTAGTGGACGAGGCCGAGGGCTTAGAGGACGACCAGTTGGAGGAACGAAAGGAGCGAAACCTCGACTGATTCCTACCCTGGGCAGGTTTCCTGGCTTTGGTTTGTGGCATGGAAGTACTCTTCCCGCCAGTAGCTTCCTTAATGATTTCATCCAGTTGTTCGCCGAACAGCCGGGACCCAGCAAAAGGGAGCCCAGCAAGGTGCTTCTTAGAAGAAGCATCTGCCTTCCACTCTCGAAGCCACAAGATCCTGCGGATAGCGAGTGAATTAGCCGAAGCCACCGCAGTGCGGTGAGAAGCCTCCAGCATGGCAGACATGGCATAGGATGAAAAAGCCGAAGCTTGGGAAGTCAAGGTAACCATTTCGGGCATAGATTCTCTCGTGAGGGAATGCATCTCCTCTAGACAAGCAGAGATGGCTTTGAGAGCCCACACTGCTGCAAAAGTCGGTGAAAACGAGGCCCCCGCCGCTTCATATACGGATTTGGCCAGAAGGTCAATCTGGCGGTCAGTGGAATCCTTAAGGGAGGTGCCGTCAGCCACCGACACAACGGTCCGGGCTGATAGCCTAGACACCAGGGGGGTCTACCTTTTGGGGACTGAGCCCACTCCTTGACCACCTCAGGTGGAAAGGGAAAACGGTCATCAGAACCACGCTTTGGGAAGCGTTTGTCAGGACAGGCCCTGGGCTTGGACACAGCGGCCTGAAAACTGGAGTGGTTAAAGAACACACTCTTTGCTCTCTTAGGCGAGGTAAACTGGTGCTTTTCTGCCAGAGAGGGTTGCTCCTCTGATACTGGTGGATTGAGATCCAGTACAGAGTTAATGGAAGCAATCAAGTCACTAACGTCTGAGTCACTTTCGGACAGATCAATGGGGTACATGGAGTTAGCCTCCGAGTCCCCTGTAAAGGCATCCTCCTCATCCTGCGAGTCCGCTCTTGAATCAGAGCCGCGGGAGGAGGAGGGAGAGGGAACCCTACGTCTCTTCTTAGGCTAGGTTCACACACTGCGTTTTTTTGACGCTGCGTTTTTGTACGTTTTTTGCGGCAAAAACTGCACAAAAACGCACCCGCGTCAAAGAAACTCTGCAATAAACGCACGCGTTTTGCCGCGATTTGGTGCGTTTTTTTGCTGCATTTTTGCTCACTGCGTCTTTATGCGTTTTTTTATCAGTGAACAAAAAAAAAAGGTCTGATGTAATTTCCTTCTTCAATGTGTTCTTCATTCTCCACTAGTGTATGCAGAAGAGCAGACAGCTGCAGAACTACAAGGCTCAGCATACTCCATCCAATAGTGTATGCAGGAGAGCAGACAGCAGCTGCAGAACTACAAGGCTCAGAATGCTCCATCCAGGACTGTATGCTTGAAGGAGAGTCAGGGGGAGCAGACCTACAAGGCTTAGCATCCTCCATCCAATAGTGTATGCAGGAGAGCAGACAGCAGCTGCAGAACTACAAGGCTCAGAATGCTCCATCCAGGACTGTATGCTTGAAGGAGAGTCAGGGGGAGCAGACCTACAAGGCTTAGCATCCTCCATCCAATAGTGTATGCAGGAGAGCAGACAGCAGCTGTCGAACTACAAGGCTCAGCATCCTCCTTCCAGGACTGTATGCAGGATTTCTTTGCCCCCCCCCAAACAAAAAAAATGACGTGGGCTTCGCCATATTTTTGTATGCTAGCTGGGTACAGCAGGCAGGTATGGGCTGCCCCCAACCCCCAGCTGCCTATTTGTACCCGGCTGGGAACCAAAAATATAGGGAAGCCCTTTTTTTTTTTTTTTTTTTTTTTAAATTATTTCATGAATTTCATGAAATAATTTTAAAAAAAAATGATGTGGGCTTCGCCCAATTTCTTCATTGTTCCTTATGGGAGACCCAGACCATGGGTGTCTAGCTTCTGCCTCCGGAGGACACACAAAGTACTACACTAAAAAGTGTAGCTCCTCCCTCCGAGCATATACACCCCCTGGATAACCAAATCTAGCCAGTTCAATGCTTTGTGTTCAGGAGGCACACATCCACACATGCATTCTCATCTGATTTTTGATTTTAAAGAGTTGGAAGAAAAGCGGGTCCAAGCTGGACCCCCGGCATGTCCCTTCTCACCCCACTGTGTCGGCGGTGTTGTTAAGGTTGATTTCAAGGCTGGAGCCTTACATGCCGTGCTCCTTCACCATTCCTCGGGCTCTGGCTTGAAGTGGGAGCCAGCACGGTTCTCACTGCTTTGCAGGAGACCGGTCTCCATCCGCAGCCCTTTCAGGACCCTGCCGGACGGAGCACTCATCCCTCAGGGACCTGGCCCTGCGTCTCATAAGCTAAGTATTTGAGACGTTATTGCAGGGGGTCCTTTGCATCTTTATTGTTGGGGAGAGTGTGTCAGGTTACTTTGGTGACATTTCCGGCCTGTTCTCTGGTTTTCACCTGAGAACCGCGCCGAGGGTGCCTGCTCGCCGGCTGCATTGACAAATTTAGGCCCCGGCTTTGGCTGCGGCCTACTTTCGTTTTCACTGCCCCTGCATGTCAGTCATGCAGAGGGACAGTGCGGCGCCGCCCACCGGCCGTTCAGCACAGGGGAGGACACTCCTCTCTGAGGAGATGTTTCCCTCCCCTGTATATCTCCTTGGCCCTCCGGTTCCCGCTCTTGGACTAGGCCCCGCCCCCCCTCCTCACTCCGGCGCCATTTTATCAGCGTTCTCACACTGATCGGCGCTGGCTGCTGCATCTCTGCAACCTGTCTGGGGGTCCGAGCTGTGGGATCCGGAGGGCACACAAAACGGTCTGGTAAGCCACAACCTCTGGTTGTGGACTTTCTTATACACTCTCTGGGGGTCATTCTGAAGGAGTGTGTTCTTTACTGCAGAGCCTCCACCTCAGCAGCATGTCTCACACTAGGAGCAAGGCTGCAAGGCTGTACTCAATATGCACTGCATGTAAGCTCGTACTGCCTGAACCGAGCACATATCCACATTGTGATGCCTGCTCTAACATGGTGGTGCCTCAGCCTGGAGTCTCCCCAGTGGTCCCTCCGGCTGCTCCGGCCCCGGTGGCTGAACCCCCGGCTTGGGTAGAATCGTTTTCTAAGGCTATCTCCCAGTCCTTTGCCGAATCCATGGGACAGCTGTCCCGGACTCTGCTGACCATGCATCAGCCCCCTTCTCAGGGCGCCTCTGCTGCTCCGGCTCGCTCTGCAGAGCTCACAGAGGATTCTGCATCTGCTCCCAGACCCCGTCCTCCTAAAAGGAGACGCAGGGTCCCCTCTCCTTCCTCGTCCCGCGGCTCCGATTCACGAGCCGACTCGCAGGACGAGGAGGATGTTTTTACTGGGGGCTCGGACGCTACCTCCATGTGCCCCATTGATCTGACCGAGGGTGATGCGGATGTTAGTGATTTGATTGCGTCCATTAATTCTGTACTGGACCTCAATCCGCCAGTATCGGAGGAGCAACCCTCTCTGGCAGAAAAGCACCAGTTTACCTTGCCTAAGAGAACAAGGAGTGTGTTCTTTAACCACTCCAGTTTTCAAGCCACTGTGTCCAAGCCCAGAGCCTGTCCTGACAAACGCTTCCCAAAGCGTGGTTCTGATGACCGTTTTCCTTTTCTACCAGAGGTGGTCAAGGAGTGGGCTCACTCACCAAAGGTAGACCCTCCGGTGTCTAGACTCTGATCCCGGACAGTTGTATCTGTGGCTGATGGCACCTCACTTAAGGATCCCACTGACCGCCAGGTTGACCTCCTGGCCAAGTCTGTCTATGAGGCGACAGGGGCCTCGTTCTCCCCATCCTTTGCAGCAGTGTGGGCTCTCAAAGCCATCTCTGCTTCCCTAGAGGAGATGCATTCCCTCACTAGGGACTCTATGCCTGAATTGGTTGCCTTAACTTCCCAGGCTTCAGCCTTTTCAGCCTACGCCATGTCTGCCATGCTGGAGGCTTCTCACCGCACTGCGGTGGCCTCCGCTAATTCCCTCGCTATCCGCAGGATCTTGTGGCTTCGAGAGTGGAAGGCAGATGCTTCTTCAAAGAAGTACCTTGCTGGGCTCCCATTTGCTGGGTCCAGGCTGTTCGGTGAACAACTGGATGAAATTATTAAGGAGGCTACTGGCGGGAAGAGTACTTCCTTGCCACAGACTAAACCCAGGAAACCTGTCCAGGGCAGGAACCAGTCGAGGTTTCGTTCCTTTCGTTCCTCTAACTGGGCGGCCTCTAAGCCCTCGGCCTCGTCCACTAACTCAGCCAAGGACCAGAAGCCCACCTGGCGCAAGAAGCCACGTCCACAAAGGTCTGCAGGAGCTGCTGCCACCAAGGCAGCCTCCTCTTGACTATCTGGCCGAGCCAGCAACGTCCTTGGTCGGTGGCAGGCTCTCCCACTTTGGCGACGTGTGGTTTCAACACGTCTCCGATCAGTGGGTGCGGGATATCATCTCCCACGGCTACAGGATAGAGTTCTCTTCCAGCCCGCCAAACAGATTCTTTCTGTCAACTCCCCCCTGCTCCAAGGCCGCCGCCTTCTCTCAGGCCGTGGCATCCTTGCAGGCCAACGGAGTAATTGTACCGGTTCCCGCCAGGGAACGGTTCAGAGGTTTTTACTCAAATCTCTTCCTAGTCCCCAAAAAGGACGGTTCCTTCCGGCCCATCCTGGATCTCAAGCTTCTCAACAAGCATGTTCAGGTGCGGCATTTTCGCATGGAGTCTCTGCGATCAGTCATTGCCTCAATGACCCAAGGAGATTTCCTGGCATACGTCGACATCAGAGATGCCTATCTGCATGTGCCAATTGCAGTTTCACACCAGCGTTGGCTACGTTTTGCAATCGAAGAGGAACATTTCCAATTCGTGGCTCTCCCCTTCGGGTTAGCCACGGCCCCTCGAGTATTTACCAAGGTCATGGCAGCAGTGGTTGCGGTTCTGCACCTCCAGGGGTTGGCAGTGATTCCTTACCTGGACGACCTTCTTGTCAAGGCTTCATCCAGTGCAGACTGTCAGCGGAGTGTCTCGCTCACTCTCGCCACGCTTGTTCAATTCGGGTGGCTTGTCAATCTGCCCAAGTCCACTCTGACCCCGACCCAAAAACGTACGTACCTAGGGATGCAATTCGAGACTCTGCCGGCACTTGTGAAGCTGCCCTTAGTCAAACAGCAGTCCCTTTATCTGGCGGTGCGCTCTCTGTTGAAGCCCCGCCGTCATTCCATCAGGCACCTCATGCAGGTGCTGGGTCAGATGGTGGCGTCAATGGAAGCGGTTCCCTTTGCCCAGTTCCATCTGCGCCCTCTGCAGCTGGACATTCTCTGCTGTTGGGACAAGCGGACTTCCTCCTTGCACAGGTTAGTGGCTCTGTCGCCACAGACCAGGAGCTCTCTTCAGTGGTGGCTTCGGCCCCTCTCTCTGTCTCAGGGACGCTCCTTCCTGATCCCGTCCTGGGTGATTCTCACCACGGATGCCAGTCTTTCCGGCTGGGGAGCAGTATTTCTCCACCACCGAGCCCAGGGCACTTGGACTCCGTCCGAATCAGCCCTCTCGATCAATGTGCTGGAAATCAGAGCTGTGCTCCTAGCTCTCGTAGCCTTTCACCACCTGTTGGCGGGCAAGCACATTCGAGTCCAGTCAGACAACGCGACAGCAGTTGCCTACATCAATCACCAGGGCGGGACTCGCAGCCGCCTGGCAATGTTGGAGGTTCAACGCATCCTTCAGTGGACGGAGGACTCCAAGTCCACCATATCCGCAGTCCACATCCCAGGCGTAGAAAACTGGGAGGCAGATTATCTCAGCCGTCAAACCGTGGACAGCGGCGAGTGGGCTCTGCATCCGGCAGTGTTCCGGTCGATCTGCCGCAAGTGGGGCACTCCGGAAGTGGATCTAATGGCATCCCGGCACAATAACAAGGTCCCGGTTTACGTGGCTCGCTCCCACGATCCTCAGGCCTTTGCAGCGGACGCGCTGGTTCAGGATTGGTCCCAGTTCCGTCTGTCTTACGTGTTTCCCCCTCTAGCTCTCTTGCCCAGAGTCCTGCGCAAGATCAGAATGGAGGGCCGTCGGGTCATAATCATTGCTCCAGACTGGCCCAGGCGAGCTTGGTACCCAGACCTGCTCCGTCTGTCCGTAGAGGTGCCGTGGCATCTCCCGGACCGCCCAGACCTTCTCTCACAAGGTCCGTTTTTCCGCCAGAATTCTGCAGCTCTCAGATTGACGGCGTGGCTCTTGAGTCCTGGATCTTAACGACTTCCGGCATTCCTCCCGAAGTCATCTCCACTATGACTCAGGCTCGGAAGTCTTCCTCGGCCAGGATTTACCACAGGACTTGGAGAATTTTCCTGTCCTGGTGTCGTTCTTCCGGGCATGTCCCTTGGCCTTTTTCCTTGCCGACCATCCTGTCCTTTCTACAGTCCGGTCTGCAGCTAGGACTATCCCTCAATTCCCTAAATGGACAGGTCTCTGCTCTGTCAGTGTTGTTCCAGCGGCGTATCGCCCGACTGGCCCAAGTGCGCACCTTCATGCAGGGCGCATCTCACATCATTCCACCTTACCGGCGGCCTTTGGATCCCTGGGACCTTAATCTGGTCCTCACGGCCTTACAGAAACCCCCCTTTGAGCCTCTTAGGGAGGTTTCTTTGTTTCGACTTTCACAGAAAGTCGTCTTTCTGGTGGCCATAACTTCTCTCAGGAGAGTCTCTGATTTGGCTGCACTCTCTTCGGAGTCACCTTTTTTGGTTTTTCACCAAGACAAGGTGGTTCTCCGTCCGACTCCGGACTTTCTCCCTAAGGTGGTGTCTTCTTTCCACCTTAACCAGGACATTTCATTGCCTTCCTTTTGTCCGGCCCCTGTGCATCGCTTTGAGAAAGCGTTGCATACTTTAGATCTGGTGCGGGCGCTCCGGATCTATGTGTCACGCACCGCTGTTCTTAGGCGGTGCACCTCTCTTTTTGTGCTGACCACAGGTCAGCGCAAGGGTCTCTCTGCTTCTAAACCGACCCTAGCTCGTTGGATTAGGTCTGCCATATCCGATGCCTACCAGTGTACTCAGGTGCCTCCCCCGCCGGGGATCAAGGCGCACTCGACCAGAGCTGTCGGTGCCTCTTGGGCTTTCAGGCACCAGGCTACGGCTCAGCAGGTCTGTCAGGCTGCCACTTGGTCTAGTCTGCACACCTTTTCGAAGCACTACCAAGTGCATGCTCATGCTTCGGCAGATGCGAGCTTGGGCAGACGCATCCTTCAGGCGGCTGTCGCCCATTTGTGAAGTTAGGGTTTGCCTACTTCTCAGTTTTCTGTTTATTCTCACCCATGGACTGCTTTGAGGCGTCCCATGGTCTGGGTCTCCCATAAGTAACGATGAAGAAAAAGAGAATTTTGTTTACTTGCCGTAAATTCTTTTTCTTATAGTTCCGACATGGGAGACCCAGCACCCTCCCTGTTGCCTGTTGGCAGTTTTCTTGTTCCGTGTGTTTTCACCGGCTGTTGTAGACAGAGGTTCCGGTTGTTCCCGGTTTTGCTCTATCTCTACTTGTGGGTGGATGTCCTCCTTCAGCTTTTGCACTAAACTGGCTAGATTTGGTTATCCAGGGGGTGTATATGCTCGGAGGGAGGGGCTACACTTTTTAGTGTAGTACTTTGTGTGTCCTCCGGAGGCAGAAGCTATACACCCATGGTCTGGGTCTCCCATGTCGGAACTATAAGAAAAAGAATTTACGGTAAGTAAACAAAATTCTCTTTTTTGTGTGTGTTTATTTATTGGTTTATTTTTTAAACCTTCATATAGTTCCAGAGAAAAAGTTTATTAGCTCAAATTTTCATGGTCTTTACTAAGGGTTTGTGGCTTACAGGATACTCTGGGGGGCTATGTCTTTTTAGGCTGCACCGCATTATTATCCTGTGAGTAATACCCCTTTGGTAAAAACCTTAAAAGTAGCGCTAAATAATTAAGGCCCATTCCTCTTGCACCATATAATATAATATAAAAAAAAATAAAAATACTCAGGTTCTCTGTAAGACTTATTTTTTTATTTTATTGTTTGTAAACATTTTACCTTCAAAGACAATTATTTTGCCATCACTCAGGTATTACGCTCTGGAGGTGACATATTTCAAGTCTTCTCTCGACCGCAAGCTGCTGGAACTTTTGTGGAATAAGTACTGGGTGAATACACTAAGCTCCTCAAGTCTGCTGACGGTGCGTACCTCAGATAGGATTTCATTTTAGTTATTGTAACAGGAATATTCAGACAACGCTAAATAGATCTTTTTGACTAATTTCTAAGTAAAGCGACTTTGTATATTTAGTTAGTGTTTTTGGTGGTTGTGGTCTTTTATATATCATATAGAGCTCTGGCAAAAAATTTAAACCACTGCAAAATTTTTCTGATTTTTCTCTTTATAGGTATATTTTTGAGTGAAATGTAAATTGTTCTATAATTCTATAAACTACTGACATCTCTGAATTTCCAAGCAATAAATTTTGTATTTATTTTCTGAAAATTAGAAAAGGTCAAGATAACAAAACAATGCATTGCTTTCAGGCCTCAAATAATGCAAAGATACCAAGTTCATAATCATTTAGAAACAACAATACTAATGTTTTAGCCCAGCAAGAGTTCAGAAATCAATATTTCTCTGACGCTTCATTGGGGGACACAGGACCATGGGTGTTATGTTGCCTATCCATAGGAGGACACTAACTAGATGCAAAAGCATAGCTCCTCCTCTTTAGTATACACCCCCTGGCCAGGCCAGGCAGTCCCAGTTTTAGCTTAGTGTCTATAGGAGGCACTTCCTTTAAAGGTTTTGTTATTTTTTGAGGGCGACGGTTTCCTTTTGGGACCGATCTCCCACTACCATCAACGGGCGGCAACGTGAAGTGTTGCCTACACGTACCCCCTCCCGCGACGCTGGATCCTGGGCTGGACGACGGGTTCCAGAGACGCCGATTTTCGAAAGCCCAGGGCAGAGGCACAATTCCTCAGCCCCTCTTTGCAGGCTCTGAGTTGAATATGGCATCAATTCCTCAGCCCCTCTTTGCAGGCTCTGAGTTGAATATGGCACCGTTGTGACCGGATACAGCAAGCTGACTCTGCTATTTTCAGTGCCTGGATTGAAGCAGTGTTTAAGGTGAGATCCCCCCTGACTGGTTTCCCAGACAAAGGGAGAAAAGGCTCCCAGGGCTGAATATACAGTATTTATTATGAGAAAGTCCCTGGCTAATGCAAGGAAGAGAGCCCCAGGAATCCTGCACACACAGTGTTAACTTTTCCCTAGCTTGCTGGCTGGAGGAGGGGGGGGGGGGGGGGAGGGGAGTCCCTCCTGTTTGCAAACTCCTGCACAGATAATTTCCCGTGGCAGGGGGGAGGGGGTAGCTAGAGAATCACAGAGCTCAGGGACTCGTGCTGTTTATTATCTGCTCTGTTTATTTGATCTAGCAGAAAAGCCGGCTGATAACCACCAGTGACATGTTGTGTGCTGACTAGAGGGACAGGGAGGAAAACCATCAGAAGCTCCTTTCCCGCCGTTTTTTACTACCCACAGCGGGGGGGGCACACTGACTACTTCTTCGCGCTCTTTTAGGGCTAAGCCCCGCCCCCCCCCGCGGCCGCGATAACCCTCCCCCCCAACCCCCTCCCAGGAAAGCGTGGGAAGATCTCCAGCCATCGGCTGATTCTGGTAAGGTGCTGCTCACTGTAGCTCTGCTGAGCATTGCTCCCCCTCCTAGCATACTCCTATCAGGAACATGCAGAATTCAAAAGGCACTAAGAGGGCTAAGGCTCACATAGTCTATTATTCAGCCTGCACTGCCTGCCACGTTGAGCTACCACGTAAACTCACCTCTTCTCTCTGTGAGTCCTGTGCCCCTATAGCCCTCCAAGACCCCCCTGCCACCACCGCCGCAACCGTCAGACTAGAGCCTAGGGCTCCCAGCCCACCGGAATGGGCACAGTTTCTGTCCCAATCCATGGAAAAACTGTCACAGAACCTGGTGCTGGCTATGCAATGTCGTCCTCCACACCCTTCTGGGTCCCTGTTCGGAACGCAGCCTGAGGATACCCCTATGGAGGATCCTTCTGAGGTAATCCGGGCACATGCTTCTCCGGTTGCAGGGATCAGGAAAAGAGCACACGGCCGGGTGTCTCCAGCGGGCTCTCCCTCGGGAGCACACAGGGCAGGCTCTCCCACACGCTCCACGGCTTCTGAAGAGCTGGAGGAGGGAGAATGCTGTTTATACCAAGAGGATTCCTTGGTTTCATCCTCCCCAGATGATCAAACTGCAATAGACTCCCTTATAGCAGCAATCAACCAAACTCTGCATGTTGAGGATCCCCCATCCACTACCACTGACCATCTGGTCTCCTTTAAGAGGGCAAGGAAACCCCAAAAGGTTTTCGCTGATCACCCTGAGTTTCAGGATATCCTCACAAAGCAAAGGGAGAAGCCTGACAGGCGCTTTGGTAACCGAAAACTCATGGAGTCCCGATACCCTTTTGCCTCACCTGCCCCTAAGGGCTGGGCCGATCCGCCCTCGGTCGACCCCCCCCCCCCCCTTCCTTCCCGGTCTCCCACCTTACCACAAAGACGCTCCTGTCTTTACCCGATGGTTCCTCCATCAAGGACCCGACAGACAGGTGGAGCACCTCGCCCGCTCTGCTTTTGAGGCTGCGGGTTCCTCCCTCTCGCCCTCCTTTGCCTCTGTGTGGGTCACAAAGGCGATCTCGGTCTGGGCAGAATCCCTTAACAGTTCGCTTGAGGAATCCCAGTTCCCCTCATACCTTCACAGAGGTAACAGCTCAAATTGCCGCTGCGGCGGAGTACCTCATGCAGGCCTCCATGGACGCTGCTACCTGCGCAGCGTTTGTCGCCTCAAATACCATAGCCCTCCGTAGAGCTCTCTGGCTCCGACAATGGCGAGCGAACTCTGCCTCCAAGAAGTCTCTCACGGGCCTCGATTGTTTGGCGAACGTCTGGATAAGCTCATTTCTGACGCCACGGGAGGAAAGAGTACCTCCCTCCCCCAGCTGAAGTCCAGGACGTCCTTCTCCAGATGTCCACAGTCCTCATTCCGCTCCTTTCGGAACTCATTTGGTTGGTCGACACCCCGTGCGGTCCACGCCACCAGCCGCGGACTACGCAGGGACCGACCTCTTCAGCTCTCCCCGAAACCCACTTAGTCATGGCAGCCTAGACCGAAACAGTCCAGGACTAGGGAGACTCTGCCACGACGTTTTCCCCCCTCATGACTCCTTCGGCGCCTCGGAAGACACACTCATTGTAGGAGGTCGACTGCGGCTCTTTCATCACATCTGGGCTGCCGCCTCAGACGACAAATGGGTGCGAGACCTTGTGTCTTCCGGTTACCACATAGAATTTCGGACCCGACCCCCGAGTCGCTTCTAACAGCAGGAGTGATAATACCTGTCGCAGACGACGAAGTTCAGGGGTTTTTATTCCAACCTCTTTGTGGTCCACAAAAAGGATGGGTCAGTTCGACCCATCCTGGACCTCAAACACCTAAACAAACGTGCACGTTCGGAGATTCAGAATGGAGTCCCTAAGGTCCATTATTGCATCCATGGTCGAAGGGGAATTCCTCGCATCCATAGACATCAAGGACGCGTACCTGCACATACCCATCACCCCAGATCACCAAAAGTTCCTCCGCTTTGCAATTCAGGACTCACTTTCAATTCGTAGCTCTACCCTTCGGCCTTGCCACCGCACCAAGGGTCTTCACCAAAGTCATGGCGGCCGCCATGAGCGTCCTTCACGCCAGGGGAGTGGTCGTTCTCCCTTACTTGGACGACCTCCTTATCAAGGCCCCCTCCTTCCGTGACTGCTCAACCAGCGTACAGATCACTGTGGACACCCTATCCCGCTTAGGGTGGATAGTGAATCTGGACAAATCATTCCCGGTCCCATCATGATCCATCACCTTCCTGGGCATGTCCCTGGACACCCGTCGGGGCTTGATCCTTCTCCCTCAGGACAAGGCGATCGCTCTTCAACGAGCGGTACGTTGCCTTCTACGTCCTCCGTCTCGCTCCATTCGATTCAGCATGAAAGTTCTCGGCAGGATGGTGGCGGCTATGGAAGCAGTACCCTTTGCTCAACTGCACCTCCGCCCATTGCAGCTAGCCCTTCTAGTGGCCTGGGACAAGAGCCCCTTCTCCCTGGACAAACATCTTCACCTGACGCCTTCAGTCAGGTACGCACTCCGCTGGTGGCTTCGGTCCTCATCCCTATCGAAGGGGAGATCTTTTCTCCCAGTGAACTGGCTGGTGCTGACCACGGACGCCAGCCTCCTAGGCTGGGGAGCAGTGTACCGGCACCACACTGCTCAAGGACGTTGGACGCCCCAGGAGTCTTCCCTACCCATAAACACCCTGGAACTCCGCGCAATCTTCCTCGCGCTCAGGGCGTTCTGCCCTCTGCTAGCGGGTCGTCAGATTCGAGTCCAATCGGACAATGCGACAGCTGTAGCCTATATCAATCGTCAGGGGGGCACCCGCAGCAAAGCGGCTTATCTCGAGGCCCACAAGATCCTCAGGTGGGCCGAATCGTTGGGATCAGTGATATCAGCGGTACACATACCGGGGGTAGAGAACTGGGCAGCAGACTTTCTAAGTCACCAAGGCCTGGCCGCCGGAGAATGGTCTCTCCACCCAGATGTGTTTCTACACATCTGCACTCACTGGGGCACACCAGACGTGGACCTAATGGCCTCAAGGTTGAATGCAAAGGTACCCGCGTTCATAGCCAGGTCACGCGACCCGCAGTCCATCGGTGCGGATGCTCTAGTCTGCTCCTGGCACCACTTCCGCCTGCCTTACATATTTTCACCTCTACCCCTGCTGCCGTGGGTGATCAAGAAGATCAAGGCAGAGGGAGTCCCGGTGATACTGATAGCACCGGACTGGCCCAGGCGCGCCTGGTACGTCGAATTAGTACAAATGCTCACAGACGCACCGTGGCGCCTTCCAGACATCCCAGACTTGCTGACCCAAGGGCCCATTTTCCATCAGAACTCCAGAGCCCGGAAGCTGACGGCATGGCCATTGAGACCTGGGTATTAACAAGAGCGGGATTCTCCCCCGCGGTTATTTCCACCATGATCAGCGCCCGAAAGCCTGCTTCATCCCGCATTTGCCACTGTGCGTGGAAAATCTTCCTTTCGTGGTGCAGAGAAACTAACGTCCAGCCTATACCTCTGGCCATCCCCAGAATTCTCGACTTTCTACAGTCTGGCTTGCAAGCGGGGTTGGCTCTCATTTCCCTTAAAGGGCAGGTCTCAGTGCTCTCAATCTTCTACCAATGCCGCCTGGCTCAAAAACCGCAAGTCAAGACCTTCCTCCAGGGCGTTTCCCATCTAGTTCCCCCGTACAAACAGCCGCTGGACCCATGGGACCTCAACCTCGTTCCGGACGGTCTCCAGAGGTCTCCCTTTGAACCCCTCAAGGAATCCTCCCTTGCTCTTCTGTCCTGGAAGGTAACATTCCTGGTGGCAATTACATCCATCAGACGGGTTTCGGAGCTAGCAGCACTCTTGCCGCGAGCCTTTCCTGATCTTTCACCAGGACAAGGTGGTTCTGCGCCCCCTTCCGGATTTCCTTCCAAAGGTCCTTATCCCGTTTCATTTGAACGAGGACCTTGTTCTGCCTTCATTTTGTCCACACCCAGTTCATAGGGTGGAAATGTCTCTGCATTCGTTAGACCTCGTCAGAGCTCTCAGATATTACATATCCAGGACAGCCCCCTTTAGGAAAACGGACTCTTTGTTCGTCATTCCTGAGGGGCCTAAGAAGGGACAGGCAGCTTCAAAGGCGACTCTGGCTCGCTGGATTCGCTCTGCGATCCAGGAAGTCTATTGCCTGCAACTCAAGCCCATTCCTAGTGGGCTGCGGGCTCATTCCACGCGAGACGTTGGCGCTTCGTGGGCCATTCGGCATCAGGCTTCAGTGGAACAGGTGTGTAAGGCTGCGACCTGGTCTAGCCTACATACTTTTTTCAAAGTATCACAGAGTCCATACCCAGGTTTCAACTGAGGCAAATCTGGGTAGGAAAATTCTGCAAACGGCAGTAGAGCACCTCTCTCAGTAGGCGCTCCAGGCTGTCTGAGACTGGTTCCTAGTCCTTGGGTTGTGTTGTCTTTTTTTATGTTTCCTACTTTAGGACGTCCCATGGTCCTGTGTCCCCCAATGAGGCGTCAGAGAAAAACGGATTTTTGTGTACTCACCGTAAAATCGTTTTCTCTTAGCCATCATTGGGGGACACTGCACCCACCCTGTTGCCCTGCGGGGCCTTGGTTCTCTCAGTACCTTATTTGGTTTTGACTCTTCTTTTCTCATGTTCCTCTGTTGAGAAGTTTTTTACTGCTTTTTTTCTCCTACTGCTTGTGTACTAAAACTGAGACTGCCTGGCCCGGCCAGGGGGTGTATACTGCAGAGGAGGAGGTATGCTTTTGCATCTACATAGTGTCCTCCTATGGATAGGCAGCATAACACCCATGGTCCTGTGTCCCCCAATGATGGCTAAGAGAAAACGATTTTACGGTGAGGACACAAAAATCCATTTTTTTGTGGAATAACCATGATTTTTAATAACCGCTTTCATGTGTCTTGGCATGCTTTCCACCAGTCTTTCACACTGCTTTTCGGTGACCTTATGCCACTCCTAGCACAACAATTAAAGTAGTTCTTCTTTCTTGGATGGCTTGTGACTATCCATCTTCCTCTTGATTATATTCCAGAGGTTTTCAATTGGGTTCAGGTCTGGAGATTGGGCTGGCCATGACAGGGTTTTGATGTGGTCCATCATCCACACATTAATTGACCTAGCTGTGTGGCATGGTGCATTGTCCTGCTGGAAAAACCAGTCCTCAGTGTTGGGGAACATTGCCTGTGCAGGAAGCAACTGTTTTTACAGGATAATCTTGTATACGGCTTGATTCATACGTCCTTTGCAAAGTTTAACCTGCCCAATTCCAGCCTTGCTGAAGCATCTCCAGATCATCACGATCCTCCATCAAATTTCACAGTGGGTGCAAGACACTGTGGCTTATACGCCTCTCCAGGTCTCCATCTAACCATTAGACGACCAGGTGTTGGGCAAGCTGAAAATTAGACTCATCAGAGAAGATTACCTTACTCCAGTCCTCTATGGTCCAATTGGGCAGATTAAACTCTACATATTTAATCCTGTTTTTATCGTCCGTGTTTCTGCTACTTCACAAAAGAATATTTTTTAAATATTTAACAAGAAAATTGAATAACTAATTACGGTATTAAAACAGATGTCAAAATGGGAACTTGGTGATCTGTATTTGATGTCTTTTCTTACGCCCGGGTGAGGTGTAGTTCAGTAAGAGCCAGGGATTATTCTACATTCCTAGGAGAAATGTGTGCACGGGCCACTTTGCTAGGGACAGGCAAACACCGATAATCCCTCTGTCTTTCTCTTTGCCTCCCACATGGCTACACTATTGTGTTCTCTGACAAAATCAAATAAAATTAGAGATTTCTGAAAGGCAGAAGCCCGGAGGAGGAGCAGCAACATTTACTGCCGTGTTTACTGAACGGTTCTGGTCACTGCAAGGATTGTGGGCAGCGGAGACTGGATGCTATATTTCGGTCAATTTGATACTTGTCAAACAGTGTGTGTTTGGTAATGCTTTCTATCTGGAGTAAGGTACATTAATGCCTGGGTAAACAGTGTCAAGGCTACCTGTATTCTGTATGCTCAGAAACCTTCTCATCGCCATATACAATATACTTTATTCCCTTTTTAAAATGGAAATAATTAAAGATGCACATCTCTGACTTATGCATTTTGAGTACTTGCAGCTTATGCTGTAAAATTTCAGATGTTTTGATTTTTTTTCTTTTACAGATACTAAATTTTACATAAGTTTCCAAAATGTTAAGTAACAAATCCCTTTCACGTCCAGTACTTGGATAACCCTTTCTTAAATGCCCAAACCCCGAGTAAAATAAGAAAAAGCTTATATTCCTCTCCGGCGCCTGTTCCAGCGATCTCTGAGCCAGGTCTCCGGCGCTCACGTTACATTTTGGCTGCAGCACTCCATGCGACAATCGGCAGCCGCTGACCGCCTGCAGCCTTTACTATTTCATCAGTGAGGGAGTCTGCGTTGATGGAATATTGATGAGCATCAGCTGATCATAGCCACTAATTAACTGCAGAGCTCGTGTGACCAAATGTAATGCGGGCGTCAGGAGACCTGGCGCCAACATTGCTGAAATTTTATGCACATGGGTAGAGCTCTTCCTTATTTTACTCAGGGAACTCTGGCATTTAAAGGGCATTTGTCAGCAGGTTCTTCACCCGTAAAACAATTTTATATGCACATGTAGCTCTTGCAAAGGCAAGTTAATCAATAACTAGTTACACAATCCCTTACTTCGCTGCATAGAAACTATTGGAATCAATATATGAACGAGGCTGAAGGGCTTTCGGAACTCTTCCCAGGCCTCTGTCACTCCAGCTCTATTCCCCTCCCAGCACTGCTTCCTCCTGCTTGACTGACTGCACCTTTTGCTTGAAGTCACAGTTGATACAGTGGAGGTTGTCAGTCAAGCAGGAGGTGGTGGAGTTGGGCTGGAGAGACTAGGGGCTTGGGAAGAGCTTCCACATGCTGAAAGCTCTTCAGCCTTATTTTTATATCACCTCCCTGATGAAGAAGCCTGTAGAGCTTTGAAATGCATAGGATTTGCGAGCACTAGCAGCCATACTTTCTAGTGATCTCACCGCCAACAAGCCTTGCTTGCTCACCTGTGAGCGCCGATACCCAGGCGTCACAGTGGGGCATCAAAGGGGGTTCGTGCTTAACACACACATGGGATAGACCCGCTCAGAACTTTTTCTACATAGCACAGTCCCTGCTGGACACTCACTGCTGCCGGCTTTGAGCTCACGCCTGTAGCTGAGGATCGTCCATCTGCTTACTTACCGCAATTTGCTGAAGGACAAATACGGAATACAGTAAAATGTTACAAGCCTATTTAAATTCTCTTGGTTCCCTTAATAGATGGTTTTTTTTCATTGTTATCTGCAGCAAAGGGAATTATAAGCTCACTGGCAATTCTGATTTCTAAGTAACTTTTGGGAATTTTCAATTTGCAATGTAATGGTCAATTGTCCAGTTAATCTTCATATTCATCATTATTTTTTTTTTTGCCCTTTGTAAGGGAGTTTAGCGCAGAAGTTTTTCTTCAGCGCTCTATTGGGAGACCCAGACGATTGGGGTATAGCTACTGCCCTCTGGAGGCCACACAAAGCACTACATTAAAAGTGCAAGGCCCCTCCCCCTCTGGCTATACCCCCCCCGTGGTATCACGGGTTCTCCAGTTTTAGCTTTGTGTGCGAAGGAGGTCAGACATTCCATGCATAGCTCCACAGATTTTAGTCAGCAGTAGCTGCTGACTGTTTCGGATGGAAGAAAAGAGGACACATATAGTGTCCCCAGCATGCTCCCTTCTCACCCCTGGATGGTGTTGTAAGGTTGAGGTACCTATTGCTGGTACAGGGCTGGAGCCTGACATGCTGTTTTCCTTCCACATCCCCTTGTAGGGCTCTGTGGAAGTGGGATCCTGCCGGCCTCTCAGCTCTGATGCCGGGCTCCATCCACAGACCCATTAGAACCTGATGGATTCGGGGCAGGAGTACGATCAGGGACAGGCCCTGCATCATACAGGTACTCTGTGTCCCCGGCAGGCACAGACACACTCCGGGCTGGCTGGGTGTTGTAGTGCGCCGGGGACCGCAACGTGGAGTTGGTGTCCCTACAGATTACTGGGGGATTGTTTGTGTTTGGGAACGCAGCGCCGACCCCCTCTGGACCGGGCGGCGCTGCTGTGACTTGTGGTGCGCCGGGGATCCGCCGTCCGCGCTTTTACGGCGGCGGCGGTTATAAATTTAGTCCCCGGCTTTTTGGGCCTAGGACGCCGGCAGCTCCGTTTCGTTCCCGCCCCCACCCTGTCATTCAGGGTAGGGGAGAGACGCTGTTCGCTAGCAGCGACGAGGGCTGGAGCCTGATTTACATGCTCCAGCCCTCTCACTTGGCACAGAGGGAAGCAGGCTTCCCGCTCTTGGCCAGGAACGCCCAGGGCCCGCCCCCCTTCCTCTCTCGAGACGCCGGCAGCCATTACATGCATGCCTGGCTGGAGGAAGGACGCAAGGCTCTGGGAGACCTGGACTAGGGGCTATCTGGCGACCACACACCCGCTTTTTAAGCGGGCGGTAAGCGATTTTTCTGTGCTGGTCCCTCTAGTGCCTCACTGTGTATCAGTGTACTGGGTACAGATATATAGATATTGTATTTCTTGCACTGTGAGGTGCGCTTCTGGCTGCATATCCCAGATCGCTCTGTGGAAGCAGCAACATGTCATCCTCAAAACGCAAGGCGGCCAAGGCAAAAAGGGCTGTGTATACTGCGTGTGCTGCATGTGGGGCTAATCTACCAGCAGGCTCCGATGACCCCCATTGTGTGCAATGCTCCGACCCGGTGCTGCTTCGCCAGCCGGAGTCGGGAGAGGTAGCGACCCAGGCTGAGACGCTTGTCAGTTCTGCCCCGGTGACAGGGACGGACTTTGCAGTTTTTGCAGATAATATGTCTGTATCTATGGCAAAAATCCTTGAAACCTTGCAATCTATGCATGGGGCTCAGTCTCTGGGCACGGCGAGGCCTCTGTCCTCAGGTCCCCCTTACTTGGAATGTATCCAGCCCACAGGGGGGTCCCCGGCTTCACAGGCCGAGGATTATGACTCAGATGATGGCCCCAGCCACCCTAAGCGAGCTCGCTGGGAAAGACCCTCGACGTCTTCACACTGCTCAGGGTCTCAGCGCAATCAGTCTCCCTGTGATGTGTCTGATGAGAGTGATCAGGAATCCACTCCTGGAACCCCTCTCAACCTGGATACCCCGGATGGGGATGCCATGGTAAACGACCTTATTTCAGCCATCAATAGGCTGTTGGATATTTCTCCCCCAGCCCCTTCAGCAGAAGAGGCGGCTGCGGAGCAGGAAAAGTTTTGTTTCCTTTATCCCAAGCGTAAATTGAGTGCTTTGTTAGATCACTCTGACTTCAGAGAATCAATCCAGAAGCACGACGCTCACCCAGAAAGGCGTTTCTCTAAACGATCTAAAGATACGCGTTTCCCTTTCCCCCCTGAGGTGGTCAAGCGCTGGACACAGTGTCCAAAGGTAGACCCCCCGATTTCCAAACTTGCAGCTAGATCCATAGTTGCAGTGGAGGATGGCGCCTCACTTAAAGATGCCAATGACAGACAGATGGACCTTTGGTTAAAATCTGTCTATGAAGCTATCGGCGCGTCGTTTGCTCCGGCATTCGCAGCCGTATGGGCACTCCAGGCTATTTCAGCTGGCTTAGCAAAAGTGGATGCTATCATGCATCCAGCAGTGCCGCAAGTGGCGCACCTTACCACGCAGATGTCGGCGTTTGCGTCTTACGCTATCAATGCGGTCCTAGAATCTACCAGTCGCACCTCAATGGCGTCCGCCAATTCGGTAGTTTTGCGCAGAGCCTTGTGGTTAAAGGACTGGAAAGCAGATGCTGGTTCCAAAAAATGTTTAACCAGTTTGCCTTTGTCTAGAGAGAGACTGTTTGGCGAGCCATTGGCTGACATCATTAAGCAGTCCAAGGGTAAAGACTCCTCTTTACCACAACCCAGAACATCCAAACCTCAGCAGAAAAAGTGGCAGCAGAGGTTTCAGTCCTTTCGAGGTTCGGGCAAGACACCATTTACCTCGTCCAAAGGGACTCAGAGGACGCAAAGAAACTCAGATTCGTGGCGGACTCACACACGCCCCAAGAAAGCAAATGGAGGTACCGCTTCCAAAGCGGCTACCTCATGACTTCCAGCCCCCCCCCTCCGCATCGCCGGTCGGGGGCAGGCTCTCCCGCTTTTCCGGCATTTGGATGTCACAGGTCAAAGACCGGTGGGTGACGGACATTTTGTCTCGCGGGTACAGAATCGAGTTCAATTCTCGTCCTCCAGCTCGGTTCTTCAGAACCTCCCCACGTCCAGACCGAGCAGATGCTCTGCTGCAGGCGGTGGATTCCCTAAAAGCGGAAGGAGTGGTTATCCCAGTCCCTCCTCAGGAACAAGGGCAGGGGTTTTACTCCAATCTCTTTGTGGTTCCAAAAAAGGACGGCTCGTTCCGTCCTGTTCTGGACCTAAAACGGCTCAACAAACATGTGCACGCCAGGAGGTTCCGGATGGAAACCCTCCGCTCTGTCATTGCCTCAATGTCCAGAGGAGACTTCCTTGCCTCAATAGACATCAAAGATGCTTAGCTCCACGTGCCAATTGCTACAGAACATCATGCACTCTCAGGGACACTCGGTGATCCCTTACCTAGACGACTTATTGGTCAAAGCTCCCTCTCAGGAGGCATGTCAGCACAGCCTGAATGCTACGCTGGAGACTCTACAGTCTTTCGGATGGATCATCAACTTTCCAAAGTCGATCCTATCACCGACTCAGTCACTAACGTATCTTGGCATGGAGTTTCATACTCTAGCAGCGATAGTGAAGCTTCCGCTGGACAAGCAGCGGTCACTACAGACAGGGGTGCAATCTCTTCTGCAGGGCCAGTTGCATCCCTTGCGGCGCCTCATGCATTTCCTAGGGAAGATGGTGGCAGCCATGGAAGCAGTTCCCTTTGCGCAGTTTCATCTGCGCCCACTTCAATGGGACATTCTCCGCCAATGGGACGGGAAGTCAACGTCCCTGGACAGGAAAGTCTCGCTTTCCCAGACGGCCAAACACTCTCTACAATGGTGGCTCCTTCCCACCTCATTGTCTCAGGGAAGATCCTTCCTGCCCCCATCCTGGGCAGTAGTCACGACAGATGCGAGTCTGTCAGGGTGGGGAGCAGTATTTCTCCACCACAGGGCTCAGGGGACGTGGACTCCGCAGGAGTCCACCCTTCAGATCAATGTTCTGGAGATCAGAGCAGTGTATCTTGCTCTACTGGCCTTCCAACAGTGGCTGGAAGGAAAGCAGATCCGAATCCAATCGGACAACTCCACAGCGGTGGCATACATCAACCACCAAGGAGGGACGCGCAGTCGGCAAGCCTTCCAAGAAGTCCGGCGCATTCTAATGTGGGTGGAGGACAGAGCATCCACCATATCCGCGGTTCACATCCCAGGCGTAGAAAACTGGGAAGCAGACTTCCTCAGTCGCCAGGGCATGGACGCAGGGGAATGGTCCCTTCACCCGGACGTGTTTCAGGAAATCTGTCGCCGCTGGGGAGTGCCGGACGTCGACCTAATGGCATCCCGGCACAACAACAAGGTCCCGGCATTCATGGCGAGGTCGCGCGATCAAAGAGCTCTGGCGGCAGACGCCTTGGTTCAAGATTGGTCGCAGTTTCAGCTCCCATACGTGTTTCCGCCTCTGGCGCTCTTGCCCAGAGTGCTACGCAAGATCAGATCCGAGTGCAGCCGCGTCATACTCGTCGCTCCAGACTGGCCGAGGAGGTCGTGGTATCCGGATCTGTGGCATCTCACGATCGGTCGACCGTGGTCACTGCCAGACCGACCAGACTTACTGTCCCAAGGGCCGTTTTTCCATCAGAATTCTGCGGCCCTGAACCTGACTGTGTGGCCATTGAGTCCTGGATCCTAGCATCTGCTGGATTATCTCAGGGAGTCGTTGCCACAATGAGACAAGCTAGAAAGTCGAATTCGGCTAAGATCTACCACAGAACGTGGAAGATTTTCTTGTCCTGGTGCTCTGCTCAGGGAGTGTCTCCCTGGCCATTTGCATTGCCCAAGTTTCTTTCCTTCCTGCAATCGGGGTTAGAAAAGGGCTTGTCGCTCAGCTCCCTTAAAGGGCAAGTTTCGGCACTATCCGTGTTTTTTCAGAAGCGTCTAGCACGTCTTCCTAAGGTGCGCACGTTCCTGCAGGGGGTCTGTCATATTGTGCCCCCGTACAAGCGACCGTTAGATCCATGGGATCTGAACAGGGTACTAGTTGCTCTCCAGAAGCCGCCCTTCGAGCCTCTGAAGGAAGTTTCCTTTTCTCGGCTGTCGCAGAAAGTGGCGTTTCTTGTTGCGATCACATCGCTTCGGCGAGTGTCTGAGCTGGCAGCTCTGTCATCTAAGGCTCCCTTCCTGGTGTTCCACCAGGACAAGGTTGTGCTGCGCCCCATTCCGGAGTTTCTTCCTAAGGTCGTATCCTCTTTTCATCTTAATCAGGATATTTCCTTGCCTTCTTTTTGCCCTCATCCGGTTCACCGGTATGAAAAGGCCTTACGTTTGCTAGATCTGGTGAGAGCACTCAGAATCTACATTTCCCGCACGGCGCCCATACGCCGTGCCGATGCACTTTTCGTCCTTGTCGCTGGTCCGCGCAAGGGGTTGCAGGCTTCTAAAGCCACCCTGGCTCGATGGATCAAAGAACCAATTCTAGAGGCCTACCGTTCTGCGGGGCTTCCGGTTCCTTCAGGGCTAAAAGCCCACTCCACCAGAGCCGTGGGTGCGTCCTGGGCATTACGTCACCAGGCTTCGGCTCAACAGGTGTGCCAGGCAGCTACCTGGTCCAGTCTGCACACTTTCACCAAGCATTATCAGGTGCATACCTATGCTTCGGCGGATGCCAGCTTAGGTAGAAGAGTCCTGCAGGCGGCAGTGACACCCCCGTAGGGGAGGGCTGTTTTGCAGCTCTAACATGAGGTATTTATTTACCCACCCAGGGACAGCTTTTGGACGTCCCAATCGTCTGGGTCTCCCAATAGAGCGCTGAAGAAGAAGGGAATTTTGTTACTTACCGTAAATTCCTTTTCTTCTAGCTCTTATTGGGAGACCCAGCACCCGCCCTGTTGTCCTTCGGGATGTTTTTTTGTTGTTTGCGGGTACACATGTTGTTCATGTTGAACGGTTTTTCAGTTCTCCGATGTTATTCGGAGTTAATTTGTTTAAACCAGTTATTGGCTTCCTCCTTCTTGCTTTGGCACTAAAACTGGAGAACCCGTGATACCACGGGGGGGGTATAGCCAGAGGGGGAGGGGCCTTGCACTTTTAATGTAGTGCTTTGTGTGGCCTCCAGAGGGCAGTAGCTATACCCCAATCGTCTGGGTCTCCCAATAAGAGCTAGAAGAAAAGGAATTTACGGTAAGTAACAAAATTCCCTTCTTTGTAATATTTCTAATTTTTATATCAATTCAAACTCCCGATTTTTCTCAGTAGCAAATGAACGGACTGGATAGCTAGAGGTATTGCTGGAGTTTTGTTTGCAATAGCTTCATGGGCATATAAATAGTTTTGGAGTGTGAGATCCTGCCAACAGATTCACTTTAAGATGGGCTTGTCCAATTAGTGGACAACCCCTTTTAAGCCACAATGGTTCTTTAAAGGGAATCACGAGAGAAACTGACTAGGGGAACCAGTTGACTGATTCATCCTGCCCAAACCACAGGCAGCATCAATCAGACACCAGCGCAATAAACAATGAGTGGAGTTTCGGAATGACACATATTTGGAAGCATTTACAGGAACAAAGCTCCTAGTCCAAGAGGTAGGACTCTGGAGGCTTCTCCCAGCCCGCTCACACTGACTGTCACTCCCTCTTGTATTGGCAGAAGACCTGACAGTCTGGTTAAGCAGGTACACCACCCTGGAGGAAAATTGCAACTATATAATGTTTATTATGGTCCATAGAAGCTTTCTGAGATATTCTAGTCTTTAAGGTTTATCTGCTTGTTTCCAGTGTTTAATTCTTTGTTTTCCACCCACAGAACGCCGACTACACAACAGGGCAGGTGTTTGACTTGTCTGAGAAACTAGAGCAATCTGAAGCCCAACTCGGCCGTGGAAGCTTCATGTTGGGATTAGAAACACATGATAGAAAGTCTGAAGACAAACTAGCCAAAGCGACAAGAGACAGGTAGAGTGTGTGTGTGTGTGTGTGTGTGTGTGTGTGTGTGTGTGTGTGTGTGTGCGCGCGCGCGTGTGTTGTGTGCGTTGTGTGCGCACCTGCATCTATGTCGTAAAATACATCTGTGGGTAAATCCAGATTTAGGCTAACCCTACCTGTTTAATGGCTGTCAGCTGCATCTTCTGAATTCACCATAAACCTATCCACGCAGCTTGAGCGTGCTTCATGTTTATATCAAAGGGGAAAGTATAAAAGGCTGCTACCGGACAGCTCTGTAGGCTTGGGAATAATGGACCAGGCATGCTGAAGTTGCCATATTCCTCTTTCTCCTGACATCTGCTAATGGGAAAGAGTTGAAAAAATGCAACACGTTACTTCATTTATGGCTTTTACTTCAAGTATTTAACTAGCTTCAAGGAATTTCTGTGATTTGGGAAAATAAAAACATTAATTTGTATCCATTTAATTCCACACATGTACCATAAGTAATGATGTCCAGTTCATCAATCACCTTACCACTGCAGCCGATCGTTGATCTAGATGGTGGTGATTGCATTATGGCACATGGCAGCTGTAGCTAGGTGACTGATGGACTGGAAGTCATCACTTCAATATTGGTGGAGAATATTGGAACTGCAAATTTTCCAAAATCCAGGAAAGCTCCATGAATTCTGCCTGTAGCATTTATCACTAACTTTGTTTTCTTTTTTTGTATTTTTCAGCTGCAAAACCACAATTGAGGCAATCCACGGCTTGATGTCACAAGTGATAAAAGATAAATTGTTCAACCAAATTAACACTTCCCAAGTGTAATTTTTAGCCATTTCTTTTCTTTTTTTCTCCTTTTGTGTCCTTTAAGTTGCTTCTTTTATGTAGAAGCTGTAAAATGTCTTTCCTCGTTTGAGCAACAGAAAGTATAGAAAACTTTCACGGCTTTACAGCCGTTCTGATCTTTCTCAACAGGGTTGCTTTCTGTGCAAATAAAACCTTAGTTTGAACTGAGCAAGACTGTTTCTTCTAAAAGGGAATGCGGCTTGCAACTTATGGTGCTGATTCTTTAACACTAGAAGTCCCATGAATTTCGAGCTTCATAGGGTTTCAATGGTAGAAATGTTAAATGACCCCTCTCAGGGACTTCTAGTGTTAAACAGGGCCTTCACCATGAAATAATAATGTACTCTCCACATACATACACATTAAAGTAAGATGAACACAGCCATCCAATTAATGTGTATGGGGTCTTTTTAAAGCTGCATTCATACTTCAAAATTATCAGGAATAAGAGTCCATAAGAACACAATTTTTTTTTTTTATTTTTTTTCTAATACTCGTGCAGTGTAAACAGGCTCTGATCACCAGATGAACAAGAGGAGCACTCATTCGTTAGGTGAAATGATCATTTGATTTTGTTATAGGATCATTCTCAGTAATATATTGACCTATCTTGTCTCGACAATACAGAAGCTTCAATGCCGATAACAGTAGGAGCCTATGTGGTTATTAAATGCTATCTTCCTCTGTACATAGGCTATTAAACAACCGCCAATCAGAAAACGAGTAGCCGACTGAAAGTGATGTGGCAAACAAGAAAAAGAAGGTAGGTAAGGAGCTCTCTACTCACAACAATTAGCAAAAATACAACGTTTATTGAATTGATCAAACAGTAAAAGCAATTAAAACAGCAGATATGCAGCCATATAGTAAGGTGCCAACAAAAACCCACCCAACGTGTGTCGTTCACTAGCCGAGCTTAATCAGGAGAAGATGAAGCTCGGCTAGCGAGCGACATGTTTTTATTGGTATCTTACTATATGGCTGCATATCTGTACATGATTTTGCTGTGAGGTCTTTATGATTAGGTATTGTGGTTTTAATTGCTTTTACTGTTGTTTGCACAATTCAATAAACTTTGTATTTTTGCTAATTGTTGTGAGTAGAGTGCTCCTTACCTACCTGCTTTTTCTTGTTTGCCATTTAAATTTTGGTAGGTTTTTGCACCCTCACTATTAATATTGTCCATTCTTATTTTTGGTTGGATATAGCTGTACAGCGCAATCCTCTCCTTTTATTGACTGACGGTGATGTGTCGCAAGTTAGGTGGTCTAAACGCACTTTTAGTCTCCACTAACAGATGTTGTTAGGGAATATTGGGGTTTGGCAGAAAAAACAGTGCCCTGGCGTTAAATCTGCCAAATAATAACAAGAAAAAAAAGTTTAAGCCTAAAAACTGCACTTTGAGTAGTATTAAAATCAAAGCATGAAAAATCCATACAGCATAAAAAAAACAAAACACACAAGCCACGGTGTAAGGGACAGATACATGCCTACTAAACCATGGAACCTTATATGCCAGTACTTTATTCTATGCTATTCTAGTTTATGACGTACTCTGCTTGTTTAAGTATATAGATACTGTGTTTTCCCAAAAATAAGACCTCCCCCAAAAATAAGCCCTAGCGGGGATTTTCAGCATTTTCGGAGCAAGGCTTAAATATAAGTCCTCCCCCGAAAATAAGCCCCAGTCGCGGTTCACAAATGAAGTATCCATGCAGCTAAAAAAGTTAGATACTGCAGGACACTTCATTATAGACAGCGGGCACCCTGCAATCATTCTCACCAGACGCCGGAGATCACAGGGAGGACCTGGGAGCCACGCAGATGTCCGGGTGTCGTAAGTATGAGTCTCCTGGGAAGTGGGGGGTCTGCTTTTCTTGGGAGTAAACTCCCCCACCCCCCAACCGTGTTTCTCCAAGAATAAGATCTCCAAAAATAAGCCCTAGTGCTTTTTTGGGGAGCAAAAAAATATAAGACAGTGTCTTATTTTTGGAAAACACAGTATATCTTCACAGTATGTGAGGCAATGAATCTTTCAGTAACATTGTTCATGGAACGGTATATATTCATATTGTTTCTGCTGTACACATAGACTACTCCTGCTTGCTGCTTGAGGATTTCCTGGCACAGAGCCTGTGTCTTGCTTTGGACCCCTTGTTCCTCCCACCCGGTGACTCCTGGTCTCACTTCCCCTGTAGAGAAGGGGGATTTCAGGTGCTCTGCTAACACCAACCCTGAGCCTAAAGGGTGCTTTACATGCTGCGACATCGCTACCGATATATCGTCGGGGTCACGTCGTTAGTGACACACATCCGGTGCCGGTAGCGACATCGCAGCGTGTGACACCAAGGAGTGACGATCAACGATCGCAAAATCGTCCAAAAACGGTGATCGTTGACATGTCGCTCCTTTCTTTAATATCGCTGCTGCCACCAGTACGATGTTGTTAGTCGTTCCTGCAGCATCACACATCGCTATGTGTGACACCGCAGGAACGACGAACATCTTCTTACCTGCGTGCACCAGCAATGAGGAAGGAAGGAGGTGGGCGGATTGTTACAACCTGCTCATCTCCGCCCCTCTGCTTCTATTGGACGGCCGCTTAGTGACATTGAGGTGACGTCGCTGTGACGCCGAACGCTCCTGCCCCTTGAAGGAGGGATTGTTCGGCGGTCACAGCGACGTCGCTGCACAGGTATGCAGCCATAGCGATAATGTTCGTTACGGCAGCGATCACCACATATCGCACCAACGACGGGGGCAGGTGCTATCGCGCTCGACATCGCTATCTATCGTTAGCGATGTCGCAGCGTGTAAGGTACCCTTTAGGCTCCGTACCTCCAGTAGTCTTAACACCTGGGTGTGACGGGGGTGTACAGCAGAGCAAAGGATGGACGAGGCCGAGGGACGATCCAACAGGTTTATTAACAGGAATACAAGAACAGCACACAATAAGTCCACGTAAAACAGATTCGGGGGCCCTTCCCGACAATCCTCGGACCGGATAACAAAGCAATCGTCCTTACAGTAGTCCAAAGAGTTCCACACAATCCCACGGGCCGCCACACAGGCCTAGCTCCGTCCGTGTCCACAGCCACCCAGGCTGGGGCTCCTGCTCTCTTCAAGTTTCAGCTCACTCTGAAGTTACAAAAAGGGAAATGCATTGTCTGTGCTCCTTGACCAGCCCACCATGTTCAGGGGGTGGGGGTCACACATCCTATCATCAATGGTTTGGTCCATCACAGGGCTCCCATATGTCTGCCAGCCACAGTAGATGAAGGGATCCCCTGCTGTGCAGAACAATGACTATTCCTTCACTGGCCAATGCAATTACAGATTAGATACACAACTCTGGATAGAAGAGGACAGGCTATTTACATAATCACATTAGATGCCAAGACTGCAATTGTATGAGAGAGACACATTGAGATCAGTAGCTCCCCCAAGGAAATACATGAATTACAACTAATACAACCAGGGAAATATGCATATCATGACATAGTATCACAGCATATACAGTGAGAGGGTAAATTACATCTTCACAATCCCTCCCCCTCCCAACTTGTGTACGTACTAGGGACCTCTACAGGTCACTGGTTAAGTACACACAGGCAGAGCGTTACTTACATGTGGCTTCATGCAGCCACGAATTGGCATCGTAGCTCTCCCACATCATTGCCCAGGAGAACAGCTGCAGGCAGACCACCCATCACCCCAACCACACATCGCCTGACCCCAAAACCAAAGTTCAGATCCACAGTGGCTGTGGGAATAGTCCTCCATTGTCCACCAGCCAGTTCAATAACAATCCCAGGTCCTCTATGGATTGCCTCAGGCCGAACCACTCGGGGATCAGCCAGTGTGAGGAAAGCACCCGAGTCACAAAATCCAACAAGTCTCTGTCCATCCAGCACAACCTCCTGCAAGTGCTTACCTCGATGAGCAGAAGTCGTCATAACTGCGGGTCGCACCCCGTAAACTCCTGGTGGTGCAACATGGGGGGCTGAGTCACTAGGCCAGTCCTCACATAACGGTGCCACATCTTCCTCCATGGCACTGGGCTGTAAATAATTAACAATCCGATTGGGTGCAGGATCAGTCCTCATTTGAACAGCTGGGCAGGAGACTTGCCGATGCCCTGGCTGTCCACATTGATAGCATCTGAGCTGGGTCTCCCTCCATCCAAGGCGTCCTCTTGGGTAAGGGGTAGGGGAACTTGGAGGCCGGCTCCCACCTGAAGGTGCTGTAGGGGTTTGAGGATGATTCCTCCATGGCCTGGCTGGGCATGAGGCCTGCAAATGCCCGGGATGCCTACAAACATAACACCTGCGCTCTGTTACTTCCTCTCCCCGGCGTATTCCAGAAAGTGCAGTAGAAGCAACTGGAGGCACATTAACACGGGTATCAACATGTGGTGGCTTAGAGGAACGGGGAACAATGGGGACAGAATAACTGGGGGCATCCGGTGTTGTGGAGCTGTTAGGCGTCTCTCCATCCTCCAACAGAACCCTCCACTGAGGCTTGATGGTGAGAGCCTCATCAGCGAGAGCAGCAGCTTCCTCCACTGTCGCTGGTTTTCTCTCACGCACCCATTCCCGGATCTCAGCAGGGCACTGGGCAAAGAATTGTTCTTTTAGGATGACCTGCAGGAAGGTCTCCCAAGATAAGGCCTCCTCTGCCTCCAGCCAGCGATTACATATTTGTTTGAGTCTATGAGCATATATCTTAAACGACACTTCCCCATCACAGGCTAAAGCACGGAACTGAGTCCTGTAAGTGTCTGGGGTCACAGCATAATGTTTTAGAATAGTCTGTTTAATCTCCGCATACTCACAGTTCCACCGAGGGTCCATAGCTCTATAGGCTTCAGCAGCTCCCCCCTCTAGGAGCCCAACCAGATGCCGGACACGCTCCCTGTCCGGGACTTCCATTAATCGACACTGATGCTCAAAGTCCTGGAAGAAGCCCTCAATGTCGCCTGCAGCCTCATTAAACGGCTTAAAGTCTTTGCGGGACACCCTGGGAAGTTCCCTCATGATGGGTGCTGGGGTTACAGTCTGTCTGGAACCTCTCGCGGCTTCCACAGCGAGCTGCTTATCCAGCAATGCCATCTCCTCCATCCTGCGCTCCTTCTCTTTAGCTCCACGCATGGCCTCCCTCTTATCTTCTATGGTGGTCTCCTCTCCCAGCAAGGCCATCTCCTCCTCGTACCACACAACCCACTGACTTTTTTGGGTATTTACCTCCGGCTGCCGTCTTTCTTCCGTTTGCTGTGAGGATCCTTCCTCCACGTCATTTTGCGAGCAGACTCCTTCTAGCGCCTCAATCAGCTGCTCCTTGGAGAGTCCTTTGAAACGAACTCCTACTTCACGGGCCTTTGATTGCAGGCTCCCCAAAGTCCAGGTCTTGTACTCTGCAGTGCTGGTTCCTGATGTTAAGCCATTGTCCTCCATTCCTTCTGCTCTGATCCCAGCGCTGCCAACCAGTTTGTGACGGGGGTGTACAGCAGAGCAAAGGATGGACGAGGCCGAGGGACGATCCAACAGGTTTATTAACAGGAATACAAGAACAGCACACGATAAGTCCACGTAAAACAGATTCGGGGCCCTTCCCGACAATCCTCGGACCGGATAACAAAGCAATTGTCCTTACAGTAGTCCAAAGAGTTCCACACAATCCCACGGGCCGCCACACAGGCGTAGCTCCGTCCGTGTCCACAGCCACCCAGGCTGGGGCTCCTGCTCTCTTCAAGTTTCAGCTCACTCTGAAGTTACAAAAAGGGAAATGCATTGTCTGTGCTCCTTGACCAGCCCACCATGTTCAGGGGGTGGGGGTCACACATCCTATCATCAATGGTTTGGTCCATCACAGGGCTCCCATATGTCTGCCAGCCACAGTAGATGAAGGGATCCCCTGCTGTGCAGAACAATGACTATTCCTTCACTGGCCAATGCAATTACAGATTAGATACACAACTCTGGATAGAAGAGGACAGGCTATTTACATAATCACATTAGATGCCAAGACTGCAATTGTATGAGAGAGACACATTGAGATCAGTAGCTCCCCCAAGGAAATACATGAATTGCAACTAATACAACCAGGGAAATATGCATATCATGACATAGTATCACAGCATATACAGTGAGAGGGTAAATTACATCTTCACACTGGGATTTTATGGGTCCAGCCTGCCAGAAGCGGGCCATCCTGTACTGGCAGGCCAGGGTCCTACATCCTCTCTTCACTCTGTCATCACACTAAAGGCCCAGTCACACTAAACAACTTACCAGCGATCCCAACAACGATACAACCTGATAGGGATCGCTGGTAAGTTGCTAGGAGGTCGCTGGTGAGATGTCACACTAAGCGACGCTCCAGCGATCCCACCAGCAACCTGACCTGGCAGGGATCGCTGGAGCGTCGCTACACGTGGAAGCATGCTGGGCTTGGTAACTAAGGTAAATATCGGGTAACCAACCCAATATTTACCTTGGTTACCAGCGCACACCGCTTAGCGCTGGCTCCCTGCACACCTAGCCACAGTACACATCGGGTTAATTACCCGATGTGTACTCTGCTACGTGTGCAGGCAGCAGGGAGCCGGCTTCTGCGGATGCTGGTAACCACTGCTGCCTGCACATTCAGTTGTTGCTGTCTCGCTGTCACACACAGCGATGTGCGCTTCACAGCGGGAGAGCAACAACTAAAAAATGGTCCAGGACGTTCAGCAGTAACCAGCGACCTCACAGTAGGGGCCAGGTTGTTGCTGGATGTCACACACAGCAACGTTGCTAGCGATGTTGCTTAGTGTGACGGTACCTTAACTGACTTTCTAAGATGGCTTCTGCCTGTAGCCTCTGCTCTGACTCCACCCACATTAACTACTAATCCTCATACAAAATACCCGTAATACAATAACCGACCAATAGGTGGCGATATTACCTTATAAAACATCCTACAGCCTTCATAGCACACTCCTTTAGGGACACATTAATATTAACATTCTTTACACATTTATAACGCAATCCATGGGGTTTGCAGGAAAGCACTGACCATAGGAAAGCACCTCTTACATAATGACCCCAAATACACCATATGAATAATTCAGTTTCTAGGAACCTTCCATGACTGCACTTAATTCCCTCCCTATTCCTCGAGATTTCCTGGATTATGCTCTTATACTTCTCATGTGCAATGGGTTCTTTGTAAGTCACTGGCTAATGGGAGATGAGAGGGTCCTTTTAAGCTCTCTTGTGCTTCCTGTCCCTATTAGGGTGTGGAGAGACAACCTCCTATGCTGTCATGGAAGGTTCCTAGAAACTGAATTAACGATAAGAATAATTCTTATTTTATCAAAATGACAGCAAACAGCTCCGTAAGTGACACATCACTGGAATCAGGGTCACTGTCTCTACATCATGCTGCTCTCAGATGGTGGATCAAAGACCTGGTGACAGATTCTCTTTAACTCAAATAGCATGATTTATGTTGATTGACTGAAGATATCAATAGCACAACTCCTACGACTGAAACCCAAGGTATGAGATACAGTCATATGAAAAAGTTTGGGCACCCCTATTAATATTAACCTTTTTTCTTTATAACAATTTTGGTTTTTGCAACAACTATTTCAGTTTCATATATCTAATAACTGATGGACTCAGTAATATTTCTGGATTGAAATGAGGTTTATTGTACGAACAGAAAATGTGCAATCCGCATTTAAGCAAAATTTGACCGGTGCAAAAGTATGGGCACCTCAACATAAAAGTGACATTAATATTTTGTAGATCCTCCTTTTGCACAAATCACAGCCTCTAGTCGTTTCCTGTAGCTTTTAATGAATTCCTGGATCCTGGATGAAGGTATATTTGACCATTCCTGTTTACAAAACAATTCCAGTTCAGTTAAGTTTGATGGTCGCCGAGCATGGACAGCCCACTTCAAATCATCCCACAGATGTTCAATGATATTCAGGTCTAGGGACTGGGATGGCCATTCCAGAACATTGTAATTGTTCCTCTGCATGAATGCCTGAGTAGATTTGGAGCGGTGTTTTGGATCATTGTCTTGCTGAAATATCCATCCCCTGCGTAACTTCAAGTTCGTCACTGATTCTTGCACATTGTCAAGAATCTGCTGATGCTGAGTAGAATCCATGCGAACCTCAACTTTAACAAGATTCCCGGTGCCGCCATTGGCTATACAGCCCCAAAGCATGATGGAACCTCCACCAAATTTTACTGTGGGTAGCAAGTGCTTGTCTTGGAATGCCGTGTTTTTTTTGCCTCCATGCATAACGCCTTTTTGTATGACCAAACAACTCAATCTTTGTTTCATCAGTCCACAGGACCTTCTTCCAAAATGTAACTGGCTTTTCCAAATGTGCTTTTGCATACCTCAGGCGACTATGTTTGTGGCGTGTTTGCAGAAACTGCTTCTTTCGCATCACTTTCCCATATAGCTTCTCCTTGTGCAAAGTGCGCTGTATTGTTGACCGATGCACATTGACACCATCTGCAGCAAGATGATGCTGCAGGTCTTTGGAGGTGGTCTGTGGATTGTCCTTGACTGTTCTCACCATTCTTCTTCTCTGCCTTTCTGATATTTTTCTTTGCCTGCCACTTCTGGGCTTAACAAGAACTGTACCTGTGTTCTTCCATTTCCTTACTATGTTCCTCACAGTGGAAACTGACAGTTTAAATCTCTGAGACAACTTTTTGTATCCTTCCCCTGAACAACTATGTTGAATAATCTTTGTTTTCAGATCATTTGAGAGTTGTTTTGAGGAGCCCATGATGCCACTCTTCATAGGAGATTCAAAAAGGAGAACAAATTGCAAGTGGCCACCTTAAATACCTTTTCTCATGATTGGATACATCTGCCTATGAAGTTCAAAGCTCAATGAGGTTACAAAACCAATTTAGTGCTTTAGTAAGTCAGTAAAAAGTAGTTAGGAGTGTTCAAATAAAGAAATTGATAAGGGTGCCCATACTTTTGCACCGGTCAAATTTCTCTGACGCCTCATTGGGGGACACAGGACCATGGGTGCAGGATGGGTGTTATGCTGCCTATCCATAGGAGAACACTAAGTAGATGCAAAAGCATAGCTCCTCCTCTGCAGTATACACCCCCTGGCCGGGCCAGGCAACCTCAGTTTTAGCTTAGTGTCTGTAGGAGGCACTTTCTTTCAAGGTTTGTTATTTTTTGAGGGCGACTGTTTCCTTTTGGAACCGATCTCCCACTACCATCAACGGGCGTGAACGTGGAGTGTCGCCTCCACGTACCCCCTCCTGCGACGCTGGATCCTGGGCTGGACGACGGGTTCCACAGACACCGATTTTCCAAAGCCCAGGGTAGAGGCCTGTGCCCCTATAGCCCAATTCCTCAGCCCCTCTTTGCAGGCTCTGAGTTGAATATGGCACCAATTCCTCAGCCCCTCTTTGCAGGCTCTCAGTTGAATATGGCACCGGTGTGACCGGACACAGCAAGCTGACTCTGCTATTTTCACTGCCTGGACTGAAGCAGTGTTTTAAGGTGAGATCCCCCCCTGACTGGTTTCCCAGACAAAGGGAGAAAAGACGCAGCAGGGAAGGCTCCCAGGACATTTACAGTATTTATTATGAGAAAGTCCCTTGCTGAGTGCAAGGAAGAGAGCCCCCAAGGATCCTGCACACACAGTGTTCACTTTTCTCTAGCTTGCTGGCTGGAGGAGGGGGGGGAAGTCACTCCTGTTTGCAGAAAGTCCTGCAGATAATTTCCTGGGGGCAGGGGCAGGGCTCAGGGACTCACGCTGTTTATTTGCCCTGTTTATTTGTTCTAGCAGAAAAGCCGGCTGATAACCACCAGTGACAAGCTGTGTGCTGACTGGAGGGAGAGGGAGGAAAACCATCAGAAGCTCCCTTCCCGCCGTTGTTTACTACCCACAGCAGGGGGGGGCACACTGACTTCATCTTCGCGCTCTTTTAGCGCTAAGCCCCGTGGCCGCGATAAGCCCCTCCCCCCCAGGAAAGCGTGCGAAGATCTCCATAGAGCTTAATCCTTCCTGAGGACAGGGCCATCGGCTGATTCTGGTGAGATGCTTGCTTCACTTGTAGCTCTGCTGAGCATTGCTCCCCCTCCTGTTATACTCCTATTAGGAACATGCAGAATTCTAAGGGCACTAAGAGTGCTAAGGCCCACATAGTCTATTATTCAGCCTGCACTGCCTGCCACGCTGAGCTACCACGTAAATACACCTCTCTGTAAGTCCTGTGCCCCTATAGCCCCCCAAGACCCCCCTGTCACCACCGCCGCAACTGTCAGCCCAGAGCCTAGGGCTCCCAGCCCACTGGAATGGGCACAGTTTCTGTCCCAATACATGGAAAAACTGTCACAGAACCTGGTGCTGGCTATGCAATGTCGTCCTCCACACCCTTCTGGGTCCCTGGACGGAACGCAGCCTGAGGATACCCCTATGGAGGATCCTTCTGAGGTAATCCGGGCACATGCTTCACTGGTTGCAGGGATCAGGAAAAGAGCACACGGCCGGGTGTCTCCAGCAGGCTTTCCCTCGGGAGCACACAGGGCAGGCTCTCCCACACGCTCCACGGCTTCTGAAGAGCTGGAGGAGGGAGAATGCTGTTTATACCAAGAGGATTCCTTGGTTTCAGCCTCCCCAGAAGATTAAACTACAATAGACTCCCTTATAGCAGCAATCAACCAAACTCTGCATGTGGAGGATCCCCCATCCACTACCACTGACCATGCGGTCTCCTTTAAGAGGGCAAGGAAACCCCAAAAGGTTTTTGCTGATCACCCAGAGTTTCAGGATATCCTCACAAAGCAAAGGGAGAAGCCTGACAGGCGCTTCGGTAACCGAAAACTCATGGAGACCTGGTACCCTTTTGCCTCACCTGCCCCTAAGGGCTGGGCCGATCCGCCCTCGGTCGACCCCCCCCCCCCGGTCTCCCGCCTTACCACAAAGACGCTCCTGTCTTTACCCGATGGTCTTTACCCGATGGTTCCTCCATCAAGGACCCGACAGACAGGTGGAGCACCACGCCCGCTCTGCTTTTGAGGCTGCGGGTTCCTCCCTCTCGCCCTCCTTTGCCGCTGTGTGGGTCGCAAAGGCGATCTCGGTCTGGGCAGAATCCCTTAACACTTCGCTTGAGGAATCCCAGTTCACTCATACCTTCACAGAGGTAACAGCTCAAATTGCTGCTGCGGCGGAGTACCTCATGCAGACCTCCATGGACGCTGCTACCTGCGCAGCGTTTGCCACCTCAAATACCATAGCCATTCGTAGAGCTCTCTGGCTCCGACAATGGCGAGCGGACTCTGCCTCCAAGAAGTCTCTCACGGGCCTTCCCTTTTTTCCAGACCGGTTTGTTTGGCGAGCGGCTGGACAAGCTCATTTCTGACGCCACGGGAGGAAAGAGTACTTCCCTCCCCCAGCTGAAGTCCAGGACGTCCTTCACCAGACGTCCACAGTCCTCGTTCCGCTCCTTTCGGAACTCATTTGGTTGGTCGACATTCCGTGCTGTCGCCGCCACCAGCCGCGGACTACGCAGGGACCGACCGACCTCAGCTCTCCCCGAAACCCACTTCGTTATGGCAGCCTAGACCGAAACAGTCCAGGACTAGGGAGACTCGGCCACAACGTTTTCCCCCCTCATGACTCCTTCGGCGCCCCGGAAGACACACTCATTGTAGGAGGTCGACTGCGGCTCTTTCAACACATCTGGGCTGCCGCCACAGACGACAAATGGGTGCGGGCTCTTGTGACTTCCGGTTACCACATAGAATTTCGGACCCGAGTCAGTTCTTTCTCTCAAACCCCCCAAAGACTCAAACGATGCAAACCTTTTTTCTCAGCAATCCACTCGCTCCAAACAGCAGGATTGATAATACCTGTCCCAGATGACGAGAAGTTCGGGTTTTTTTTATTCCAACCTCTTTGTGGTCCCCAAAAAGGATGGGTCAGTTCGACCCATCCTGGACCTCAAACACCTAAACAAACATATGCACCTACGGAGATTCAGAATGGAGTCCCTAAGGTCCATTATTGCATTTATGGTCGAAGGGGAATTCCTCGCCTCCATAGACATCAAGGACGCGTACCTACACATACCCATCGCCCCAGATCACTAAAAGTTCCTTCGCTTCACAATTCAGGACTCCCACTTTCAATTCGTAGCTCTACCCTTCGGCCTTGCCACCGCACCAAGGGTCTTCACCAAAGTCATGGCGGCTGCCATGAGCGTCCTTCACCCCAGGGGAGTAGTCTTTCTCCCTTGCTTGGACAACCTCCTCATCAAGACCCCCTCCTTCCGCGACTGCTCAACCAGCGTACAGATCACTGTGGACACTTTATCCCGCTTAGGGTGGCTAGTGAATCTGGACAAATCATCCCCGATCTCATCACGATCCATCACCTTCCTGGGCATGTCCCTGGACACCCGTCGGGGCTTGATCCTTCTCCCTCAGGACAAGGCGATCACTCTTCAACGAGTGGTACGCTGCCCTCTACGTCCTCCATCTCGCTCCATTCGATTCAGCATGAAAGTGCTTGGCAGGATGGTGGCAGCTATGGAAGCAGCACCTTTGCTCAACTGCACCTCCGCCCACTGCAGCTAGCCCTTCTAGCGGCCTGGGATAAGAGCCCCTTCTCCCTGGACAGACATCTTCACCTGACGCCTTCAGTCAGGTACGCACTCCATTGGTGGCTTCGGTCCTCATCCCTATCGAAGGGGAGATCTTTTCTCCCAGTGAACTGGCTGGTCCTGACCATGGACGCCAGCCTCCTAGGCTGGGGAGCAGTGTACTGGCACCACACTGCTCAAGGACGTTGGACGCCCCAGGAGTCTTTCCTACCCATAAACATCCTGGAACTCCGCGGGATCTTCCTCGCGCTCAGAGCGTTCTGCCCTCTGCTATCCGGTCAGATTCGAGTCCAATCGGACAATGCGACAGCTGTAGCTTATATCAATCGGCAGGGGGGCACCCGCAACAAAGCGGCTTATCTCGAGGCCCACAAGATCCTCAGCTGGGCCGAATCGTCGGGATCAGTGATATCAGCGCTACACATACCGGGGGTAGAGAACTGGGCAGCAGACTTTCTAAGTCGCCAAGGCCTGGCCGCCGGAGAATGGTCTCTCCACCCAGATGTGTTTCTACACATCTGCACTCGCTGGGGCACATCAGACGTGGACCTAATGGCCTCAAGGTTGAATGCAAAGGTACCCGCGTTCATAGCCAGGTCAAGCGACCCGAAGTCCATCGGCGCGGATGCTCTAGTCTGCTCCTGGCACCAATTCCGCCTGCCTTACATATTTCCACCTCTACCCCTGCTGCCGCGGGTAATCAGGAAGGTCAAGGCAGAGGGAGTCCCGGTGATACTGATAGCACCGGACTGGCCCAGGCGCGCCTGGTACGTCGAATTATTACAAATGCTCACAGACTCACCGTGGTGCCTTCCAGACATCCCAGACTTGCTGACCCAAGGGCCCATTTCCCATCAGAACTCCAGAGCCCTGAAGCTGACGGCATGGCCATTGAGACCTGGGTATTAACAAGAGCGGGATTCTCCCCCGCGGTTATTTCCACCATGATCAGCGCCCGAAAGCCTGCTTCATCCCGCATTTGCCACCGTACGTGGAAAATCTTCCTTTCATGGTGCAGGGAAACTAACGTGCAGCCTATGCCTCTGGCTATCCCCAGAATTCTCGACTTTCTGCAGTCTGGCTTGCAAGCGGAGTTGGCTCTCAGTTCCCTTTTAAAGGGAAGGTCTCAGCGCTCTCAATCTTCTACCGATGCCGCCTGGCTCAAAAACCGCAAGTCAAGACCTTCCTCCAGGGCGTTTCCCGTCTAGTTCCCCCGTACAAACGGGACCTCAACCATGGGACCTCAACCTCGTTCTGAACGGTCTCCAGAGGTCACCCTTTGAACCCCTCAAGGAATCCTCCCTTGCTCTTCTGTCCTGGAAGGTAACATTCCTGGTGGCAATTACGTCCATCAGACGGGTTTCGGAGCTAGCAGCACTCTCTTGCCCCGAGCCTTGTCTGATCTTTCACCAGGACAAGGTGGTTCTGCGCCCCCTTCCAGATTTTCTTCCAAAGGTTCCTACCCCGTTTCATTTGAACGAGGACATTGTTCTGCCTTCCTTTTGTCCACACCCGGTTCATAGGGTGGAAAGGTCTCTGCATTCGTTAAACCTCGTCAGAGCTCTCAGATATTACATATCCAGGACAGCCCCCTTTAGGAAAACGGACTCTTAGTTCGTCATTCCTGAGGGGCCTAAGAAGGGACAGGCAGCTTCAAAGGCGACTCTGGCTCGCTGGATTCGCTCTGCGATCCAGGAAGTCTACCGCTTGCAACTCAAGCCCATTCCTAGTGGGCTGCGGGCTCATTCCACGCGAGCAGTTGGCGCTTTGTGGGCCATTCGGCATCAGGCTTCAGTGGAATAGGTGTGTAAGGCTGCGACCTGGTCTAGCCTACATACGTTTTCAAAGCATTACAGAGTCCATACCCAGGTTTCAGCTGAGGCAAATCTGGGTAGGAAAATTCTGCAAACGGCAGTAGAGTACCTCTCTCAGTAGGCGCTTCAGGCTGTCTGGGACTGGTTCTTAGTCCTTGGGTTGTGTTGTCTTTTATGTTTCCCACTCATGGACTGCTTTAGGATGTCCCATGGTCCTGTGTCCCCCAATGAGGCGTCAGAGAAAAACGGATTTTTGTGTACTCGCCGTAAAATTGTTTTCTCTTAGCCATCATTGGGGGACACAGCACCCACCCTGTTGCCCTGTTGGGCCTTGGTTCTCTCAGTACCTTATTTGGTTATTACTCTTCTTGTCTCATATTCCTCTGTTGAGAAGTTTTTACTGTTTTTTTTCTCCTATTCTTGTGTACTAAAACTGAGGTTGCCTGGCCCGGCCAGGGGGTGTATACTGCAGAGGAGGAGCTATGCTTTTGCATCTACTTAGTGTCCTCCTATGGATAGGCAGCATAACACCCATGGTCCTGTGTCCCCCAATGATGGTTAAGAGAAAACGATTTTACGGTGAGTACACAAAAATCCGTTATTTGTTTAAATGCGGATATCACATTTTCTGTTAGTACAATAAACCTCATTTCAATCCAGAAATATTACTCAGTCCATCAGTTATTAGATATATGAAACTGAAATAGCTGTTGCAAAAACCCAAATTGTTATAAAGAACAAAGGTTAACATTAATAGGGGTGCCCAAACTTTTTCATATGACTGTACATTCACCTAACAATATAAAGTCTTGGCTTTTATTTTTTTTTTTAAAAACAAAACTTTGTGTTTTTGTGTTTTTTGTTTTTTTTTGGTTAATCTTGTTAGTGATGCACATAGCATAATTTAAAACACATTCTGGCCAGTTTACAATTGAAAAATGAGGTGACAGGTTCCCTTAAAGTTTCTCCCATATGTTTTGTCTGAAATGTTCTATTGGATAATTGCAATGTTCTTAGCCAGTGCTTGTTTTATAGAACATTTATATATAGTCTTTGATGTTCTGGCTCTTTACATCTGTGTCGCCAGTTGCATCCAAAATGCGAGATAACGTAGCATAGTGACATGCCAGAACCCTGACATTGGGTATGTTTGACATCATTGGTGTCCATCATGTGATAGTTTGTCAATGCGATTATTCATTTCCGTTGACATTTTTTGTTCTGTGCCTATAACTCAGTCGAACAATAGAAATAACAATTTATGCAGTTGAGAATATAACCCTGATGTGACTTCTACTCCAGAACCACTGCTTGTTTCACATTTAGTCTATGGAGGTGGAACCAGTGCCGTATTTACCACTAGGCATCCGTGGTCCGGTGCCTGGGGTGGGTGGCACTTTCTGGCAGCAATTTTTTTTTTTTAAGCCTCCTCTCCCCCTCATTTAGACAGTATTAAATCCGCTGTGTTTTCGGATGGGGGGGGAGGGAGAGGCACACCTCCATTTATTTGTGTCCGTGTCTTTAAGATGCGAATGAAAACAAACTGCGGCCGCCGGGCACAGGGAGCTGATTGACCCCGGAACTGATGGCGCCTGCACTTCCGGATTCACAGGCGCGTGCCAATCAGCTCCTTGCTCTGTGCTGCAGCGTCCAATTCTCTGTGGACGTCACATGCAGAGCTCACAGCAGGACGCCGCAGAGGACGATGCGATGGAAGCCGGTGTCAGAAGAGGACACTCACGGGAGCCAGGAAGATGGCGGGCACTGGAGCAGGTAAGTGCTCGCAGAGGCTCGCAGGGCCCAGAGCTCAGGAACTCACACTGTTTATTTGCTCTAGCTGCTGCTTTGATTGCAGAAAGCCGGCAGAGATTAGTGCTGACTGGAGGGAGATGTCACAGAAGCTCCCTTCCCGCCGTTTTTTGCTACCGACACCAGGGGGGGGCACACTGACTTATTCTTGGCGCTCTTTTAGCGCTATGCCCCGCCCCAATGGCCGTGATAAGCCCCGCCCCCCAGGAAAGCGTGCGAAGATCTCCACAAGCTTACTCCTCCCTGAGGACGCAGGGCCATCGGCTGATTCTGGTGAGGTACTTGCTTCACTTGTAGCTCTGCTGACCATTGCTTCCCCTCCTGGCATACTCCTATCAGGAACATGCAGAATTCTAAGGGCACTAAGAGCGCTAAGGCTCACATAGTCTATTACTCAGCCTGCACTGCCTGCCACGCTGAGCTACCACGTAAACACATCTCTTCTCTCTGTGGTTCCTGTGCCCCTATAGCCCCCTAAGACCCCTCCCCGCCACCACCGCCGCAACCGTAAGCTCAGAGCCTAGGGCTCCCAGCCCACCGGAATGGGCACAGTTTCTGTCCCAATCCATGGAAAAACTGTCACAGAACCTGGTTCTGGCTATGCAATGTCGTCCTCCACACCCTTCTGGGCCCCTGGACGGAACGCAGCCTGAGGATACCCCTATGGAGGATCCTTCTGAGGTAATCCGGGCACATGCTTCACCGGTTGCAGGGATCAGGAAAAGAGCACACGGCCGGGTGTCTCCAGAACTCTCTCATGACCCCCAGGGCTCTCCCTCGAGAGCACACAGGGCAGGCTGTCCCACACGCTCCACGGCTTCTGAAGAGCTGGAGGAGAGAGAATGTTGTTTGTACCAAGAGGATTCCTTGGTTTCAGCCTCCCCAGATGATCAAACTGCAATAGACTCCCTTATAGCAGCAATCAACCAAACTCTGCATGTGGGAGATCCCCCATCCACTACCACTGACCATGCGGTCTCCTTTAAGAGGGCAAGAAAACGCCAAAAGGTTTTCGCTGATCACCCAGAGTTTCAGGATATCCTCACAAAGCAAAGGGAAAAGCCTGACAGGCGCTTCGGTAACCGAAAACTCATGGAGTCCCGGTACCCTTTTGCCTCACCTGCCCCTAAGGGCTGGGCCGATCCGCCCTCGGTCGACCCCCCCCCCCCCGGTCTCCCACCTTGCGACAAAGACGCTCCAGGTGGAGCACCTCGCCCGCTCTGCTTTTGAGGCTGCGGGTTCCTCCCTCTCGCCCTCCTTTGCCTCTGTGTAGGTCGCACACGGCCGGGTGTCTCCAGAACTCTCTCATGACCCCCAGGGCTCTCCCTCGAGAGCACACAGGACAGGCTCTACCACACGCTCCACGGCTTCTGAAGAGCTGGAGGAGGGAGAATGTTGTTTGTACCAAGAGGATTCCTTGGTTTCAGCCTCCCCAGATGATCAAACTGCAATAGACTCCCTTATAGCAGCAATCAACCAAACTCTGCATGTGGAGGATCCCCCATCCACTACCACTGACCATGCGGTCTCCTTTAAGAGGGCAAGGAAACCCCAAAAGGTTTTTGCTGATCACCCAGAGTTTCAGGATATCCTCACAAAGCAAAGGGAGAAGCCTGACAGGCGCTTCGGTAACCGAAAACTCATGGAGACCTGGTACCCTTTTGCCTCACCTGCCCCTAAGGGCTGGGCCGATCCGCCCTCGGTTGACCCCCCCCCGGTCTCCCGCCTTACCACAAAGACGCTCCTGTCTTTACCCGATGGTCTTTACCCGATGGTTCCTCCATCAAGGACCCGACAGACAGGTGGAGCACCACGCCCGCTCTGCTTTTGAGGCTGCGGGTTCCTCCCTCTCGCCCTCCTTTGCCGCTGTGTGGGTCGCAAAGGCGATCTCGGTCTGGGCAGAATCCCTTAACACTTCGCTTGAGGAATCCCAGTTCACTCATACCTTCACAGAGGTAACAGCTCAAATTGCTGCTGCGGCGGAGTACCTCATGCAGACCTCCATGGACGCTGCTACCTGCGCAGCGTTTGCCACCTCAAATACCATAGCCATTCGTAGAGCTCTCTGGCTCCGACAATGGCGAGCGGACTCTGCCTCCAAGAAGTCTCTCACGGGCCTTCCCTTTTTTCCAGACCGATTTGTTTGGCGAGCGGCTGGACAAGCTCATTTCTGACGCCACGGGAGGAAAGAGTACTTCCCTCCCCCAGCTGAAGTCCAGGACGACCTTCACCTGACGTCCACATTCCTCGTTCCACTCCTTTCGGAACTCATTTGGGTGGTCGACATCCCGTGCTGTCCCCGTCACCAGCCGCGGACTACGCAGGGACCGACCTTCTCAGCTCTCCCCGAAACCCACTTCGTCATGGCAGCCTAGACCGAAACAGTCCAGGACTAGGGAGACTTGTCCATGACGTTTTCCCCCCTCATGACTCCTTCGGCGCCCCGGAAGACACACTCATTGTAGGAGGTCGACTGCGGCTCTTTCAACACATCTGGGCTGCCGCCACAGACGACAAATGGGTGCAAGACCTTGTGTCTTCCGGTTACCACATAGAATTTCGGACCCGACCCCCGAGTGGGTTCTTTCTCTCACCCCCCCCAAAGACTCGAAAACGACGCAAAGCTTTTTTCTCAGCAATCCACTCGCTCCAAACAGCAGGAGTGATAATACCTGTCCCGGACGACGAGAAGTTCAGAGGTTTTTATTCCAACCTCTTTGTGGTCCCCAAAAAGGATGGGTCAGTTCGACCCATCCTTGACCTCAAACACCTGAACAAACATGTGCACGTACGGAGATTCAGAATGGAGTCCCTAAGGTCCATTATTGCATTTATGGTCGAAGGGGAATTCCTCGCCTCCATAGACATCAAGTTCGCGTACCTGCACATACCCATCGCCCCAGATCACCAAAAGTTCCTCCGCTTCGCAGTTCAGGACTCCCACTTTCAATTCGTAGCTCTACCCTTCGGCCTTGCCACTGCACCAAGGGTCTTCACCAAAGTCATGGCGGCCTCCATGAGCGTCCTTCACACCAGGGGAGTAGTCGTTCTCCCTTACTTGGACGACCTCCTCATCAAGGCCCCCTTTTTCCGCGACTGCTCAACCAGCGTACAGATCACTGTGGACACACTATCCCGCTTAGGGTGGCTAGTGAATCTAGACAAATCATCCCCGATCCCATCACGATCCATCACCTTCCTGGGCATGTCCCTGGACACCCGTCGGGGCTTGATCTACCTCCCCCTGGACAAGGCGATCGCCCTTCAACGAGCGGTACGCTGCCTTCTACGTCCTCCGTCTCGCTCCATTCGATTCAGCATGAAGGTACTCGGCAGGATGGTGGCGGCTATGGAAGCAGTACCCTTTGCTCAACTGCACCTCCGCCCACTGCAGCTAGCCCTTCTAGCGGCCTGGGACAAGAGCCCCTTCTCCCTGCACAGACATCTTCACCTGACGCCTTCAGTCAGCTACGCACTCCGCTGGTGGCTTTGGTCCTCATCCCTATCGAAGGGGAGATCTTTTCTCCCAGTGAACTGGCTGGTCCGGACCACGGACGCCAGCCTCCTAGGCTGGGGAGCAGTGTACCGGCACCACACTGCTCAAGGACGTTGGACGCCCCAGGAGTCTTCCCTACCCATAAACATCCTGGAAATCCGCGCGATCTTCCTCGCGCTCAGGGCGTTCTGCCCTCTGCTAGCGGGTCGTCAGATTCGAGTCCAATCGGACAATGCGACAGCCATAGCCTATATCAATCGGCAGGGGGGGCACCCGCAGCAAAGCGGCTTAGGGGTAGAGAACTGGGCAGCAGACTTTTTAAGTCGCCAAGGCCTGGCCGCCGGAGAATGGTCTCTCCACCCAGAAGTGTTTCTACACATCTGCACTTGCTGGGGCACACCAGACGTGGATCTAATGGCCTCAAGGTTGAACGCAAAGGTACCCGCGTTCATAGCCAGGTCACGCGACCCGCAGTCCATCGGCGTGGATGCTCTAGTCTGCTCCTCGCACCACTTCCGCCTGCCTTACATATTTCCACCTCTAGCCCTGCTGCCGCGGGTAATCAGGAAGATCAAGGCAGAGGGAGTCCCGGTGATACTGATAGCACCGGACTGGTTCAGGCGCGCCTGGTACGCCGAATTAGTACCAATGCTTGCAGACGTACCGTGACGCCTTCCAGACTTGCTGACCCAAGGGCCCATTTCCCATCAGAACTCCAGAGCCCTGAAGCTGATGGCATGGCCATTGAGACCTGGGTATTAACAAGAGCGGGATTCTCCCCCGCGGTTATTTCCACCATGATCAGCGCCCGAAAGCGTGCTTTATCCCGCATTTACCACCGTACGTGGAAAATCTTCTTTCATGGTGCAGGGAAACTAACGTGCAGCCTATGCCTCTGGCCATCCCCAGAATTCTCGACTTTCTGCAGTCTGGCTTGCAAGCGGGGTTGGCTCTCAGTTCCCTTAAAGGGCAGATCTCAGCGCTCTCAATCTTCTACCGATGCTGTCTGGCTCAAAAACCGCAAGTCAAGACCTTCCTCCAGTGCGTTTCCCATCTAGTTCCCCCGTACAAACGGCCGCTGGACCCATGGGACCTCAATCTCGTTCTGGACGGTCTCCAGAGGTCTCCCTTTGAACCCCTCAAGGAATCCTCCCTTGCTCTTCTGTCCTGGAAGGTAACATTCCTGGTGGCAATTACGTCCATCAGACGGGTTTCGGAGCTAGCAGCACTCTCTTGCCGCGAGCCTTGTCTGATCTTTCACCAGGACAAGGTGGTTCTGCGCCCCCTTCCGAATTTTCTTCCAAAGGTTCCTACCCCGTTTCATTTGAACAAGGACATTGTTCTGCCTTCCTTTGTCCACACCCAGTTCATAGGGTGGAAAGGTCTCTGCATTCGTTAGACCTCGGCAGAGCTCTCAGATATTTCATATCCAGGACAGCCCCCTTTAGGAAAACGGACTTAGTTCGTCATTCCTGAGGGGCCTAAGAAGGGACAGGCAGCTTCAAAGGCGACTCTGGCTCGCTGGATTCGCTCTGCGATCCAGGAAGTCTACCGCTTGCAACTCAAGCCCATTCCTAGTTGGCTGCGGGCTCATTCCACGCGAGCAGTTGGCGTTTCGTGGGCCATTCGGCATCAGGCTTCAGTGGAACAGGTGTGTAAGGCTGCGACCTGGTCTAGCCTACATACGTTTTCAAAGCATTACAGAGTCCATACCCAGGTTTCAGCTGAGGCAAATCTGGGTAGGAAAATTCTGCAAACGGCAGTAGAGCACCTCTCTCAGTAGGTGCTCCAGGCTGTCTGGGACTGGTTTCTAGTCCTTGGGTTGCGTTGTCTTGTTTTTATTTTTCCCACCCATGGACTGCTTTAGGACGTCCCATGGTCCTCTGTCCCCCAATGAGGCGTCAGAGAAAAACGGATTTTTGTGTACTCACCGTAAAAATCGTTTTCTCTTAGCCATCATTGGGGGACACAGCACCCACCCTGTTGCCCTGTTGGGCCTTGGTTCTCTCAGTACCTTATTTGGTTATGACTCTTTTTTTTTTTCTCATGTTCCTCTGTTGAGGTAAGTTTTTACTGAGTTTTTCTCCTACTGCTTGTGTACTAAAACTGAGGTTGCCTGGCCCGGCCAGGGGGTGTATACTGCAGAGGAGGAGCTATGCTTTTGCATCTACTTAGTGTCCTCCTATGGATAGGCAGCATAACACCCATGGTCCTGTGTCCCCCCAATGATGGCTAAGAGAAAACGATTTTACGGTGAGTACACAAAAATCCGTTTTTTTCTGTCCTCCATTGTTGTGCAGGGCTGGAGGGGGGAAGGGGAGTCCCTTCCCAGCATTTTTTTGCTTATTATATTTTCTCATGCTTTCTTGTCGGAGCTCAGCCCCGCCCCCTCCGACACTCGATAAGCCACGCCCCCTCCCGGAAGCGCGCGTAACCCTCCTTACACAGGATCTGCAGAGCATTGCTCCCTATTGTTGTGATCAGAGCCTGTGGGTGTCTCTCAGAGCTGGCTTCCTCCTTCCCACAGGAACTGGGACGCAGGAGGAGGGGGGGAGGGGCCATCAGCGTTCTGGGTGAGTTATAGCCTCACTTGCATATTAGCTGTGCAGAGCATTGCTCCCTCATTACAATCAGAGTTTGTGGCTCATCAGCCAGAGGCTGCAGTCACATGTTTTATGCCCTGCACAACTACAGCAACAACTATAAGACTTTTGATGTATCCTACCACGCTGAGCTACTAGGGGATGATAGCACCTCTTCCTTCTGTGAGTCCGGTGCCAATGTAGCTTACCCCCTTCCGTGTGGGTCGCACAGGCACCAGGACTACCAGTTTCCCTCAGACCCTCACAGATGTAACAGTTCACATTGCTGCGGCGGCAGAGTACCTCATGCAGGCCTCCCTCGACGCTGCTACCTGCGCAGTTATTGCTGCCTCAAATACCATAGCCATCCGTAAGGCCCTCTGGTTCCAATAATGGAGAGCGGACTCTGTCTCTAAGAAGCCTCTCACAGTAGGTTTCATGTCTATCAATACCGCCTAGCTTGCAATCCGCAAGTCAAGACTTTCCTCAAGGGTGTTTCCCATCTAGTTTCCCTGTATAAACGGTCGCTGGACCCATGGGAACTGGCAGCACTCTCTTGCCGCGAACCCTTTCTGATCTTTCATCAGGACAAGGTGGTTCTACGCCCCCTTCCGGATTTTCTTCCGAAGGTTACTTTCCCGTTTCATATGAATGAGGACATTGTTCTGCCTTTCTTTTTGTCCACACCCAGTCCATAGGGTGGAGAGGTTCCTATATTCGCTAGACCTTGTGAGGGCTCTGATATTACGTACCCAGGACAGCCCCTTTGGGAACACAGACTCCTTGTTCGTCATTCTTGAAAGGCCTAAGTAAGGAGAGGCAGCTTCATAGGCAACGCTGGCTCGCTGTATTCGCTCTGCGATCCAGGAGGTCTACCGCTTGCAACTCAAGCCCATTCCTAGTGGGCTGCGGACCCCTTCCACGCGACCAGTTGGCGCCTCTTGGGCCATTAGGCATCAGGCTTTAGTGGAACAGAGGTATAAGGCTGCGACCTGGTCTTGCCTACATACTGTTTCAAAGCATTACTGAGTCCATACCCAGGCTTCGGCTGAGGCGAACCTAGGTAGGAAAATTCTGCAAACAATAGTGGAGTACCTATCTCAGTAGGCGCTCCTGGCTATCTGGGACTGGTTCCTAGTCCTTGGGTTGCGTTGTTTATTGTTTACCCACCCATGGACTGCTTTAAGACGTCCCATGGTCCTGTGTCCCCCAATGAGGCGTCAGAGAAAAACGGATTTTTGTGTACTCACCGTAAAATCGTTTTCTCTTAGCCATCATTGGGGGACACAGTACCCTCCCTTTTGCCCTTTTGGGCCTTAGCTTTTTTCTGTCTCAGTACTTTTTTGTTATGAGTATTCACTCACGTTTTTTGTTACTTTGTTCTCCTACTGCTTGTGTACTAAAACTGAAGTAGCCTGGCTGGGCCAGGGGGTGTATACAGGGGAGGAGCTAACATCTTTGCATCTACTTAGTGTCCTCCTATGGATAAGCAGCATAACACCCATGGTCCTGTGTCCCCCAATGATGGCTAAGAGAAAACAATTTTACAGTGAGTACACAAAAATCTGTTTGTTTTTTTTTCCTGTAAACTCTATGTTGATGGCTTTTCCCAAAAAGCTCTACTTTTGTCTCATCTCACCAGAGAACATTCTTCCAAAACGTTTTAGGCTTTCTCAGGTAAGTTTTGGCAAACTCCAGCCTGGCTTTTTTTATGTCTCGGGGTAAGAAGTGGGGTCTTCCTGGGTATCCTACCATACAGTCCCTTTTCATTCAGACGCGGACGGATAGTACAGGTTGACACTGTTGTACCCTCGGACTGCAGGGCAGCTTGAACCTGTTTGGATGTTAGTCGAGGTTCTTTATCCACCATCCGCACAATCTTGCGTTGAAATCTCTCATCAATTTTTCTTTTCTTTCCACATCTAGGGAGGTTAGCCACAGTGCCATGGGCTTTAAACTTCTTGATGACACTGCGCACCGTAGACACAGGAGCTTTCAGGTCTTTGGAGATGGACTTGTAGCCTTGAGATTGCTCATGCTTCCTCACAATTTGGATTCTTAAGTCCTCAGACAGTTCTTTGGTCTTCTTTCTTTTCTCCATGCTCAATGTGGTACACACAAGGACACAGGACAGAGGTTGAGTCAACTTTAATCCATGTCAACTGACTGCAAGTTTGATTTAGTTTTTGCCAACACCTGTTAGGTGCCACAGGTAAGTTACAGGTGCTGTTAGTTACACAAATTAGAGAAGCATCACATGATTTTTCAAACAGTGCCAATACTTTTGTCCACCCCCTTTTTTTATGTTTGGTGTGGAATTCTATCCAATTTGGCTTTGACAATTTTTATTTTTTTTTTCATTGAAGACAAATTAAATGAAGATAATACCAAAGAATTTGTGATTGCAATCCTTTTCAAGAAGAAACTGAGTATTATCTGACAGAATTGCAGGGGTGCCAACACTTTTGGTCAGCACTGTATATATAGGGGAGGTTTGTCAGTGACGCCACCCGTGGTGTGCGGTGATGGTTGGTGCCGCCGCCGCTGCTGCTGCTGGAGGTGATGTCCGGGACCGATGGCGTGGGGCAGCTGGATGTTATCCCCTCCATGGGTAGGGGGAGGTGTTGTCCTGGTGCTCCAATACAGGTGGGATGGTGCTGCGGAGCACAACGTGCAGGGTCGGACTGGATGGTGTTGGTGTACTCACAGTTCCTGAATAAATTCCGAGTCCAGATGGTAGACCAAATTGCCAGTGATCGGTGACCTCCGGCGGGTGTGTTTGGATCCCGCACCCTGGTACAGAAGATAGGGGTCCCTTCCTCCTGCACTTTGTGTTTGTGTCCTTTTTGTTAACTACTCTGCATGAAACGGGGAAGTCCACTCCCGGTGATACTGTGTGTTGGGAGCTGTGGCCCGTGAGAACTGACCCGTGGGATCTTAGCAGGCAATTGCGGAGCACTATCCCCCTCATTGGGCTTCCGTCTCGCTCTATCTGGGCCTCCTGTGGGACAAGACATGAAATAACGGCCCCAGCTGGTCAATTAGTAAGGTGCGTGAAGCTGTCCTTGCTATAGGGTCCAGGTACCCTGTCATGCATGGCCTCCAGACCGGATTCCCACTGTCGATACCGGCGGGCTACAACCCTGCCTCGGTCCACTTAAGGTCTCCCGTGACCGAATCTCTGTCGCCTGTGGCCCTGTCTGCCGACTGCCACCTAGCCACTTGTCAGTAGTCCGGTAGTCCAGGAGCTCCAACCCCTGACTACCCTGTCACTTCACACTCCTCACTCTGTCTCTCCCACTCTCCTTCTGACTCCTTCTCCGACTCTGACTGTTCTATCACTGCCCCACCCACAACACCTCAAAACCCCTAGGTGGGTGTCGCCATCCGCTTGCCCTGCCCACTGGTGTGTCCCTATTGTCATGGTGGGTGACTAGGGTTTGCTGGCTGGTGTTATGTACCTAGATGGGGGTGATGGTGACTCAAGGAGGAGGGAATCCTGCACCTAGAAGAGGGGTGCAGTCATCTGTGACTCCCTGATTTTGTCAGGGCGTCACAGAAGCCCAGAGAAGAAGGAAGTCTGCAGAGATGAGCTGTGGATGTGAAGTCATCATGGAGTCTGGGACATGAGAAAACAGCGATCGGTGAGTGAATTATCACAGACATTACACTACACTAACATTACACAGGTTTAGAGGACAAAATTACCAGACTGCTATTTTAATATTTGCATAAAAATCTACTTTTTTCTGCTTACCTAATTAAACATTTACATTGGGGGACGGTTCACACACAGGTTAGCTTAAAGGGGTTATCCGGTCTAGAATGACAAATCTGCAGTCAAGTATGTTATATGCAGACTCCCTGTCAGAACTCGTCTAGTGGGTACGACCTCCCTTAACCCCTTCACGACCGCGGGCAGTAAAATTACGTCCTATTTTAACGTGACTTAACGACCAGGGACGTAATTTTACTGCCTAAACTTCATTTGATTGCCGTGGCCATAGCAACGGCTTTCAAATGATGTCCCCTGCTGTTTCTTACAGCAGGGGACCTTTGCTTGACCCCAGGGGGGGCGGCATCGCCACCCCCTATCGACGATCGATGTGATTGGCTGTTCAAATCTGAACCGCCAACCACATCGATCGCACTAATTTCGGCAAAAATAATGCCCGAATTAGTGCGATCCTGTGAGATCCAGCTATGAGATGCCGCAGCTGCTGCAGCATATCATAGGTGGACCTCAAACATGTCTCCCCCAGCCCCTGCAGCACTGATTGGAGCGATCGTGCTATGACGCGCAATCGCTCCAATCAGTGTGCAGTGGGGCGGTGTGATTTGCCGGTGGCCGTCCTCCCCAGGCCTGTGCTGGCCTGCGAGCCCTCCCCCAACATGGCTGCAGCGTGCAGTGGCTGGTACTTGTGGTACCACGCCACCGCCGCTGCTGCTGCCGCCGCCGCCGCCCTAGCTGTCACCGCTGCTGCACGTGAGTACTGTGCTCACTTTGCAGCCAGCCCGTGCGCGCTCCCGTGGTGCCCCTGCGCGCTCCCGTGGTGCCCCTGCGCGCTGCCATGGTAGCCCCTGCCGTGCCCCCCCCCGCGATCTGCTCCCCCCAACCCAAACCCCCCCCCCCCCCCCCCCGACATCCCGATCTGCTCCCCCCGCGATCTGACTGCCTCCCCCATTATCTCTGTTCTGCAGCTCCCTCTCCGGTCTCCCCCCCTCCCCCTCTGCTCTCACCCCCCCCCTCTGCTCTCACCCCCCCCTCTGCTCTCACCCCCCCCCTCTCCCCCTCTGCTCTCCCCCGACGTCCTCTTACCTGTCTTCACCGGCCTGATCACATCTGCGTCCATCGCTGGGTCCTTCCTGGGCATTCTGCTGATCTGCCTGCTGCTCCTGTAAAGCTGTCCATCTCTCTGCCATCTATTCCTCTGCAGCTCTTCTGGTCAGTGATCCTCCTGCTAGTCCTCTGGGTACTGTGAGTATAACTTTTTTTTTTTTTTTCCGTATCCCCTGTCCATTTTTACACCTCATCCGTCCGTGCGTCCCGCCAAGCGCTGATCAGGGATGCAGATAACGGATCGGCATCCCTGCTCAATTTTTGGCGTGACTTTTTTTTTTTTTTCCGTATCCCCGACGCTTTTTGTATCACATCCGTCCGTGCGTCCCGCCAAGCGCTGATCAGGGATGCAGATAACGGATCGGCATCCCTGCTCAATTTTTGGCGTGACTTTTTTTTTTTTTTCCGTATCCCCGACGCTTTTTGTATCGCATCCGTCCGTGCGTCCCGCCAAGCGCTGATCAGGGATGCAGATAACGGATCGGCATCCCTGCTCAATTTTTGGCGTGACTTTTTTTTTTCCGTATCCCCGACGCTTTTTGTATCGCATCCGTCCGTGCGTCCCGCCAAGCGCTGAACAGGGATGCAGATAACGGATCGGCATCCCTGCTCAATTTTTGGCGTGACTTTTTTTTCCGTATCCCCGACGCTTTTTGTATCGCATCCGTCTGTGCGTCCCGCCAAGCGCTGATCAGGGATGCAGATAACGGATCGGCATCCCTGCTCAATTTTTGGCGTGACTTTTTTTTTTCTGTATCCCCGACGCTTTTTGTATCACATCCGTCCGTGCGTCCCGCCGAGCGCTGATCAGGGATGCAGATAACGGATCGGCATCCCTGCTCAATTTTTGGCGTGACTTTTTTCCGTATCCCCGACGCTTTTTGTATCGCATCCGTCCGTGCGTCCCGCCAAGCGCTGATCAGGGATGCACATAACGGATCGGCATCCATGGTCAATTTTTGGCGTGACTTTTTTCCATATTTGCGACGCTTTTTGTATCGCATCCGTCCGTGCGTCCCACCAAGCGCTGATCAGGGATGCACATAACGGATCTGCATCCATGGTCAATTTTTGGCGTGACTTTTTTTTTTACGTATCCCCGACGCTTTTTTTTATCGCATCCGACCGTGCGTCCTGCAGCGGCCGATCAGTGCACTGCGTCTGTGCGTTTGAAAAGTCAAATGGCGCTCCTTCTCTTCTGAGCCCCGCCATGCGCTCAAACAATTTATTTCCACCACATATGAGGTATCTGCGTACTCAGGAGAAAATGCACAATACATTTTATGGTGCATTTTTTCCTGTTACCCTTGTGAAAAAAAAAGCTACCTAGTTGAAGCAACCGTTTTGTGGTAAAAAAAAAAATTTTTCTTTTCACGGCTCAACGCTATAAACTTCTGTGAAGCCCCCAGGTGTTCAAAGTGCACATCAAACATCTAGAAAAATTATTTGAGGGCTCTAGTTTCCAAAATGGTGTCACTTGTGGGGGAGCTCCACTGTTTAGGCACCATAGGGGGTCTCCAAACGTGACATGGCGTCCGCTAATGATTCAAACCAATTTTGCTGTCAAATGGCGCTCCTTCTCTTCTGAGCCCCGCCACGCGCCCAAACAATTACTTTCCACCACATATGAGGTATCTGCGTACTCAGGAGAAAATGCACAATACATTTTATGGTGCATTTTTTCCTGTTACCCTTGTGAAAAAAAAAGCTACCTAGTTGAAGCAACCGTTTTGTGGTAAAAAAAAATTTTTTCTTTTCACGGCTCAACGCTATAAACTTCTGTGAAGCCCCCAGGTGTTCAAAGTGCACATCAAACATCTAGAAAAATTATTTGAGGGCTCTAGTTTCCAAAATGGTGTCACTTGTGGGGGAGCTCCACTGTTTAGGCACCATAGGGGGTCTCCAAACGTGACATGGCGTCCGCTAATGATTCCAACCAATTTTGCTGTCAAATGGCGCTCCTTCTCTTCTGAGCCCCGCCATGCGCCCAAACAATTACTTTCCACCACATATGAGGTATCTGCGTACTCAGGAGAAAATGCACAATACATTTTATGGTGCATTTTTTCCTGATAGCCTTGTGAAAAAAAAAGCTACCTAGTTGAAGCAACCGTTTTGTGGTAAAAAAATTTTTTTTTCTTTTCACGGCTCAACGCTATAAACTTCTGTGAAGCCCCCAAGTGTTCAAAGTGCTCACCAAACATCTAGAAAAATTATTTGAGGGCTCTAGTTTCCAAAATGGGGTGACTTGTGGGGGAGCTCCATTGTTTAGGCACCTCAGGGGGTCTTCATACCCCACATGGCGTCCGCTAATGAGTGCAGCTAATTTTGCATTCAAAAATTCAAATGGCGCTCCTTGCCTTCCGAGCACTGCCGTGTGTCCAAAGATTTGATTTCCACCACATATGAGGTATCTGCGTATTCAGGAGAAAATGCACAATACATTTTATGGTGCATTTTTTCCTGTTACCCTTGTGAAAAAAAAAGCTACCTAGTTGAAGCAACCGTTTTGTTGTAAAAAATTTTTTTTTTCTTTTCACGGCTCAACGCTATAAACTTCTGTGAAGCCCCCAGGTGTTCAAAGTGCTCACCAAACATCTAGAACAATTATTTGAGGGCTCTAGTTTCCAAAATGGGGTCACTTGTGGGGGAGCTCCATTGTTTAGGCACCTCAGGGGGTCTTCAAACCCGACATGGCGTCCGCTAACAGGTGCAGCTAATTTTGCACTCAAAAATTCAAATGGCGCTCCTTGCCTTCCGAGCACTGCTGTGTGTCCAAACATTTGATTTCCACCACATATGAGGTATCTGCGTACTCAGGAGAAAATGCACAATACATTTTATGGTGCATTTTTTCCTGTTACCCTTGTGAAAAAAAAAGCTACCTAGTTGAAGCAACCGTTTTGTTGTAAAAAAATTTTTTTTTCTTTTCACGGCTCAACGCTATAAACTTCTGTGAAGCCCCCAGGTGTTCAAAGTGCTCACCAAACATCTAGAACAATTATTTGAGGGCTCTAGTTTCCAAAATGGGGTCACTTGTGGGGGAGCTCCATTGTTTAGGCACCTCAGGGGGTCTTCAAACCCGACATGGCGTCCGCTAACAGGTGCAGCTAATTTTGCACTCAAAAATTCAAATGGCGCTCCTTGCCTTCCGAGCACTGCTGTGTGTCCAAACATTTGATTTCCACCACATATGAGGTATCTGCGTACTCAGGAGAAAATGCACAATACATTTTATGGTGCATTTTTTCCTGTTACCCTTGTGAAAAAAAAAGCTACCTAGTTGAAGCAACCGTTTTGTTGTAAAAAATTTTTTTTTTCTTTTCACGGCTCAACGCTATAAACTTCTGTGAAGCCCCCAGGTGTTCAAAGTGCTCACCAAACATCTAGAACAATTATTTGAGGGCTCTAGTTTCCAAAATGGGGTCACTTGTGGGGGAGCTCCATTGTTTAGGCACCTCAGGGGGTCTTCAAACCCGACATGGCGTCCGCTAACAGGTGCAGCTAATTTTGCACTCAAAAATTCAAATGGCGCTCCTTGCCTTCCGAGCACTGCTGTGTGTCCAAACATTTGATTTCCACCACATATGAGGTATCTGCGTACTCAGGAGAAAATGCACAATACATTTTATGGTGCATTTTTTCCTGTTACCCTTGTGAAAAAAAAAGCTACCTAGTTGAAGCAACCGTTTTGTGGTAAAAAAATTTTTTTTTCTTTTCACGGCTCAACGCTATAAACTTATGTGAAGCCCCCAGGGGTTCAAAGTGCACATCAAACATCTAGAAAAATTATTTGAGGGCTCTAGTTTCCAAAATGGGGTCACTTGTGGGGGAGCTCCATTGGTTAGGCACCTCAGGGGGTCTTCAAACCCGACATGGCGTCTGCTAATGAGTGCAGCTAATTTTGCGTTCAAAAATTCAAATGGCGCTCCTTCCCTTCCGAGCTCTGCCGTGCGCCCAAACAATTGATTTTTACCACATATGGGGTATCAGCGTACTCAGGAGAACATGCACAATAAATTATATTGTGTACTTTCTCTTTTCTCCCTTGTAAAAATGAAAATTTTATGGCTAAAGTAACATTTTTGTGTTAAAAAGTAAAATTTTCATTTTTTCCTTCCACATTGCTTTGGTTCCTGTGAAGCACCTAAAGGGTTAATAAACTTATTGGATGTGGTTTTGAGCAGTGTGAGGGGTGTAGTTTTTAGAATGGGGTCACTTTTGGGTATTTTCTGTCACCTAGGCCTCTCAAAGTCACCTCAAATGTAATGTGGTCCCTAAAAAAATTATTTTGTAAATTTTGTTGGAAAAATGAGAATTTGCTGATGACCTTTGACCCCTTCTAACTTCCTAACGGAAAAAAAATTTGTTTCGAAAATTGCGCTGATGTAAAGTAGACAAGTGGGAAATGTTATTTAGTAACTATTTTGTGTGACATATCTCACAGATTTATGGGCATAAATTTTCAAAGTTTGAAAATTGCGAAATTTTCAAAATTTTCGCCAAATTTCCTAAATTTTCACAAATAAACGCAAAAAATATCGGCCTAAATTTACCACTGACATGAAGCACAATATGTCACGAAAAAACAATCTCAGAATCGCCAGGATCCGTTGAAGCCTTCCAGAGTTATAACCTGTCAAAGTGACACTGGTCAGAATTGCAAAAAATGGCCCGGTCATTAGGGTGTTTTAGTGGCCGGGGGTGAAGGGGTTAATATACTTGTATTGAGCGAGTCCGTGCCTCTAGATGGGTTTTAGCGGGAGGACTCTGCATATTCCATACTTGACTGTCATGACCGGCGCAGACACCGGAGAACACAGTGAGTGCACTGGGAGGATTCTCAAATCTGTAGTCCCATGGAGTAAATGCAGACTTGTCATTCTACACCGGACAACCCCTTTAATATTTCCTTAAAAATCTAATTTTTAATATGCAAATACGAGGGCGTAACGGAGCACCAAAGACTACCCCAACGGAGCACCAAAGACTACCCCAACGGAGCACCAAAGAGCCTTCATTTGCATAGTAAATAATAATTTTCACCCGACAAACATTTTTGCTGTGTGTCGGGTGATCTGACAGCTGGTTTAGATAGACCAATTGGTTTCCGATTATTGGCAGCGTTGTAAATGCACCTCAGAGTAACTAAACAACTTTATGAGGGGTTTTTTTTTTTTTATGTTTTATGCCCAATAATTCTGAGGAGACTGGTGGGGAATCTGGTCCGGAGACCCCCAACCACAGCTGAAAAGTTCTTTTAAAAGAGCATGCACCGCACAGAGCGGATGCTGTAGAAAGTCATAGTCCTTTCTACTGAGCTATGAACTTCTGAGGGGTCTTTTGAGCAATCAATGGGGGTCTCAGGACCCAGACCCGCACCAATGTGCTCAGAATTAATGGACCTAAAACAGAAGATATCTCCCAAAATTAAGGTATTTTTTAAATGTTTTATAGTGCTACTGCCTGCACCATCAGCACTGTGGTTCCTGTATGGTCCACAGTCTGCTGATGACTGCTAACAACTTAGTATCTCCTTACCATTTTAAAGACATACTAGGAGCTACAGTTTCATGTCAGACAATTATATGTTGGACTGGCTTTGGTTCTGGTGATGTAATGTTGAATTCAGGTTGGTTCTGGTGATTAAATCATGTACCAATAGTGGTTCTGGTTATGTAATAGTGATTTGAGGTTGGTTCTGGTGATGTTGTGTAGATGTAGCAATATTTAATTTATTAGAATTGATACTATATCATTATAGAGTCAGTCTGCCAGACTAAATAAATCTGTTTCAATGAGTCCATACGTCAGCCAAACAAGTATTTGACTAAAGCCCCCATACACTATAGACAGCTGTCCCATCATTCGGCTGACAGCTATCTCCCTGACTCTCCCATACACTATAGGCAGCTGTCCCATCATTTGGCAGGCAGTTGTCTCCCTGACTCTCCCATACACTATAGACAGCTGTCCCATCATTCGGCTGGTGGCTATCTCCCTGACTCTCTCATACACTATAGACAGGTGTCTCATCATTCGGCTGGCAGCTATCTCCTGACTCTCCCATACACAGGAACACTCACTTTGTTGACTGCTCTTGTGTTCTTGATGAGACAGACACTACTAGACATATCTGGCCGTGTGACCATCTCTTGGGGATAAAAAGGATCCACAGTCTGAGATCGGACATGCTGGGTCCTCCTCTCCCTGACAATCAGACTGTCGGCAGACCGTCTATGTCTGGGTTCAGCCAACTGTAGTCAGTAGTTAAGGTGCTCGTACACAATCTAAAGGGTGTATGAACAGTTAGGGTATGTGCACACCATGGCTTTTACACATCTGCAAATCTTTTGAGTTTCTCAGGTGGAGGACAGGTTAGGAAACACTGGCAACTTTTTTTTTGGCTTCTTTCCTAGCATCTTTTGGCTGCTGTTTTTTTTTATTATTATTATTCATATTGTATTAAGCAGTAGCAGCCCTATTTTCCAATTTTAACTGCTTAGTGTCTTTGAAAACCTGATGATGTTAAAATAAGCTAAAAAAACCCAAACAAACCTGAACGCGTGCGCAGCAAGTGCAGATCTTCATTCTTTTAGCGTTTAGCACTTTTTCAAATGAGAGGTTTATCTAGCTTTATTATAAGCAATAATGTTCAGGGATGTAAATATTTTTAGCTTTTTTTGCTTTAAGTATTTTTAATAATTGTTGGGTCTAATTTTGCTTTCTATTATTATTCTAATAAAGTTTATATATTTTTTGGTTGACCCCGCTGTGTTTGGCACATTCTTTTCTTTTTACTCGTGCTATGTTTTGTTGTGCCTGTGGTGATCCCCATTGCCCTCCGTTTCTCATTGATACTTTTTCAAGTGTTTTACAGAGTAGATCTACCTTAGGGCTCGTGCGCCCGTTGCGTAATAGCATGCATTTACGCTGCGTATTGCACTGCAGTGTAAATGCATGCGTCCTGCGTCCCCTGCACAATCTATGTAGATTGTGCATGATACGTGCGCACATTGCTTTTATGAACGCAGCGATTTGGGTGGTAAAATTTTGACCCAAATCCGTACATTCATAAAAGCAGCATGTCAATTATTTGTGCGTTCAGGATGCAGCTCCCACTCTGTCTATGGTGGGGGCAGCAGCAGCCAGAGCGCAGGAAATCTGCTTTTTTTTTTTAAACAAAAAAAACTGCATTCATTATGCAGCGATTTGCCGCGCACATGTGCTGTCAAATCGCTGCAGAATATTCAGAAGGTACATGCACATGAGCCCTTAAACCGATGTTGTGTGCGAAAACTCAGCTTTACGTTTTAACTAAGAGGCGCGGCCACTTAAAGTGCCTAGGGCAGCACGACGGCAACATACAGCCCTGGGTGGAACTACTATATAAGTTGTCTTCACTTGTTGGATTGGTAGATTTTCTTACTGGATAAAATCCACCAGAACTGGACCAGCTCTCGCCTCATTTAGACGTCCGCTGTTCACTTAGCTGTTCTCTCTGTCTGAATGAGGCCTTATACAGTAGCTGTTCGATTTGGCTGGCTCATAGGACATGGGTGGAGGTTGTCTTGTTGAGACCCCCTTCTAAATAAATTTCACATTGCAGCTGTCTGTAGGGCAGGCTTAGAGGATGCAGAGTTTTATTCGAGATGTATAAAATCTGTATCCAGGGTATGGAGGGGGGTGCAAAAAAAAAAAAAAAAAAAAAGGTTTATCACTATAAAAATACAATTTAATCTACTATTGCCTCCAAATTTTGAAGCTGATTACATAATGTCAGCAGCTGGAGGCAAGAATTGCTTCACATTATTTCTTGACTTGCTACATCCTCTGTATAAACCAAATAAACTGTGCCAACCTTTCATATCCTGAATTGTTAACAGAAGCGGAGAATTGTGCTCTGGATGTGCAGAACAAACATTGCTGCCTGTGTAAGTTGTCAATCTGCACTGGAACAACATAGAAGAATACAGAAAGGTGCAGCTTTCATCAGTGACGCTCCACAGGTTCTCAATAGCTTCCCCTCCATATGCAGAAGACTGATTGACAGCGCCGACATTCAATTTGTCACCCGCAATGTGACAAAAGTGCGTGTAAAGTAATGGCTCCTAATATATATCTCAAAATAGAATTGTTCAGATACCAAAGTAAATGTGGCCAGTGTTTGTAATGTAGCCATTTTGTACAAATAATTAGTGATGAGTAAGCACTACTATGCTCGGGTGCTCAATACTCCTTAAGAGCAGTTGGATGATTGCATGGGCATGACTTGAACGCTCGTGCATAATAGAAGTAAATTGGAAGACTCAAGCATTTTTTGAGAAGATTTCACTAAAAAATGCTTGAGTCCTCCCCTGTTGACTACCATTATACTTGGTGCAAAAAAAAAGCCCATCCAACTGCTCTTTATGAGTACTGAGCACCAGAACATGGTAGTGCTCTCTCATCACTGCAAATAACTCATAAGTAGAGGGAGGTTAATGTGACGCCCCTGGCCTATCAGGGCGTCACAGGGTATTGCACAATCTGCTCTCCCATGCAATATCCGCCTCCTTCTTGGTTATGAGGCCCCAACTACATGGTGTTGCCTACATCAGCTAATTAAATCCTAGGTACACTCTGCACCACACCCACCAGACACACCAGTGGACAGCCCTAGTGGAATAGGTTCGCCCACTTGGGGGGTTGGTTAGGGGAGGTCAGGAGTGTCAGGAAAAGGGGAGACGTGTGTTTGAAGTGGAGGAGAGAGGAGGTCAGGAGCAGGGCTCCTAGGAACTGTCTAGGTGACAGACTGTGGTCTGGGCCTAGAGGAGCTGGACTCCCGGTCACAGGGGATTGTGGCAAGGGGCATGGAACTGTCGAGGAGGACAGCCTGCGGCCTTGCACCATCACCGGGCTGGGACCAGGGCACGACTGGGTACGTGGACCCTAAGTCAGGGAGTAGCTTCAAGCAACCTGACAATTTACCCGACGAGAATGGAGCCTTCAAGATCCACTCTACACCCACTCCAAAATCGGGGTAATAGTGCAACGAGGGGCATAGGACTTTCCACTAAAACGGTCCAGAAAATCCCAAGCGTGAACCCTGAGAACAAGCTCCCACACTTAGCCATAGTGGGGAGCGGGACCCGGCAAGTTCCATAATACCGGGACCAACAAAGAATAGAATTTTTAGTGCCAGGAGGCAGGTCACGGATCACCAGGCAGCACGATTGGGGACTGGACCCAAACTAGCTCCCCTCAGCGGCAGCGGTATCCAGAACTTTGGTTTATCCAGTTGTCAGTGTTACCTTAATGGACTGAGTGAGAACGCAAGTGACCCCCCCCCCCCTTTCACTCCCCACGGCACTCCCTGAACACCACCACCGAGGTCGGGGCAATCCCCCTACCCGTGGAGGGTCCTAACACCTGGCTTCCTTATTCTATCACCCCCGGGTACTCCCAACTGCAGCGGTGGTACTCCAAATTACCACATACCATGGGTGGAGTCACGAACTCTAACACAGTCCCCTGTAAATACTCCCTTCATTTGAGTGGCCGCATGACCCCTGGGTCCAGAGACCCCTCGAGCCACCGCAGATCTGGATCCGAGCAGCCCGGCTGCTGACACGGGGGCGGCACATTAACACCTACAGTTTATATACACTATCTAAAAAGACACCCATGCATGTTTTTCTCACTATCTGACCTGAAATCAGAATAAATCTTTCCCATTTTAGGTCAATTAGGATTACTAGAATTATTTATGTTTGCCAAAGGCCACAATAATGAGAGAGAGGATATTTTAAGGCATTTTTATTACTTTCTACGAAGTCAAAAGTTTAGATACACTAAGAGTACTATACCTTTAAACAATATGGGACAGCCCATATGATGATTTCATGTTTTTGGAAGCTTCTGATAGGTTTAATGGCAAGATCTGAGTTAATTAGAGACACAGCTGTGGATGTATTTTAATCTACAGCTGAAACACACTGCTTCTTTGTGTAGTATCATGGTAAAGTTAAAAGAAATCAGCCAAGATCTCAGGAAGAGAATTGTGGACTTGCACAAGTCTGGTTCATCCTTGGGTGCAATTTCCAGATACCTGAATGTGCCTCGTTCATCTGTAGAAACAATTATACGCAAGTACAAACAAGATGGTAATGTCCAGCCATCATACCGCTCAGGATGGAGACGGGTTCTGTGTACCAGAGATGAGTCTGCTTTGGTCAGATATGTGCATTTCAACTCAAGAACGAAAGCAAAAGACCTTGTGAAGATACTGGCGGAAGCTGGTAAGATTGTGTCATTATCCACAGTGAAACGAGTACTGTATCAACATGGGCTGAAAGGCCCTTCAGCCAGGAAGAAGCCATTACTCCAGAAGAAAGATAAAAATCTAGATTAATGTTTTCAAATGCACGCAGGAACAAAGATCTTAATTTTTGGAGACATGTCCTGTGGTCTGACAAAACTAAAATTGATCTGTTTCGCCATAATGACCATCATTACGTGTAGATGGAGATAAAATGGAGAAGCACTGAAGCCTAAAAACACCATCCCAACTGTGAAACACGGGTGGCAGCATCATGTTTTGGTGTTGTTCTGGTGCACTTCACAAAATAGACGGCAAAATAAGGAAAGAAGATTATATGGCAATACTGAAGCAACATCTCAAGACATCAGCCAGGAACTTAAAGCTTGAAATGGGTCTTCCAAATGAACAATGACCTGAAGCAAACTGCCAAACTGGTTACAAAGTGGCTTAAGAATAACAAAGTCAATGTTTTGGAGTGGCCATCAAAAAACCCTAATCTCAATCCTATTAATTTATGAGCAAAGCTGAAAAAGACGGTGCAAACAAGGGGACCTACAATCATGGCTCAGCTACACCAATTCTGTCAGGAGGGATGGGCCCAAATTCCTACCAACTATTGTGAGAAGCTTGTGGAATGATATCCAAAACGTTTGACCCAAGTCATACAGTGTAAGGGCAATGGTACCAAATACTAATGAAATGTATGTAAGCATTTCACTTTGCAGAAAGTAATAAAAATTCCTTAAACCATTCAGTATTCTGGCATTTGGCAAATATAAATATTGTTTGTTCCTAATGTAATTCTGATTTCATGTCATAGAGTGAGAAAAACATGCATATGTGTCTTTTTAGATAGTGTATGCAAACGTCTGGTTTCAATTGTAAATGCATTGTTTTAATTGGAATTATCTTTTACTGTAATCTATCTTTTGTTCCCCTACAGTCCGTGTGTCTTATGAAGGCCGATGGATTAAGATCAAAACTTCTCGTTTACATTTTGGATTGTTGTAGTAAGGGTACCTTCACACTTAGCGATGCAGCAGCGATCCGACCAGCGATCTGACCTGGTCAGGATCGCTGCTGCATCGCTACATGGTCGCTGGTGAGCTGTCAAACAGGCAGATCTCACCAGCGACCAGTGAACAGCCCCCAGCCAGCAGCGACGTGCAAGCGACGCTGCGCTTGCACGGAGCCGCCGTCTGGAAGCTGCGGAGACTGGTAACTAAGGTAAACATCGGGTATGGTTACCCGATGTTTACATTAGTTACCAGTGTGAGCAGGGAGCAGGGAGCCGCGCACACTGAGCGCTGGCTCCTTGCTCTCCTAGCTACAGTACACATCGGGTTAATTAACCCGATGTGTAATGCAGCTACATGTCCAGAGAGCAGGGAGCCGCGCACACTGCTTAGCGCTGGCTCCTTGCTCTCCTAGCTGCTGTACACATCGGGTTAATTAACCCGATGTGTACAGCAGCTACATGTGCAGAGAGCCGGAGCCGGCACTGGCAGCGTGAGAGCTGCAGAGGCTGGTAACTAAGGTAAATATCGGGTAACCACCTTGGTTACCCGATGTTTATCTTGGATACAGCTTACCTCAGCTGTCAGACGCCGGCTCCTGCTCCCTGCTCGCTTCATTTGTCGCTCTCTTGCTGTCACACACAGCGATCTGTGTGTCACAGCAGGAGAGCGGCTTTGAAGAAAACGAACCAGGGCTGTGTGTAACGAGCAGTGATCTCGCAGCAGGGGCCAGATCGCTGCTCATTGTCACACACAGCGAGATCGCTAATGAGGTCACTGCTGCGTCACAAAAAGCGTGACTCAGCAGCGATCTCGGCAGCGAGCTCGCTGTGTGTGAAGCACCCCTAAAACCCATGTTTACATTTAAGTGTATAGCAGTTATAAATACAGGGTAGTATGGGGAGATAAGGTATGCCCACCAGTGACTATGTAAGGGGAATACATGAAATAGCAGAAACTGCTGTGTGAATACTGACTTGAAAAATCCAATAGCTATATGCAAGAGTGAAATTGTGAAAAATGGAATCTGCATTACTGCCATGAACCTATGAATAAAGAGAAATTTAGCTACTGAATTGATCAATGCAATAGAGCCCCAACACTACGCCAAAGTATTTCTCTACGTTGGGGTCCCTAGCTTGTGTGTGTCCTCTCATGCAGTTAAAAAACTTACTGTGTATGGGAAGCTGAGATCCAGGCTATTTATGCGTATGATATGGATTGGCAATAGGTGTGGTTGGGGAGGGTTCACAAACGAAAAAATACTAACAAATAGGAATAACGTTTGGAACACCATTCTAAGTCCGAACTGGGTGCAAAAACCTAAAAAAACATCACTATGGGGAGATAAGGTATGCACACCAGTGACTATGTAAGGGGAATACATGAAATAGCAGAAACTGCTGTGTGAATACTGACTTGAAAAATCCAATAGCTATATGCAAGAGTGAAATTGTGAAAAATGGAATCTGCATTACTGCCATGAACATATGAATCAAGAGAAATTTAGCTACTGAATTGATCAATGCAATAGAGCCCCAACACTACGCCAAAGTATTTCTCTACGTTGGGGTCCCTAGCTTGTGTGTGTCCTCTCATGCAGTTAAAATACTTACCGTGTATGGGAAGCTGAGACCCAGGCTATTTATGCGTATGATATGGATTGGCAATAGGTGTGGTTGGGGAGGGTTCACAAACGAAAAAATACTAACAAATAGGAATAACGTTTGGAACACCATTCTAAGTCCGAACTGGGTGCAAAAACCTAAAAAAACATCACTATGGGGAGATAAGGTATGCACACCAGTGACTATGTAAGGGGAATACATGAAATAGCAGAAACTGCTGTGTGAATACTGACTTGAAAAATCCAATAGCTATATGCAAGAGTGAAATTGTGAAAAATGGAATCTGCATTACTGCCATGAACATATGAATCAAGAGAAATTTAGCTACTGAATTGATCAATGCAATAGAGCCCCAACACTACGCCAAAGTATTTCTCTACGTTGGGGTCCCTAGCTTGTGTGTGTCCTCTCATGCAGTTAAAAAACTTACCGTGTATGGGAAGCTGAGACCCAGGCTATTTATGCGTATGATATGGATTGGCAATAGGTGTGGTTGGGGAGGGTTCACAAACGAAAAAATACTAACAAATAGGAATAACGTTTGGAACACCATTCTAAGTCCGAACTGGGTGCAAAAACCTAAAAAAAAATCACTATGGGGAGATAAGGTATGCACACCAGTGACTATGTAAGGGGAATACATGAAATAGCAGAAACTTCTGTGTGAATACTGACTTGAAAAATCCAATAGCTATATGCAAGAGTGAAATTGTGAAAAATGGAATCTGCATTACTGCCATGAACATATGAATCAAGAGAAATTTAGCTACTGAATTGATCAATGCAATAGAGCCCCAACACTACGCCAAAGTATTTCTCTACGTTGGGGTCCCTAGCTTGTGTGTGTCCTCTCATGCAGTTAAAAAACGTTATAAATACGGGGTAAGACCCTATCTGAGGTACCTATCCTCCATGAGTCCCTCTACAATATTTGTACCCGGCATTATTTAGCAGTCTTTCCTCTGCAAGCTTGCTTCTCTTTGGATCTTTTTGTTCCTTCCCAATCATCAGAGCTTTATCCAAGAAGTCACTGACAAATTAGGAACAATGCGTCGGTTTCCAATGTTCGCTGCTCCGACTGGACATTTAGTATGTCTTTTGAAACTCCCCTCTATCGGACATTTACGGCATCAATCAGGTGGGATAACCAGGCTTACATTACAATAGGATAAGTTGAGTTGAACCATGAGGAGTCCAGCTATAATCACTAAAATTCTCCACTGGAAGGACAATGGAAAGCAACCTGAGTATAAGGCTAGGTTCACACTGCGTTTTTTTGACGCTGCGTTTTTGTGCATTTTGTGCGGCAAAAACCGCACACGTTTTGCCGCTATTTGGTGCGTTGTTTTGCTGCGTTTTTGCTCACTGCGTCTCTACGCGTTTTTTATCAGTGAACAATGCCATTAAAGATTGTTGAAAAAAAAAAAAAGGTCTGATGTCATTTCCTTCTTTAATATGTTCTTCATTCTCCACTAGTGTATGCAATAGAGCAGACAGCTGCAGAACTACAAGGCTCAGCATGCTCCATACAGGACTGTATGCTGGAGGGAGAGGCAGAGGGAGCAGAACTACAAGGCTCAGCATACTCCATCCAATAGTGTATGCAGGAGAGCAGACAGCAGCTGCAGAACTACAAGGCTCAGCATCCTCCATCCAGGACTGTATGCAGGAGTTTTTTGCCCCCCAAAAAAATGACGTGGGCTTCGCCATATTTTTGTATGCTAGCCGGGTACAGCAGGCAGGTACAGGCTGCCCCCAACCCCAGCTGCCTATTTGTACCCGGCTGGGAACCAAAAATATAGGGAAGCCCTTTTTTTTATATTTCATGAATTTCATGAAATAATTTAAAAAAAAAATGACGTGGGCTTCGCCCAATTTTTGAGTCCAGCCAGGTACAACTAGGCAGCTGGGGATTGGAATCCACAGTGCAGGGTGCCCATGCTTTCTGGGCACCCCCGCTGTGAATTGCAGTCCCGCAGCCAGCCCAGAAAATGGCGCTTTCGTAGAAGCGCCATCTTCTGGCGCTGTATCCAACTCTTCCAGCTGCCCTGATGCCGGGTGGCTCGCTGGGTAATAATGGGGTTAGGGCTAGCTGTATAGCTGGCCCTAAGCCCGAAATTCATGGTGTCACGCCAATATTAGACATGGCCACTATGAATTTCTAGTAAAGATAAAAAAAAAACCACAACACACAGAAAAATATTTTTATTAGAAATAAAACACAACACAATTAGTGACTCCATCTTTATTGAAATAAAGAACCCCCCCTCCGCAGTAATCCTGGGTCAAGGGTCCCGCGCCGTCCAATCCGGATCCAATATCATCTGATCGGTTTGCTGGAAGGCAAAGCGATCAGATGATGTGTCAGGTTCTAGGGGCTGAAGCACATCACACATCAGCTGATTGTATAAAAGCCGTTTATACAATCAGCAGATGCATCGGTGCAAAAAAAAAATACTCACTTATGTGCTGATTACCGGCAGCTCCTGGAGCGATGGGGCAGGAGTCTGATCCCGTCCGATCGCTGCAGCAGCTGCCAGTAATCAGGGATGAAGTCTCCTGACGCATCCGCTGATAGGTTAAACCGGCCGGGCGCCTGCGTCACCGCGATACTTACGATCAGCTGATGCGTCAGGTGACTGCATCAGGTGATCCATCGCCAGGTCCTGCATCTATCGGAGGTGTCCCGGCCGTCTGCACACACCCTGAGTGGCGGTACCGTGAGAGGAGATGGGAGCGGGCATGGCACCGGGACCCTGCAGACAGGTGAGTATGACTTTTTTTTTTCCTACTGTTCACTTTTGTTTTCGCAGCCGCTTCCACCTCCCGCCCGAACATGGCGCCGCACGGCAGCATACATGCACAGGACTGGAGGTGGACGCAGCGGTGACGGTCCCGGGAGGATTCACGCTTCTGTGTTTACTGCCAGAAGGAATCCTCTTCCTGTACATGTCACTTTACTCCCCACCTCCTGCGTTTATAGCTGCGTTTTTGGTCTAAGAAACGCACCAAAACGCACCAAAACGCAGCTATTTACGTTTCTCATTGCGTCTTTCAACATCCCATTGCACTCAATGTATGAAAAGCGCAGTGAAAAACGCGGGAATAATTGACATGCTGCGTTTTTGTGGCACCACAAAAACGCAGCTGAAAAAAAACGCTGTGTGCAGACAGCAAAAATGAAAACTCATAGACTTTGCTGGGGAAGCAAAGTCATGCAGTTTTCTGAGCAAAAACGCACCCGAAAACTGCGCAAAAACGCCGCGAAAAATGCACTGTGTGAACTTACCATTAAGGCTATGTGCCCACGGTGCTTTTTTTTCAGCACCAAAAAAGCAGCTTTTTTCTGTACTTCTTTTCATGCTTTCATGCTTTTTTTCTTGCTTCTTTTCATGCTTTTTTTCTTGCTTTTTTTCATGCTTTCATGCTTTTTTTCCTGCTTCTTTTCATGCTTTTTTTGTTACTATTGAATGCTTGTTTCAGCTCATTAAAGTTGGATATGAAAAAAAAGGTGTTCTGATATTTCCTTCTTCAACCCATTTTCTTCAATCTCCATTTTGGAATAAAAGTGACAAGAAAATGATGATCCATTAGATTGTTTACCGGCGCCGGTATTCACCAGCTCATGCAGGTGAATAGCGGCGCCGGGAATCAGGTACTCAGAGATCACTGTTGCTATAGTAACTCGCTCATTAGGTTACTATGGCAACGGTGGCAGCGGTGATGTCACCGCTTACCAACCCGCAGTCTCTGCTCACTCATTGAGTGATTAGACAGCACGAGGAGCAGAAGCGTTCTTCCTCCCCCGTGCTTTCTGATGTAGCAGAGCTAGATCGGTGACAGAAGACCAGGATCGAGGAGGGGTGAGAGGGAGTAATAAAGATGGAGTCCCTAAGTGTGTCTGTGTATTTATTTCTAATAAAGTATTTTTTCTGTGTGGTGTCTTTTTTTAACCCTTTATTGGAGATTCTAAATGGCCGGGTCAAACTTGTCCTGACATTAAGAATCTCGGACTTAATACCAGCTGGTAAAACAAAGCTGGTATTAACCCCTTATTACCCAGCGTGCCACCCGACACCAGGTCCGCTGGGAGAGTTGGACACAGCGCCAAAAGATGGCACTTCTATGAAAGCACTATTTTCTGGGGCAGCTGCAGACTGCAATATTCAGCAGGGGGGCCCAGAAAGATTGGGCCACTCTGCGCTGAAGATTCCAGTCCCTAGCTGTCTGGTTGTACCTGGCTGGACACAAAAATTGGGCAAAGCCCACGTCATTTTTTTTAGATTTTTGGCAAAAAAACTCAAGGAAAAAGGGCTTCCCTGGATTTTTCATTGCCAGTGAAGGTAAACACCAAGCAGTAAGGGTTAGTAGCTAGTAGCTGTTTGGGTTACCCTTAGCTAGCAATAGAAAATGCAGCGGGAGCCTACGCATTTTTTTCTTTACCCCTAACCCTTTTGGGTTATGTGTTTGTTTTTTTTATTTTTTTTAAATAAATTTAAAAAAAAAATAAAACCAAAAAAATCGACATGGGTTTTGCCATATTTTTGTATGCCAGCCAGGTACAGCAGGCAGGTACAGGCTGCTCCCAACCCCCAGCTGCCTATTTGTACCCAGCTGGGAACCAAAATTCACCCAATTTATGTGTCCAGCCAGGTACAACTAGGCAGCTGGGGACTGGAATCCGCAGCATAGGGTGGCCCAAGCTTTCTGCCCCCCCCCGCTGCGAATTGCAGTCCGCAGCCACCCCAGAAAATGGCGTGTTCATAGAAGCGCCATCTTCTGCCGCTATATCCAACTCTTCCAGTGGCCCTGGTATCGGGTGGCTCGCTGGGTAATAATGGGATTAGGGCCAGCTTTGTATTATCAGCTGGCCCTAAGCCTGAAATTCATGGTGTCACGCCAATATTAGACATAGCCACCATGAATTTCTAGTAAAGATAATAAAAAACACAACACACAGAAAAATATTTTTATTAGAAATGAAACACAACACAATTAGTGACTCCATCTTTATTGAACTAAAGAACTCCCCTCCGCCATAGTCCTGGGTCGAGGGTCCCGCGATATCCAATCCGGATCCAATACCATCTGATCAGAAGGCAAACTGATCAGATGATGACACATCATCTGATCGATTTGCCTTCTGATCAGTTGATATTGGATTCAGGTCTTTGAACCTAACACAGGTTCAAGGACCTGAATCAGATTACACATCAGCTGATTGTTTAAAAGTCCCATGGGCTCCAGGACCCGCTGGTAAGCAGCTGATGCTGTCACCTGATAGCATCATCCGATCGTTTATGTCCAGCGAAGATCATCTGATTCATCATCTGCTTGTTAAAAAGCCGGCAGGCTTTTCACCGCTGGACGTAAGCAATCAGCTGCTTACCGGCAGGTCCTGGAGCCCATCGGACGTGACCCAGGAGACTGCAGAGAGGTTAGTAAGGTGAAGAGTTCATCCCAGCGGCGAATCTCCAGGAAACCCCGGTGATCCTTCTACATGAACTGTATTCGCCGCTCTCAGCTGTCAGTGCCGGCTCCCTGCACACGTAGCAGAGTACACATCGGGTAATTAACCCGATGTGTACTGTGGCTAGGAGTGCAGGGAGCAGGGAGCCGGCACTGGCAGTGTGAGAGCGGCGGACGCTGGTAATGAAGGTAAATATTGGGTAACCAAGGGAAGGGCTTCTTGGTTACCCGATGTTTACCGTGGTTACCAGCGTCCGCAGAAGCCGGCTCCTGCTGCCTGCACACGTAGCAGAGTACACATCAGGTAATTAATCTGATGTGTACTGTGGCTAGGTGTGCAGGGAGCCAGCGCTAAGCGGTGTGCGCTGGTAACCAAGGTAAATATCGGGTTGGTGACCCGATATTTACTTTAGTTATCAAGCGCAGCATCGCTTCCACGCGGCGCTGGGGGCTGGTCACTGGTTGCTGGTGAGATCTGGCTGTGTGACAGCTCACCAGCAACCCGTGTAGCAACGCTCCAGCGATCCCTGCCAGGTCAGGTTGCTGGTGGGATCGCTGGAGCGTCGCTTTACTGTGGGATTTCCTGGAGATCCCCCGCTGGGATGAACTTGTGACGTCAGCGGGGGTCCCTGCAGAGGTGTCCCGGTAAACAATGGGAGATAATGAAATAGCTGCAGACACTGGCTATGTGGCTTTCTTCTATGAAGGAATCTACATAGCCATAGCTTTCTTTTCTCCCTAAAAACGCCCAAACGCATAAAATATAAAGCAACGTGGGCATTACACATGCGTTTTTTCCTGCTTTTTATCCCTACTCCATTGAAGTCAATTGGGGAAAAAATCAGGGAAAAACGCTAAAACAATTGACATGTTGCTTCTTTTTTCAGCAAGAAAAAAAGCAACTGAAAAAGAAGCAACGTGGGCACAGCAAGTCCCGATTCTCATTGACTTTGCTGGGATGCTTTTTCCTTGCTTTTATTGATTAAAAAAAGCAATGAAAAACGCTAGAAAAAACGCTAGAAAAACGCCCTGTGGGCACAAGGCCTAAGACTGCGATCTGTTACTGGCCCTGATATTAAGAGACACCAGCAAAGGGCAAGAATAGATGGTCCCCAGACCGAAAGAATTCATGCAAAAGGATAACATATAATAAAAAGTAAATATTTATTAGTAACAAGTATATGATAAAATAATACCAAACTATAGTCTGAGGAACCACCAAAGTAAAAGCAATACGTATAAGTAAAGATGGATAAATTCTAAAAAAAATTGACTATATAAAGATAAGTAGCCCCACCCAATCTTAATAAATACAATAAATATATACAAAAAGTATCCTAAGCAATATCCAAGGGGAATAATTGCGGTAACATTACTTTATCCCCTTCACCCCCAGGTGAGTTTCCGTTTTTTCCTCCCTTTCCTCCAAGAGCCATATTTTTTTTATCTTTCTATCAATATAGCCATATGAGCAGGGCTGTGAAGTCGGTATGTAAACCTCCGACTCCCTCATACAGTTGAAATTAGAAGTTTCCATCCGCTCTCTATAAAGACACATACAGTGCCTTGCGAAAGTATTCGGCCCCCTTGAATTTTTCACCCTTTTCCCACATTTCAGGCTTCAAACATAAAGATAAAAATTTTAATGTTATGGTGAAGAATCAACAACAAGTTGAACACAATTGTGAAGATGAATGAAATTTATTGCTTATTTAAAGCAGTTGTCTGACATAAACTCAAAAATGTTTTGTAAGCTAATCTGTGCTGTATTGTCATATAAAACACCCCTACATTATTTTTTTTGTTTTCTAACTTTTGTTCCTCTTGAATTATCCCTTTATTCTCTGCAGCACTTTGTTTACTTGCAGCTCAACCAAACATAACTTCCTATGCCAAACCTCACAGTCAGAGCAGGCACCGCCTGGCCTCACTGTCCAGCCTCGCCCTCTGCACACACATTGGCTGTCAGTATTCGTCCCAGCACTGACCTGTTATCACTCTAGCATTGGAAATAACAGCCCCACATCGGGCTCTGCCCCCCCACACATCGGGTTCTGCACCACACACACATTGGGCTCTGTACCCCACACACACATCGGGCTCTGCACCCCCCCCACACATCAGGCTCTGCAACCCACGCACACATCGAGCTCTGCAACCCACACACACATTGGGCCCTGCACCCCACACACACATCGGGCTCTGCTCCCGCACAGGGTGCGGGAAAATGTGTGGGAGGGTGCGGGGACTCCACGCACAGTACCCGCCCAGCAGGGCGGCAACGTGAAGTCTGCTCTGTGGCCATCGTCAACAATGTGGTCATGACGTCACAGGAAGCAACAAAATCCCCGCAGGAGTGGTCACATGAGCCGGGGGAGAAGGTCTGACAGCAGGACTGGTAGGTAGTTGCTATCTACCTACCTGCCTTAATGTAGCCCAATAGTGAAATAAACAAAAATTAGCAAAATAAGCTGGATAACCCCTTTAAACTTTAAAAAAAAAAAAAAAAAAGAAAAGTGGGGCGTGCAATATTATTCGTCCCCTTTACTTTCAGTGCAGAAAACTCACTCCAGACGTTCATTGAGAATCTCTGAATGATCCAATGTTGTCCTAAATGACTGATGATGATAAATATAACCACCTGTGTGTAATCAAGTCTCCGTATAAATGCACCTGCTCTGTGATAGTCTCAGTGTTCTGTTTAAAGCACAGATAGCATCATGAAGACCAAGGAACACAACAGGCAGGTTCGTGATACTGTTGTGGAGAAGTTTAAAGCCGGATTTGGTTAGAAAAGATTTCCAAAACTTTAAACATCCCAAGGAGCACAGTGCAAGCGATCATATTGAAATGGAAGGAGTATCATATTACTGCAAATCTATCAAGACCCGGCCATCCATTCAAACTTTCATCTCAAACAAGGAGAAGATTGATCAGAGATGCAGCCAAGAGGCCCATGATCACTCTGGATGAACTGCAGAGATCTACAGCTTTGGTGGGAGAGTCTGTCCATAGGACAACAAGCAGTCGTACACTGCACAAATCTGGCCTTTATGGAAGAGTGGCAAGAAGAAAGCCATTTGTGAGGTAAATCCGGAGATATGACGATAAATCATGATATTCAAGTTATGTCAGGAAGCCCTCTCCTGGTGTCACCCCCCCCTTTCCTTCACACAACTCCTTCAATCAGAAAATTTACCACAGGGATAAACGGTTTGTTTAGCAGATAGGTGTCAAAGGAACTGGTCTGTGTTCCACTTACACCTCCATGGCCATCTCCTGTGATATGGAGATTAGATGATGTGGGAACCATGGACACAGGATGACTCCCTGCCGTGACCCTGTGGTAGGGGCTGCTATCTAATTAGCAAGCTTGGAAGTATCCAGACAGAACGACTCCAGGAAAATATGGTTCATATCTCGCAAGCCATATTTCCGATAAATATGGCAACCATAAAAATGGTGTCTCTGCATGCGGACGATGCTGGCACACCTTTTTTATGGGAGTAGGACATTGGGAAGTACCCCAGGCGTGATATCAGCCAATGGGGAACTAGTAGACAAGTCATGAGTCCTCTCGTTCTGTAGCTAAATTCATAACTGTCACAATGAGAGCGTTGGCGTCCGCCTACGACGCTCCCAGGCAAAGTTATGGCCCATATTCCATGTTGTGGATATTGTCCATAACTCCAGCCAGGGGTGGAGCAGTGCTCCCTCTGAGGTCACTAAGGTAGGAGGGGACCTGGATTTGCCCAGGTTGATAACCCTACTTCGGCCATTTTCCAGTGTTCTTTCGCTGGGGGTCACGTGTAGGAAACATCTGTGGGAAGGATCCTAGAAACCTGGTCTACAGCGCCCCCCTGTGGCCAGACGCACAAGGTAACTGCTGGAACTGTGTATGCCTGTTTGTAACCCATGCTTTGATTGTAACTGTACTCTGACCTATGTATATTCTGTAGATCCCCTATTGTATATATTGTAGTTTCTAGTGTGCTTTAGGCTGATTAAATTATATAATTAATCTTGGGCTGTCCTGTTATCTCGATCTTGAATCCCACGTCTGTGTGTTCGGCTAATAGTTACCGTGAAGCGGTTGGTGGCAGCGAGTTGTGCCAAGGATTATTGTGGGGAGGCCAGTGAGATTCGGGGAGGTTTTATATATTCCGCCCGCGGAGGTCGGGGGAATATATACCCTACTCTCACCGGGGACCCTTCAATAATCGGCATAAGTAGTATAGCGGCCTCCTTGCTTATTGTCGGGCAATTCCATAATTGGCCTGACTATAAGAGGGGCGCTAGAGAGCGCGTCACGTGCTCTGTCTGTCGGTCGGGAGGTATAAAGGAGGGGTGACCCCCACTTGTTACCCCCCGATTGTGACGTACTGGTAGCCAGCGCGGGGGATTTCTGAGTGACCCCCCCGGTGGTTCGTGACATATTGGTGGCATAGCGGTGGGATCGAGATAATAGTGTGTGTGAGTGTGAGACCCATACTCCCAGACACTAAAGACTGCCTGCAGCAGCTGTGGCTGCTGGGGTCTTCAGACCAGACCAACACTAGAGTGTCAGAGTGCAGATACTGTAAGGTGTGTGGGTGCATCAGGTGTCAGTTCTGTGTCAGTGACCAAAAGTCTGCAAGAATGGCTGATGGCACCAGGAGCAAAGCCAAAGGAATGGCCGATGCTCAGGCCAGAGACGATGAGGAGGTTGTCCACGAGCCCTCCAAGAGCCCGACGCCAGAGAACAGCTCTGCAGAGGACATTGCACAACCTGGCAATTATGGACAAGATGAGGAGCAGCTCACCCAAGGGTCCTCAACGAGCCAGATGCCAGCCCTCCGCTCTGCAATGGACAGTGAATCACCAGGCTCCGCAGCGGGCCGCAGATCACCACGTGCCATTTCACCGAGCCTGGGAGGCTCGGATAGCCTTCTTCAAATGGCTATGGCCCTACTCCAGGCTGGAGACCGGGAGGGCTACAAGGAACTCATGGCAGAGCGCAGGGCAGAACGTGAAGCTGCGGAGCGCAGGGCAGCGTGTGAGGCTGAGGCTGCGGAGCGGCAGGCAGCGCGTAAAGAGCGAGAGCGCCAGGCAGAGCGTGACTACCAGCTGCAGCTAGCTCAGCTCCGGCCCTCATCAGCCACATGTGACCTTCAAACCACCAAACTTCCAAAGGTCCGTGTTGAGGACTTCCCAGTGCTGGAGAAGGATGGAGACTTGGACTCTTTCCTGACTGCTTTTGAACGGACTTGCCTGCAGCACCATCTGGACAAGGATCAGTGGGCCAAATACCTGACCCCCCGTCTAAGGGGTAAGGCCCTGGATATCCTTGGGGACTTGCCTGCTGAGGCAGATCAGGGCTACGACACCATCAAGCGGGCCCTGATCCAACAGTACAACCTCACTCCGGAGTCCTACCGCAAGAAGTTCCGGACCCTGCAAAAGGGACCAAAGGACTCCTGGGCTGACCACCGGCGGGCACTTGCCCGAGCTGCCGACCACTGGACCCAAGGCCTGCAGCTTTCCACCGGACCGGAGATCCTGGACTTGTTCATCACGGAGCAACTCTTGTGGAACTGCCCTGAGGATCTCCGCCAGTTCATCCGAGACCAGAAGCCAAAGTGGTCCACGGCTACAGCTGCCCTGGCCGATGACTACACCAACAATCGGGCTCCTGAGGCCAGGAGAGCAGCCACCAGCAGCACCTGGAGAGGGGGTAAGATGAATTCTACGACTGCCCCACCTGCCCCTAGACTGCAGGGGGTGTCCCCCTCAACTCCCCTCTCCAGGCCCCGTGGCAGAGCCAAGACGGTGCCACCAGTGCAACCTACCGGGAACACTTCAAGGCCATGTGCCCTCAGCGTCCCAAGGCCCCGGCTCCGTCCCCGTCCCAAGGGCCGCCCAAGGTGTATTGTGTGGGTGGGGGTGGTGGTAGGTCCCTGGACAGCTTCCAACCTGTCACCGTCGGCCGGTCTGTGACCATAGGACTGCGAGACAGCGCCTCGGAGGTGACTCTGGTGCGGCCTGAGATGGTGTCCCCCCCAAGACTTGATACCTGGAAAAACCCTCGCTGTCTCCGGGATTGGAGGCATTGACCCGGCGCTGCCTGATGCTGGCATTTATGTGGACTGGGGCGCAGGGCGAGGGGTGAGGGAGGTGGGGGTAACTGATCGGATCCCCGCAAACGTGCTACTTGGGACAGATTTGGGGCAGATAACCTCCCAGTTTGGGCCCCCCCCAAGGGCTGAACCTTCAGCCAGTACTGACGTGCCTCCGGACAATGTTAATGTGTTATCTATGAATGATGTAAGGGAGGAGGGAGTGAACTCTGATTTTTCTGCTTGCATAGACACCATAGACACACACTCAGCTGCAGCTGTGACAGGGGAGGGGATCAGAGAAAGGTGTGACAATGCCTCTACAAGTGATCAGCCAGTGAGCTGGGATCTGTTGCCCTCTGCAGGGATAAGCAGAGAGCAGGGTGCTGCAGGGGGAGGACCAGTGTGTGGGGTGGGGGCTACCACAGCAAATGTGGGGTCCCCAGAGATTTCACAGCGGGGTTCTGTTGCTGCAGGAGGGGAACAGGCAGGTGAGATTGGGGCCGGTCCCGGAGCGGAAGTGCTCCCAGGTAAGATCTCGGTGCAGGGTTCCCCCCACAACCGGGGTGTCAGGAAGCCAGGTAGGTCTGCCTGAACCGGCGACTTGGTCAGGAACGGAGGAGGAGCAGGCACGACCCACGGTCGCAGCAGCTGTGGCCGCTGTCACCCGCAGTGGGAGTGCTGGAAGCCAAGGGGCCTCCCGGAGGTCCGATAGCTCTTCCCCTTCTGACCAAGTGGCAGCCGAGTCAGGTGGAGGCCAGGACACAGGTCCCGGGGTACTGACCGAAGATGTGACAGTCTCGTCGATTCTGGCCACATCTAGTCAGGGGTTTCAGGCAGCGTTAGAAGCTGACGACAGCCTGAAAGCTCTAAAGGTGCAGGCGGCACAGCCTCCCTCGGACTCGGACCCGGAGCGAGTGGTCTGGGACCAAGGACGGCTGTACCGGGTCACGGTCCAGCAGGATTCACCGGAGGCGTGGCCCAGGGACCGACAGTTGGTGGTACCCTATCCGTTCCGGACGGAGTTGTTGCGGATCGCACATGAGATTCCGATGGCCGGACACCTAGGGATCGCTAAGACCAAGGCCAGGTTAAACCAGCATTTCTACTGGCCAAAAATGGGGGCCGATGTGGCTGCCTACTGCCGTTCGTGTGAAACCTGTCAGAGAGTGGGGAAGGCGGGGCCACACCCCAAAGCCCCACTGGTATCTCTGCCCATCATCGATGAGCCTTTCAGGAGGGTGGCTGTGGATCTGGTCGGCCCGCTGGCCATCCCCAGTAGCTCCGGGAAACGCTTCATACTGACGGTAGTGGACTATGCCACCCGGTACCCAGAAGCAGTGGCCTTGTCGTCCATTCGGGCTGACAAGGTGGCCACCGCATTGCTGGAGATTTTCTCCCGAGTGGGTTTTCCCCAGGAAATGCTCACTGACCGGGGAACCCAATTCATGTCCCAGCTGATGGAGGCCCTCTGTAAGCAAGTCCAGGTGCGACATCTGGTGGCCAGCCCGTACCATCCACAGACTAATGGCCTGTGCGAGCGGTTCAATGGCACCTTAAAGCAGATGCTTAAGATGTTGGTCGACTCCCACGGGCGTGACTGGGAGCGGTATCTCCCACACCTGTTATTTGCTTACCGGGAGGTTCCACAGGCCTCAACAGGATTCTCACCGTTTGAGCTCCTGTACGGGCGACGTGTGCAGGGCCCCCTGGCTCTGGTGAAAGAGGCTTGGGAAGGGGATTTAGCCACCCCTGGAGTGTCGGTTATCGAGTATGTCATGCGCTTCCGGGACAAAATGCAGGCCTTGACGCAACTGGTACACGACAATATGGCTCAAGCCCAGGCCGATCAGAAGCGTTGGTACGACCAGAACGCTTGTGAGAGGACCTACCAAGTGGGTCAAAAGGTGTGGGTACTGGTCCCCGTACCACAGGACAAGCTTCAGGCAGCCTGGGAAGGCCCATACCTCGTGTACCAGCAGCTCAACCCTGTGACGTACCTGGTCACCCTGGACCCTGCCCGTGGAAGGCGGAAGCCCTTCCATGTGAACATGATGAAGGCACATCATGAGCGGGAGGCATGTGCGCTCCCCGTGTGCAACCTGCCCGAGGAGGAGAAGCGGAAACCCTCTTGGATATGCTAGCCCAGGTTAGGGCAGGCGGATCCATTGAGGATGTGGAGGTTGGCCACCAGCTCTTGGAGGACCAACGGTCCCCAGCTGTGGGCCACCCTACACCCCTTCCGGGGGTTGTTTACCAACCAGCCCGGAAGGACTGACTTGGCTGTCCATCACGTGGACACTGGGGATCATCCCCCGATCCGGCGTTCAGCATATCGGGTTTCCCTGGAGGTGCAGCAACACATGCGCCAGGAGATTGACGAGATGCTGAAGCTGGGGGTGATCCAGGCATCCAACAGCGCTTGGGCCTCGCCTGTAGTCCTCGTCCCTAAGAAGGACCGAACCACTCGGTTCTGCGTGGACTACAGGGGGCTCAATGCTGTCACGGTCGCCGATGCGTACCCAATGCCACGCATCGATGACCTGCTCGATCAGTTGGCCGGGGCTCAGTACCTGACCATCATGGATCTGAGCCGGGGATATTGGCAGATCCCCCTGACTCGCAAGGCCAGGGAACGCTCTGCCTTTATTACCCCATTTGGACTGTACGAGTCCACGGTGATGCCATTCGGGATGAGGAATGCCCCTGCCACTTTCCAGCGGATGGTCAACACCCTGCTCAAGGGACTTGAAGGGTACGCGGCCGCGTACCTGGATGACATTGCCGTCTTCAGTCCCACCTGGGAGGACCACCTAGAGCATCTAGCACAGGTGCTCAGGCGGATCCACCAGGCAGGTTTGACCATCAAGCCGGGAAAGTGTCAGCTGGCCATGAGCGAGGTCCAGTACCTCGGTCACCGGGTAGGCGGGAGAACACTGAAGCCCGAGCCTGAGAAAGTGGAGGCCATCGCGTCCTGGCCCACCCCCAGGACCAAGAAGCAGGTGATGTCCTTCTTGGGGACCGCTGGGTACTATAGGAGGTTTGTTCCATGCTATAGTAGCCTGGCAAAGCCCTTGACGGACCTCACCAAGAAGAAGCTGCCCTCTGCAGTCGATTGGACAATGGACTGCGAGACAGCCTTCCGGGCCCTAAAGGACGCCCTGTCCAGCCCGCCCGTGCTACAGGCAGCCGACTTCACGCGGCCGTTTGTAGTACAGACCGACGCCAGTGACTTCGGCCTCGGTGCGGTGCTCAGCCAGGTGGACTCTGCGAGCCAAGAGCACCCAGTCTTGTACCTGAGCAGGAAGCTGTTACCAAGGGAAGTGGCCTATTCCACGATGGAAAAGGAGTGCCTGGCCATAGTGTGGGCCCTGCAGCGTCTGCAACCCTATCTATACGGGCGCCACTTCATCGTGGAGACGGACCACAATCCCCTCAGCTGGTTACACACTGTCTCCGGGACGAATGGCAGGTTGTTGCGATGGAGCCTGGCGCTCCAGCAATACAACTTCACCATTCGACACAAAAGGGGCCGTGACCACGGTAACGCAGACGGGCTGTCCCGACAAGGAGAGGTCGCGGACGGGCGCACGGGGGAACACCGGAGTGTGCTGCCCCCTAGCGCCCTCAAAAGGGGGGAGGTGTGAGGTAAATCCGGAGATATGACGATAAATCATGATATTCAAGTTATGTCAGGAAGCCCTCTCCTGGTGTCACCCCCCCCTTTCCTTCACACAACTCCTTCAATCAGAAAATTTACCACAGGGATAAACGGTTTGTTTAGCAGATAGGTGTCAAAGGAACTGGTCTGTGTTCCACTTACACCTCCATGGCCATCTCCTGTGATATGGAGATTAGATGATGTGGGAACCATGGACACAGGATGACTCCCTGCCGTGACCCTGTGGTAGGGGCTGCTATCTAATTAGCAAGCTTGGAAGTATCCAGACAGAACGACTCCAGGAAAATATGGTTCATATCTCGCAAGCCATATTTCCGATAAATATGGCAACCATAAAAATGGTGTCTCTGCATGCGGACGATGCTGGCACACCTTTTTTATGGGAGTAGGACATTGGGAAGTACCCCAGGCGTGATATCAGCCAATGGAGAACTAGTAGACAAGTCATGAGTCCTCTCGTTCTGTAGCTAAATTCATAACTGTCACAATGAGAGCGTTGGCGTCCGCCTACGACGCTCCCAGGCAAAGTTATGGCCCATATTCCATGTTGTGGATATTGTCCATAACTCCAGCCAGGGGTGGAGCAGTGCTCCCTCTGAGGTCACTAAGGTAGGAGGGGACCTGGATTTGCCCAGGTTGATAACCCTACTTCGGCCATTTTCCAGTGTTCTTTCGCTGGGGGTCACGTGTAGGAAACATCTGTGGGAAGGATCCTAGAAACCTGGTCTACAGCGCCCCCCTGTGGCCAGACGCACAAGGTAACTGCTGGAACTGTGTATGCCTGTTTGTAACCCATGCTTTGATTGTAACTGTACTCTGACCTATGTATATTCTGTAGATCCCCTATTGTATATATTGTAGTTTCTAGTGTGCTTTAGGCTGATTAAATTATATAATTAATCTTGGGCTGTCCTGTTATCTCGATCTTGAATCCCACGTCTGTGTGTTCGGCTAATAGTTACCGTGAAGCGGTTGGTGGCAGCGAGTTGTGCCAAGGATTATTGTGGGGAGGCCAGTGAGATTCGGGGAGGTTTTATATATTCCGCCCGCGGAGGTCGGGGGAATATATACCCTACTCTCACCGGGGACCCTTCAATAATCGGCATAAGTAGTATAGCGGCCTCCTTGCTTATTGTCGGGCAATTCCATAATTGGCCTGACTATAAGAGGGGCGCTAGAGAGCGCGTCACGTGCTCTGTCTGTCGGTCGGGAGGTATAAAGGAGGGGTGACCCCCACTTGTTACCCCCCGATTGTGACGTACTGGTAGCCAGCGCGGGGGATTTCTGAGTGACCCCCCCGGTGGTTCGTGACACCATTTCTCAAAGATATCCATAAAAAGTGTCATTTAAAGTTCAACACAAGCCACCTGGGAGACACACCAAACATGTGGAAGAAGGTGCTCTGCTCAGATGAAACCAAATTCAAACTATTTAGACACAATGCCAAACGTCATATTTGGCGTAAAAAGCAACACAGCTCACCACCCTGAACACACCATCCGCACTGTCAAACATGCAGGTGGCAGCATCATGGTTTGGGCCTGCTTTTCTTCAGCAGGGACAGGGAAGATGGATGGACCAAAAATACAGGACTATTCTTGAAGAAAACCTGTTGGTGTCTGCAAAAGACCTGAGACTGGGACGGAGATTTGTCTTCCTACAAGACAATGATCCCAAACATAAAGCAAAATCTACAATGGAATGGTTCGCAAATAAACGTATCCAGGTGTTAGAATGGCCAAGTCAAAGTCCAGACCTGAATCCAATCGAGAATCTGTGGAAAGAGCTGAAAACTGCTGTTCACAAACCCTCTCCATCCAATTTCACTCAGCTCGAGCTATTTGCAAAGGAAGAATGGGCAAGAATTTCAGTCTCTCGATGTGCAAAACTGATAGACACATACCCCAAGCGACTTGCAGCTGTAAACACAGCAAACGATGGCGCTACAAAGTATTAACTTAAAGGGGACGAATAATATTGCACGCCCTGATGTTCAGTTTATTATTTTTAATAAACGTTTAAAATAAGCAATAAATTTCGTTCAACTTCAGAATTGTGTCCCACTTGTTGTTGATTCTTCACCATAACATTAACATTTTTATCTTTATGTTTGGAGACTAAAATATGGGAAAAGGTTGAAAAATTCAAGGGAGCCGAATACTTTTGCAAGGCTCTGTATGCATGTTTTTCTCACTGTCTGGCATGAAATCAAAATAAACCTTTCCAGTTTTAGGTCAATTAGAATCCAAAATTCTTTATATTTACCAAATGCCAGAATAATGAGAGAGAGAATATTTTAAAGCATTTTTATTACTTTTTGCAAACTCAAAAGTTTCCATACATTTTTTTAGTAACTGGTATCATTGCTCTTAAACTGTATGACTTCGGTGAAACATTTTGAATCTCCTTCCACAACCTTCTCACAATAGTTGATAGAAATTTGGGCCCATTTCTCCTGACAAAACTGGTGTAGCTGAGCCATGTTTGTAGATCACCTTGCCCGCACCTGCCTTTTTAGCTTTGCCCATAAATTTTTATGGCCACTCCAAAATATTGACTTTGTTATCCTGAAGCCACTTTGTAACCAGTTTGGCAGAATGCTTCTGATCATTGTCTATTTGGAAGACCCATTTCTGCCCAAGCTTTAAGTTCCTGGCTGATGTCTTGAGATGTTGCTTCAGTATTGCTACATAATCTTCTTTCCTCATGATGCCATCTATTTTGTGAAGTGCACCAGTCCCTCCTGCAGCAAAACAACCCCACAACATGATGCTCTCCCCCCAGTGTTTCACAGTTGGGATGGTGTTCTTAGGCTTCAAAGCTTCTCCCTTTTTTCTTCAACTGTAACGATTGTCATTATGGCCAAACAGTTCAATTTTAGTTTCGTCAGACCACAGGACGACACATCTTCAAAAATTAAGGTCTTTGTTCCTGTGTGAATTGCAAACATTAATCTGGATTTTTTATCTTTCTTTTGGAGTAATGACTTCTTGGCAGGGGGGCCTTTCAGCCCATGTTGATACAGTATTTGTTTCACTGTGGATAATGACACAATCTTACCAGCTTCCTCCAGCATATTCACAGGGTGTTTTGCTTTTGTTGTTGGGTTGATATCCACATGTCTGACCAAAGCACGTTCATCTCTGGCACACAGAACCCGTCTCCTTCCTGAGCGGT